>NC_135497.1:355410542-355720542 GCF_052857255.1 Amblyomma americanum
TGATGAAAATTCTGATGTTGTGCGTGTGAAGCCTAGTGAGTGAAGCCTCCACCCTCAAGAAGCACCTAACACCCACCGCCACTCTCGGCCACATCCCCACCTCACCTGCATCCTCCGTATAAAAATATAATTAGAGTAAAAGTATCACAGCAACCATCGAGAGTCAAACGAACTGCATCGCAGATTTCTTGCATCAGGCTTCATTATCGTCCCGTCAGTTTTTTCTCTATCTTTATTTCCTTCGACATAAATCAGTCGAGATCACGGACATATTCTCTGTTGAATGCATCAGATTTGCTCAATCATACGCTTCTTTTTTTTTCACGCTTAATGTCTGGCTACGGATTCTGCGGTCGTCATTTTAATTGAAGAGAAACGAAGTACGACGTGAGGTTGAGCAGCCTCGCGGTAGACAAGGTAGGTACAAATACGGCGCCAATGCTTGCAAACCCAACCCTTAGGGTTTTGTTGTTTACACTAACGCGCCTACAGTGTTTTTCGTGAAGCTACGAATCGGTCCCTGAGAAGTAGGTTACTTTGTTTTATGAGTGAGAAGCCACTGCACCCTTTGCCTTTTTTCTACAGCGCCACTTGCTGAAGGGACACCCGAAGTTTGCCTTGCGCGGCGACCCACGAGGCCACTTTTTTTGTGGCTTCGCTGCTTCACTCGTCGCACACATGACTTCTCCCCCGTGCCCGTACTCACACAGTATCGCCGGCGCTGGAACAGCAATATTAAAATACTCTCACATTGCGCAAGGTTCCCTTAGCCTCCACTTTCAATTCACGTATATACGTCTCGTTGTCTCCCCGGAGGCTGTTCCCAATTGGAAGTTTAAATGGTTGGTGTCGCCCTTTAAACTTTATATGTGGAAACATTTACTCTATCAATATGGAGTAAAATGTGTAAAGTGACCTATTTTACTTCCTGCACTGAATAATGCAGCATAAAGAAGGATTCTCCTCCTTGTAACTTCCATTTTGAAATGTAGTTTCTTGGTCTCAATGCTCCACAAGTCCCCAATGGAGTAAAAAAAAAAAGCCACTTTGCGCCGTCCGCACTGCCACATAGCGTCTCGTCTGCTTCTGGTCAGTCGTGCGATAATGGCGGTGAGTGCCGACCCCTTGGCTGCCATCGTCGCTGTATCTCTGCTCACTTCTGCTCTTTCACGGGTGCCTGCCGCGGTACACAATATCGGCTTGTCGCCGTTTTCCGCTACATAAGTGAACTGCTCCTGTGAAGTCTCCAGCGCTCCGAGCATACCTGACCTTCCTTTGTTAATGTCGCCACCCCGTTAGAGCCCCCGCTTAGGCCTCGTTCCCACAGCTTTTTTCGGTGTGGTTCTCGCGGGTGTGTTGCAGCAGGCTATAGTGTGTTGCATCAGCAAGGAACTGTGCTAGAACATAGTTTCAACTCCGAGCTCTTGGTTGAGCTGATGAGGCTACATTTTTCGTCAGTCATATTAAGAAACCAAGGTTTAAAGAAGTGAAGATGAAAGAGAACACTGCCATACCATAATACCTTCGGGGGTGTTCCGATTTTAACCTTTTTCTGCTCTGGTTTTTAGTCAACTATATCGTGATACATCGTCGTGAAAACTACTCTAAGACGCCTTTTCAGCGTTGAAACAGTGATTCTAATGTTACATCGCTTAATCTACGATCATAGGCAACCAAACGAGCTCGTAAAGCAAAAGTGGACGACAAGCAGACGACTCCTGGTGCCTCCGCCTACGCCGCCGCTGGGCTTGCAGAAGGCGAAAAGAACGCGTGACGCGGGGTCACATTAGGGCAGAACAGTTTCCCAAGCTGGATTGCCGGTGGTCCCCGCAGTTACCTGTCCGTTTGGGGCACTGGCAATGCTGTAAGAATGAGTTTGAATGAGGAAAAATGAACATGATGCCATTTTTGGGTTCCGTTTCTGTGGGTAGTAAAATTTTACTCCCTTGTACTCCTAAATACCTCCCTTGTTTAGGTGAGTATAAAAAATACCCCTTTTATATCGAGTGAATAAAACCTCCTTTTAATGTGCTCTAGAGGAGAAGCCATTTACTCTCATTTGGGCGTTTCTTTTTTTTTTTGTTAGCAGCGTAGGGGGCATTGGCACAATACAGGGGCGCCTAAAACCGCATTTAAAAACACACAAAAAATGAAGAGGACTGAGTACGATACGGTAAAGTGTGCTAAGCAAATTAGCTCAACTTGGCTAAAAAAGGAGGCCCTCCAATGAATTTATAGCTTATACGCGCAACGTGCAGTGGTCGCTCTTGAGAAAGTGTCCTCTGTGGTCGCTTGATACTGGTCGTCCTGGATGAAGACGCACTCATCGGAGCGACGGGGTGGATGTGGTGTAAATGTTCGTGCCAGCTGTATGCCCCGAGGAAAAGAGAAAACGAGATGATTCTTTTTTTTTTGCACGTTAGAAAATTGAAAACTGCAATAAGGAATGCGCCAAATCAAGGTCCGCATATTGCTATTCTGATTTGAATATAAGAAAGATAAAAAAGAAACTCGAAAACAGTCCATACGCTTTGCCTCATTTGAATAAAACAATGATTAGTACGAGCTCGGCACAAATATAATCGTGTGTTACTTCATACTTTCACTCCCAGTCTGACTTTGGAAAAGACATGTAAGTATGAGTCAATTCCTATTATTTATTTTCTGTGATATATAATTCTCTGTGGCTGTGAGCTATTGCTCTGACTTGCAACGTTAAGCAGCAAGTTAGACTTTCGACGGGCGTTAAGCCTTTCCAACTTTCTTCTCTGACGGCATCTGCAGGGCATCCCAGAGCGCTTGGAAGTATCCGTGATTTCAGGTGCTTTCTATACGCCTGGCGCGGTCAGAAAATCTAAAAAGTGCACCGGTTACAGCGAATAATTTGTCTTTCGGTGCTCAACTACTCATACCCACTTTTTTCACAAGGTGACCTCCAGGTAATGTGAGCCAAGCGTTCTATGAAATGTCATGCTCATCGTCGTGCACGTGAAACACTCTCTGTGTGCATGACTCCCACTGACTTCACCAGTCAAGAGCGAAGGCAGATCGTCTGGCTAATATATTTGCTATTTTAGACTGCAGTGTCTTATAAGAAAATCGCAACAAAGCGGGAGTTAATGTGACATGCGCCATTCGCTTATGCATGCACGTGATCGGGGCTCTCCGCAAAAGTAGCTATGCACGCAGCGCCGACACGGCTCTGTTTAAGCAAAGTTCCAAGGACTCCGGAACTTTTTTTTTTGAGTGGGGAAGGCGGTAAAGAGGTGGGGCCAAGACTTCATACTTTTTTTGTTATTTATTTAAGGCTCATTTACGTAATAATTTTCATTATCTATATACAGTCAAACCCGGATATATCGAACTCGTAAAAAAACGGGAATCACTTCGATATATCGTGTAATTCGAAATACAACTTTTAACAAATTTGGCAATGTACAAACCGCACCTCAGTAAAAAGCATTCTTTTATTGATAAAAACATGTACGGTGGGACTATTAATGCGAGAAATAGTCGTTGATCTTCTTCTGCTTTTTGATTTTGAAAGCATTATTAAGCATGCACTTCTCAACGTTATCGAGCGACTGAGAACAGCTGAGCCCACAGCCTTCTATTGACTCACAGTGACGGCGAACAACGCTCAGCGCGTTAAGTGCGTCGGAACACGATGGCGGGTAAGAACTCGTCGTATCCTGACAGTTACTGTCGCCGGCGGCATCCCTAGTGAGGTCGGCAATGATGTCTTCGTCAGCGAGCTCTCCGGTTGTCGGAACATCGTCGTCGACGGAGACGAAGTCTGTTGCTGCAGTCCCATCACAAACAGCACCCGGGAACTCGGCAAGCTGGCTAAACAACTCATCAAGTTCCTCCAGCGGTTCACCGCTATCCAGGGGTTCATGGTGATTGTTTGATGAGCTCGCGCCAGCCTCGCCGGAAGCAGAGAGTCCACAATGACGGAAGCAGTTCTGAATTGTTTCTTGTTTGACGTCGTTCCATGACTCATTCAGCATGGTTATTGCTCCCAGGAGGTCAATTTTCAGCTCCCGGCCAGTGCGGAGGTTTAGCAAAAGCCTCTGCACAAGTCGCTTTCTGTAGCCTGCCTTCAGTGCACGAATGACACCTTGGTCTAAAGGCTGCAGCACCGACGTTGTGTTCGGCGGAAGAAAACGAAGCTCAATGTTGCTGACGCTGACGTTGCAATGGTGGGCAGAGCAGTTATCAACCAGTAAGCAGACCTTTCTGCCTTGGCTTACCAGGTCGTCGTCCCAGGACTTGAGCCACTTGCCAAAAAGTTCGCTTGTCATCCAAGCTTTCCCATTCGATCTGTAAGACACCGGGACAGAAAGTGCGTTCTTTAGGCACCGCGGTGATTTGCTCTTTCCTATTACGAGCGGTCGAAGCTTGGTTGACCCGTCGACGTTGGTGGCTGGGTGGCTGTCTGAGGGAGCGAGAGCAGCGCTGGGACTCTATTTATAGCAGCGCCGTGCGAGCGCTGTTGGGCTAAACCACTTTGGCCAAGTGGGGGGGGGGGGGGATGGATGTTGGCGCAGCTCGCCCGGCCGCCACGCGGGAAAGCCAACTTCTGGAGCAGTTTTGCGCGGCTTGAAGTTCGATATATCAAGCGCGGCTGCTATTTTTGTTCGATATATTAGTATTTTTTGCTATATATTCTCATTTTAGCAATACAATGTTCATAAATTGTTCGATATACGGGGTAATTCGATGTAAACGGGTTCGATATAGTCGGGTTTGACTGTATTTTTTATTTTTTCAATGTTCAAAGGTTGGTCTAAACTGTCACGTTCGAGTGACGACACTCTAGCATTCAGGAAGACAACGAAAAGGCTTCCAAAAGAAACTGTTTAAGGGGCTGACTCGCGCCGCCCACTAAGAATTGAATGGCCCGGTGGCAGCGTTGGCCACAAGTGTGTTCAGCGGTCATCGAACTGAATGCATGCAGTTCTTGGCCGCGCTCAATTTAAAGCTGACAAGGAACATTCGAGATAAAGAACCAAAAGCAACTACTACAATCTGGAACAATGTGGAAGCCTTTGCACGCGGCCACGATCAATGGAGATAAGTCTGGTCGCACCTCGCATTACAAAACAAAATAATAAAGATGCGTGCCGGCGGTTTTGAGTGCAAACGAACAAACGGCACGAAGATTCGCGGAAATATAAAACGAATTTAAAAGGGAAGCTTTATGCACGAGGAGTGATCAATTGCATTTAAAAAGTTTGGCATGGTTTGTTTAAATTCTGCTAATCATGATCATGTGTACGGGTCAGTCTAGTTCTGTTGGGACATGACTGGTTTAGGTTACTCATATACGAAATGCTTTACAACTGGCTACGAAGCCAAGTAGCTCAGCCTCACTGTACTTTGCATTAAAAGAGTACTAGAACTGAACTAGAACGTGTTTCAATTGTCAGAAATCTGATCCAAGTGCAAGCAATTGGAGACGAGGGGGGGGGGGGGGATCGTCTCCCCCTCCCCCTGTTCCGGGGTCCTTGCAAAGTCCTAAGCACGAAATATGCGGACGATCTGACCTTGCGCAAGTTCATGTCCCTCTGCTAGCGTGCCTTGAGATGGAGGCGGCAAAACTTCACCTTACTTTCAGAGTGGGCCGGAACTATGTTCAGTTCTCCGAAAGTCATTTTGCAATACGGATGCGAATGAAAGGACATGCAACGGTGAATCCTGTGCGGCCCTTTTAGAGAAACTGCAAGCTGCATTCATCGTATAGGCGAGAACTTGAACAATGCCTTCGGAGACTCCGTTGATTCCCACCTTTTACCGATTTGTGGTATCTGTCATGCCCTTTACAGTCTTGCGGTTAGCTTACATAGACTTTTACTCCTCTCATCGCAGGAACAAGTTCTCATTCATAATAAAGTTTTCGTCCGACACGCAACGTGTTCTGCAGTATCAACCTAATCTTTCGGTAAGAACAACTTAAAATGCCTTAAGTATACGGCCGAAGTAAGCCTCCTCCGAAGCTCGCTGCATGCGAGTCTATGCACTGAGCGCATTTGCCTCTTTACCTGCTTTGCTTCGTCGCAGTCTGTGCTTTTCGTCTCGGTATAACTCTGGTTTCTTATTGGGAGGAGGAAACTCGCCAGTTAATTTTTTGGCCATCAGAAAGAACAGGTGGAAATACAGCACTAATGCCGAAACCAGCGATCGATCAAGATTTCGACGACGCTGTTCCCAGGTGTGCACCTTAATTTTCACCAGCAGCCGCCCACCCCATCCCCTCGCCCCTACAGAGAGAGAGAGGAAACAAAAGTTGGAGGACACCTCATTGCAATTAGCTGTGACAGCTTTGCGCGGTACTCCGAGCTTTGCGTGCGCATCAACGAAAGCACGCTGGAGGTTATCGCGCTGCAGGAAGCATATGTGCGGGTCCACGATGGGGAGCCGCAACGGCGGCTACCAGGTTATGTTGGTTATCATTCGGCAACTACATGTGAGGAGAAGTCCTGTGCTGCAGTGCCCTGTGTGGACCGCTCCCATCGGCCTTGGAAATTGCGATGTGCAGTGTATGTGCGGCGGGATGTACAACATACTCTCGTTGGCTCGGTGGCGGCGACAACCGATGCCCAGGATTGTGTGGTGGTGACAATGCGCGTTGGTGCTGTTGACACGTCGGTGGCCTGTGTTTACGTGCGCTCAGCTGTCGCGTGGAACGCGCTGTATTTTCGTGCAGTGAGTTCGTGTTGTGCCCCACGCCGAATCATCGGTGGGGACTTCTACGCTCGCCACAGTGCGTGGGGCAGTGCGCACCACTCCGCGCGAGGAGACGACCTGCACGACACAGCAATGCAGCTGGGAATCACACCAATGAACACCGGCGAGCCCAGCTTCCGACGACGCGGAACACCCGGCTCCTGCATCGATCGACGTTGCCTTCGCATCCAGAGCCATCGAGGCGATATGGCACCGATCACCATCTCTCTCGGGCTCGGAACACTACTCCATCCTGATTGAACCCACTGCGACGGAGGCGCGCGCCACACGCACATATTCCATTGTCAACTGGCGTGCGTTCAGGCAGGCTGTAGACGAGGCGGCCGCCTCAGGCGCCCCATTTTTCACCAGTCTGGTACGGAGCGCCCTCGCATACACCCGAAGAGCAGAGGTGAGGGTGGGGCAGCCCACACCTGGCAACAAACTGCTCGAGCTGCGCGAAAAAAGGGACTACGCAGAGCGAAGGGCGTGACGGACAGACAGGGGCGCCAACTGGACGGTCTAAAACCGTCTGGACGCGGCAGCGCGCCGCCACGTCCACAAACTGTACCGCCGGATGTGGGCTTCGTTATGCCATAGGATGGAGGAAGACGCCAGCTCGCGGAGGCTGTTCGACACCTTGCGGCGCATCACGGAACCACAGGCAAACCCGCAGCCGCTTTCCGCCCTGGCGATATCCAGCGGGCTCAGGGACGAAGAGCTCGCTGAGTGGTTTACCGACCAGTTCGTGCCGCTAAGCCCCGCAGGTGCAGCTAGCATAGCTGCACTCGAGAGCCCCAGAAGCGGTGCCACTCCCTCTCTCGTCACCTCGGAAGGTCCCTGCGACGCGCCTTTCACCGCGGCGGAACTGAACAACGCGCTGCAGCGCTGCCGCCGCCGATCGGCGCCAGGACCGGACGGGTTGACCTACCAGATGCTGCGAAACCTGGATGCGGAGCAACGACAGATCCTCCTGCAGCAGATCAACCTTGTTTGGGAACACGGGGAGCTACCGGAGAACTGGCGCACCGCGGTCGTCTGTCCTGTCCGAAAGCCAGGGCGCCCACCTACGGAGCTAAGCGGATACCGACCAGTGGAACTAACATCGGCGGCGGGTAAGCTCATGGAGCATATGGCGTTGCAGCGTTTGAACGAGCGAGCCGCGGATGCTGATTTGTTTCCGTGGGATGCGGTGCACGGTAAATTCGATTTCGGACGTTGTCACGGCTCTGGAACGCGCCAGGGCGGCAAGACAGGTTGCGCTGCTGCTGCTGGACGTCTCGAGGGCTTTTGACAACGTCCATCGCGCACCAATTCTCGCGGTGCTCGAGGGAGCCGGTGTGAGCGGGCGCCTGTTGCATATGTTCGCGGCTTCCTGAACGGGCGCACCATGCGCGTACGAGTAGGGGGCAATTTCTCCGAGCCTCGCCCGGTGGAACTGGGCGTGCCGCAGGGCTCTGTCATATCCCCGTTTTTGTTTAACGTGGGCATGTCGGTGGTGCCGGCCTGCCTCCCTAAGAGCGGCCGACACCATGTGTACAGTACTCACGGATTGAAATAGGACATTCGGAGCGCTAGCCTTGCAGTGCCACGCAGGCATGTGGTAAACCACAGGCCGGCTGATTGGCTACTGGAAGGAACAATTCTGCTTTGTAGATGTTCTCCCTCTCACGCCATACCACAATGCACCACCTTGGTTCCATGAGCGTCTACGGGCGGCGCTCCATGAAGCGACGGCCACGCGCTCCGAATGTCCTATTTCAATCCGTGAGTACTGTACATGTCCATATATGCGGACGACATTGCTCTGTGGTGCCGGGGGCCACCGGGCGAGACGCTACGCGTGCGGCAGTGCCTTCAGGAAGCGCTGACAGCAATTGACGCCTGCGTGCGCGGCCTAGGTCTGTCGCTGAGCGCGGACAAATCGGTAGCCATGGCTTGCGTTTCCCTCTCGCGCGCGCGCCTTGCGCCACTGTTACTGGACGAGAGTCCGATTGTTTGGCGTAAATCACTGCGGTACCTTGGCCTGGACATTGACTGGCGCCTTTCCTTCCGCCCCGCGGCGACCAAGGCCTGTTTGCAGATGAGGAGGATCACCGCCGCCGTTCACAAGCTCACCGTTCGAGGCCAGGGCATCTCACAGCAAGCCGCGCTGCGACTGTACAACGCCGCAGCATTGGGGGCGGCACACTACGCGTTGCCGCTCGTCTCGGTGCGCAAGCCGTGCTGGAGGAAACTGGAGCTCCAGCACCGCAAGTCCCTGCGCGTATGCCTCGGCCTGCCTAAGAACTCCCAGTGCGCAGCAACACTGGCCGAGGCAGGAGCGTGGCCTCTCCAGCTACAAACTGCGCGCAGGGCATTGCATCATATCGACCGTCTCCATCGCGCACCGGACGGCGGCTCGCTTCTGCAACGAATACGCACGCACCCACGCTCACGAATGGGTGCGGCGCTACAGGAATATGAGCGCCTCACAGAAGCCGCCCCCCCCCCCCCCCTACGGCCACTGCCCGCCCTGGCCTGCTGCCTCCGAGATACAGCGAGAAATCGTCGGCATCGCGGGAAAGCGGAGCACCCCCTGTGCGCTGTGCAGCTGCTGACCATAGCCGTCCTACACGAGGAGCTTCAGGACCATCTCGTGTACGCCGACGGCTCAGTTGTCCGCGAAAGCCACTCCCTCGCAGCGGCGGCTACTATACCCGCCCTGCAGCTGCACAGCCAGACACACACCACCTTCCTGGGATCCTCCACCACGGCGGAGCTGATGGGGATCCAGCTGGGATTGGACCTGCTGCTCTCCATCGTCCCTTCGCCACCCAGAACTGCTCTGCTGTGCGACAGTAGTGCAACGGCCGTGGTACTCCATTAGTGCGGCGCGACATCCTCGCAAGCTCTCGGGCTTAGCGCAGCAAGGATGCGTCGTGCGCTTACAGTGGGTGCCCGGCCACTGCGGCATCACCAGCAAAGAGGAGGCCGTCGAACTCACGACCGCCGCACACCAGCTACCGCCACGAGATCTCCCCCTCGCGCTGGAGGACGTGCGAGCGGTCATTCACGAACATCTCCGACGGCAGCACCCCGACCCACGCATCGCCGGAGGTGAGCGCATTGCCAGCATCAACGGCTGCCGCGCTCTATCGCGGTCGCAACGCGCAATGATCCTCCGTGCGCGCATCGGCTGCGTGTGGCCCGGGGACCGACGGATGCGTCACGGAATCGCGACTAGTGAAGTGTGTGATTTATGCGGTGCAGTGGAGACACTGGAGCACCAGCTCCTTCGCTGTACCGCGTTCGCTGATGCTCGTCGCAATATGCTCGCGGCCTACAGAGAGCTGAGCCTGCTCCCGGACTCGCTCAAGACACTACTGTGGCCGCAGGGCAGTGCGCGCACCCGTGAGCGAACAATGTGCGCGTGTTTTTTATTTTCCTTCTCTGAATGTACGCGCGCACGACCTGGACAACTTTATTTGGACTCTGTAAATAGTGTAAATATGACTACTCCCTATGTCCTTTCTTGCTATCCCCTCACCTCTTTCGTTTCTCTTCTTCATACTGCCTTCTAACCTTAATTTCCGCTGCCCCAGCTCAGGTGCCGCCGATACAGTGATGGCAGATGCCGGGGTGAGCAAAAATCTTTTAACTTCCTTTTTTATTATATTTTTTTTATTAAACACTTATACTACTACTACTACTATGCAACTTTCACGTATGACTGCTGGCCGACGTTCTATTTACAGCATCTCACATGCACGTTCTTATACTTCTTTCAGGGACCTGTCAAACAGTTCATTCAAATTCGCCGCTTGGTTATAGTCAAATTTAAATCAGGCCGTTGCAGAGGCTTGCGCCTCTACTATTTCTATCTCACCTTCCTGCAGTTATGTGATACAGATAATGTATCGGACGCACGCGCTAATGGAAGATCCCCCCCGGTACAGCCCCCGTCAAAAATAAACAGTCCAAGGAGTACGCTTCAAAGCTGTTTTGCGGGACTCCCTCCTCATACACGAAATATTTCAGGGAGGCTTTCAAAAATTTTCAAAAAAAGGCTTTTTGGTTGGTAAAGACATGGCTTCTGCGGCCTAGTATTGTGGTGCTGCGCAGGACGACATCTCGATGAAGACTCGTGCCTCGCCTCCCCCCCCCCCCAGGCGAACTCCAAAAAGTATATATATATAATTATATATCCAGACACTGTGTACGTCACACGCACGCGACGAGTATCACAAGAGTACAGTACTCCAAAACCATTATAAACAATCGTGGCCGCTTTGCACTCTGAAGAACCACGCCTTTTCGCCTGCAGTCCTTGACCCGAACAGAATCACCTGGCACAAAAAGGTGACGGGTAGCATGCTTGCGATCATAATTTTGCCGCTGATTCTCCCTGAAAGCTGCGTCTATGTCCCGCGCTTCTTTCAGATTGGGCGTCTTAGCTGGCTACTCCTTTGGTTGGAGAGGCAAGGTAGTGCGGAGCTGCCGCCTCTTGAGTAGCTCTGCTGTCGTTTTGTGTAGGGGTCCCGGCGTATCCCTGTACTCTAAGAAAGCCAGATTTAGTTCACCAGAATTTAGAAACTGTTCTTTCACGGTTTTAACCATTCTTTGTACCTCCCCGTTTGCCTCCTGTACCTAGGGCCACACGTCACACTTTTGAATCCATCAACATGAGCGAACTGTTTGAACTCTTGGCCGACAAATAGACCACCGTTATCTGATACCAGCGTTTCCGGTATGCCGTGCGTAGAAAGCACTATTTTTATATGATAAATACCTTCAGTGCTGCTAAGAGAGGTCAGCGGACACAATACCGGAAATCAAGAAAAGTAATCTACCATGAGCAAGTAGTCACAGCATTTCACGTGGCAGATATCCGCCGCAACCCTTTGGCATTGCCGAAAAGCCGTCTCGGTCGGAATCATCGGCTCGCACGGCTGGAGGCGAAATTGGGAACACGCGCGGCAGACGGCATTGAACACCGCAAGATGAGAGCTTAAGTCTGGCCACCACACGGACTCCCATCCCCCTGTTCTACATCTCACAACACCCTGGTGGCCATCATTAACCAGCTTTAACATACTGCTCCTAAAGCTGTGTGGCATAACAAGGCGACAGCCGTGCATGAAGACACCTTTACATACGCTCAAAACGGCACGATCCTTCCTACAGGGCCTCCAAACGGCCGATAACGAAGGTAGACTAGGCCAGCCCTCACGGACATAGCGACGCAATTAACGTACGACAAGTCTAGTCCGTTTGTTCTTCGGCTAGTAGCCTGAAGTGCTCCGACTCGATTAACTCCAATACGGCAATGTTACAGTTGACTTCATCGACCGAAAGGAAGTTCGTCTTTTGGCCTCGCATTGGTGCTCTGGAGAGTGCATCACCTATTTACAGAATTTTGCCCGGGACATATTGCACCTCGAAACTAAACTCCATTAGCCGCATTCTGAACCTTTGAATGAGAGGCGGATCCAGATAAAGTGGAGTCTTTCCTAGCAAAGAAACCAACGGTTTGTGATCCGCTTCAAGAATAATGTGCAGTCCACGCCCATAGCTTTCGAGACGTTTTGCGGATCATGTTATAGCTAACGTCTCCTTTTCAGTTCAAGCATAGCGCATCTCAGTTACTCTCATTGACCTTGAGACAAAAACATCCGACCGATTTTTTATATTCGGCTGAAGCGCAGCGCAGACCCACTCAGTGTCCTCTTGCTGCAGTTGACCCAAAGGTGTCGTTTGTTCAGCCAACTCTGAAACCCTGATATGAATAGTGAGTAATGGTTAGCAAGATCTAAAATATGCGCATTTCTGCCACGTTCGATGGCGACTTTAAATTTTTAGTTGCGCAGAAACTTCGTTGTATCCGGGCGTATGCAATATTGGCTCACGCGGCACACCAGAAGACAAAGCTCCTTTACACTAAACATTCTATTTTTTTTTCGTTTAGGGTCATGCCGCTTAAGGCCAAGCGTTCCAAGGCGCGAAACAACCGTTCGTCGTGTTCCTTCTGAGTAGGGCCAAAGATTCCCATTTGAAAATTTGTGTATGGGAACCGACTAGTTTGTACTGGTTCTGCTGGAACCAGCAGAAAACCTCCTGGTTTCCTGCTTGTTGTGCCGGTTTCAGCCCGGTGCTTATTCTAGTTTTCTGCTAGTCGTTCTGGTTCCAGCATAAGGATTTTTTGTTGTTCTGTTCGGAGAGCTTTTTTGTGAATAATATATCGTTCAGCTAACAGAAATTTGCAGCTATAGCAGAATACAACTTAAAAAAAACAGCAGTTGCGAACACTCGGCCATGATCCGCGGCGTACTGTATTACTCCGCTGGCCCATCGCTATAGTAAACAAAATAAACATTTTAATGTTTGACTACATTAAACAAGCAGGGCATTAAAATTGTAGATCCAATATTTTTTCTTGCAATTAGTTTGTTGCTTAGGGAACAAGAAAAGTTTTAACAACGGTCTACTTTTTTGTCGTGGAGGAAATGTGTGGGCGGTCGTGAATTTGCGCGGTGCTTCACTGCAGACTCAAGTAGTATCAGGCTATTAACCTATCCGACTAGGAGCGCAAGATTTGAATAAAAAGTCAGAAATTTAATGAGATAACTTTTCATATTAAATATTCACCACTAACACCAGTGGGGCACCCATCTTGGGGGTATATATCAGCAAGAACCCATGTGGTATTAGAATGTGAGCACAAGTCACACATGGAAGTTGTATGTATATTTTAGGGCTTTAGTGTTGCTAGTTGCTGCTTTTCAAGACGGGGTTTGAAGCTGTACTTGAGTTTCTACTACGGGCAGGTTTGCATGGTCCTGCAGGATGAGTTTACCAATTGACCGCAGGTTTCAAGTGTTTTTTTGCATGCTTAATGTTTAGGAAGTTTAAATTTGTTTTTATGCTTCAGAAATGTTCAAAAATTAAAGGATATATCCTACGAATCATTTATCTAAACTGAATTAAATGTAATGTTTCGATGCTATATGGACGCTAATGTCTCCAACACCTACTGATTCCATAGGCTACTGGTTCCATCAGCTGCTTGTTCCAGTAGCTGCTGGGAATGTGCTAATAAACCAGTACTACTGGAACCAGTAGGATTCCAGCAGCAAACCAGCAGCAAATTTTCACCTGGGTAAGGACATCGTTTGTTAAAGGGAAGATAAAATGGTTTTCTGAGAATTGGCGGCTATTGAAGAATTCGAATTAGGAAGCTTCTAGGTAAAGCATACGAAGTAGTTTTGCGCTAGCATTTAAAATTGTGACGTACTGACCAATTAAAGCCTCAACTACGGTGAACTATTATTTAGTTCATTCTAACCTCGACGGTGCTCAGGTTTCTCCTTTGTGCGATGAAGGTGCGCGGGGAAACTCATGGTGACGTCATTGCTGGAGAAACTTCATATGTGCGCTGCATTTGTCTGCATGATGCCCTTCGTCTTCCTATGCACAGTGCTTCGTGAGCTTCACCTTCGCCGGCATTCGTTTTCTTCCTTGAAACAACCGTTTCATCGTGGGGAACATATTGCCGCTATGCGTTACGTGACCACTGCGGCCTCTGCCTGTCGCTGGGCACGGCAGAGAAGTCTGAACACTGACGCCACTTTAGTCGGCGGTTACGTCACCGTCTCAAATGCTGGCGGAAAAAGATTTCGCATGCTTTACCTACAAGTTCCAAACATTCGGCTGGTTAAAACTCATCGAATTCTTAAACCTGTTCACTTGCCCTTTAAGTTCATGACCCCCGGAATTCCATCAAGAATATCCCATATTTGTCTTTGAAAATACTCCGGAGCCGATGTTACGTCAAATGGTGGCCGCTCACAGCAATACCGGCCAAACAGAGTATTGAATGTCGTGAGCAGTTCACCGTTCCTTGCAAACCTCACTTGTTTGAAACCAGAGTTCGCGTCGAGTTCGTAAAAATTAACTGACTGCACCAGTGAGCAACCAGCCTGTCCCAGCGTCGCATCCATTCGATAAGCTTCGGAACCTTTGCGTCTTGTAGTCCAAATACAAAGCGGTCGAAAAAGAATCACCCGCTTTTTTATCTCCCGTAGTCACATCTATCGGCCAGCGTATGTAACAACATGCTCGACTGGTTCTTGGTGGCGGCGATGGAAGCACCCGATTTCGTAGGCCAAGTTTCGTGTGGCGACAAAATCGGTATCGAACTATTTTTTCACAACGTCGTATTTCTTCGAGTCTTCCTCGCACAAGATGAAAGTCTTGAAAATGCTGCGTGCCTGTCGTCCCATCGTGTACAGCAACGTACGCACCTGAGCCTCTTGAGGTCGCTCATAAAGTCCTGAGGCGAATCGGTAGTAATCGAATTCTTGTATCCACGCCGGCCATTCGGACGTCTTGTCAAAGATGAAGCTCGCTGGTGGCTGCACTAAAAAAGGCTGGGAAGAAACATTCGTTTCTTGTGACATTTTTCATTGCTGCTATCCGGATGGTATACAATGATGCTGGCGGCTGGCAACAGGCAGCGATATCTGCAGTGGGTACACTATATTTTGGACAGCGACTTCCGACAAAATGTGGTTTCTTGCTGGACGACACCTCGATAATGACTCCTGCGTCCCCCCTCCCCCCTGGCGAACGCCAAAGAATAAAGAACCCCGGTTTATTTCCACATGACAAATATATATGCAGACACTGAGTACGTCACGATTTTGTAGCTGCTCGTTAGTCTAGCCATGCCTGTTTTAGAATTTCGAAAAACGCGATTATTCTCTGCGCTGTGGCTCAACAAAACTTGGCTACATCTTGCCAAAATACATGCGCTTTCGGAAAGCATGCAGGCAAACCCACCTTTCCATTCCACGTAATAGGTTAAAAAAGCCAAATTTTTTCCTGCAACATCTAGCGCCAAGGATAATTGCGTTTTCGAAATTCTAAAAGCCGGCATGGCTATACTAAGGAACAGCTACAAATCTCTAATCGAAACTAGGCGCGTAACTCTATAACTTAAAAAGATAATTATTAAAAATTATTTAGACACCTTACCACTTAAGATGATTTACCGGTTTTCTGATATCCTCCAACATTGGGAATAGTACGCCGGAAAACCCAATTTTTACTCCAAAATGCCTATTTTTGAAACTTTTTCCTGGTAGAAGTCTAAAGTTTGGGAGGATTGAGGACGCAAAGCCATTCCACTTTAGAGAGGTTATGGTCGCTGAGGATGCATAACGAAGCATAATGTAGGCCTCAAAAGCAAACCCCTTGCGAGTGTAGCTCAAAGCGCGATTGAGTGTTCACTAACCCAAGAACCGAGTGTGGTTTTAGAGGGAAAATAGCATAGTTATTTAAGAGTTATCTCACCAAATGCGAACAGCATGTTGTAATGAATAACTTGATCTCTAAACCACAGGCCGTGCTGACTTGGGTGCCACAGGGCTCAGTACTGGTACCGAACTTTTTTCGCTTTACGTAAATGACTTTCCGTCAACCTTAAAATATTCCCAATCATTAATGTACGCTGATGACACAGTGTTAGTATTTATAGGAGACCCAATAGGAGAACTAAACAGCAAAGTAAACGAAGAAGTAGTTAGGGTCTTAAAGTGGTTTACTACCAACCAGCTAACTGTTAATACCCAGAAAACAAAATAAACTGTGCTCAGCTCAAGGCGAAAAAAATTTAAACTACAATGAAATCCGCTTGCATGTAAACAATGAGCCGATACAAAATGTAACAAGCTTTAAATACCTAGGTGTGCATTTCGATTCTGACATGCACTGGAGAAATCACATAAAACAACTTTGTTGAAAACTTGCATATGGATGTCACATTCTCTTGAAAGCGCGAGGATGTTTTGATTACTCGATAATATGCATACTATAATTTGCTTTTATACATAGTCAGTTAAGTTACTGCAGAGAATCTTGGAGCAACACATACCCCACATATCTCGAACGCATAGTCCGACTACAAAAGAGAGCCCTAAGAATCATCACATATTGCAAACACAGTTGCCCTAGCAAGCCACTTTTTCAGACAGCCCATATATTACCTTTACATTAAATTTATACGTTAAAAACTGCCCAGACAATACATAAAATACTAGAATCCAATAAGCCGTTTCACCAAAGTATTTTTATAACCACTAAAAAGGACACGAGCTGCAAGTTCAAATCATTTAAACTTATGCCGCAATACATACGGGAAAAGGATGACTGAGTACAACGGTGCACTAATACAGAATGGCTTTCCTAATGATGTTAAAATTAAAAGTAATTTTTCACAATCCCTCAAAATGTTCTTGCTGAGTCTAATTTTCAGGATGGTTGGAAGGGTGAATTTTGGACGGAATAATTTTGTTAAGGTTATGTGCAAAGAAAGTCCGCATGAACAGCAATTGTATATACTGACATTTTTTAATAAAATTGATGCGCAAAGTGTGTGTTGGGATTTTATTATTTTGAATTTATTTACGTGAGTATTCTCTCCACTTGCTGTATTTGCAAGGTATCTTTGCGATGGACCAGACACTAGCCTTGGCTATGGGTTCAGTACCATTGTACATAGTTTTCTTGAACTTATTTCAGTTTTGAAATAGAAAGAAAACAATTTATGCGCCTTTCATTTTCTCAAAATAAAGTCTAAACCTTCCGCTGGTATTCCGAAAATGAAAGGCGCAAAATTTCTCCACTTTGTACGTGCACGCCACTGCCTATTAACAGCGCGACTAATGTCTTCAGTGACACAGTGAGCCAGTTACACTTTCTCTGGCATTTACACATGATAAATGCATAGGTGCCCCTATAAATTTCCACATCGCTACGTAGCTGCTGAGGACTACGCAGGAAGACGACTTATGTGTCAAGTGCTTGCCTCTGAACGGTGAACAGATACTCGCCTAAATTTAAATGTTACTCAGTTCCATTGCGAGGAATGCCAATATTACTGTTATCCGTGCATTCCGAAAAGGCGATTACCTTCGGCGAGAGATGATCGAGCAGGGTATTTAAAATCAAGCTTATAAACAGTTACGTTTCAGCAACTCTTTGTAACTTGAGGTTCGCAAATGAACGGCAGTAATACCACGTTTCGTTTTTGGAATAATGTAAATTTTAATTCTCATCAGCGGTCAAGGTGGGTTGAACAAAAACCACACCGCCAAAAAACGCACGCAACCACACCGAAGAGCACGCGTCACTGGCCGGCGAACTTGTCACTCCGTGATTTACTTTACACCTGAGCAGAAAGGGAGAGCTGCTCAGCTATTACGACGCAGCCTATTTACTGTGCCAATTTCCAAGCAGCCAACAACATGATAAACATTGTGTCGCAGGGGAATCCTTGTGTCACAGGGAATGCGCGTGAAGGGTATATGTACACATAGTGCACATCGCCCAGTGGCCTGTCCAATGGGGTGCGGCTGCTTGCGCTCCGCGGTGATAAAGTTTCGGATTAGCCGCCATACTTTATCAGTACTCTCACCTGAAAGCGGGGCTTCAGGAAAGCCACATCTTACCGTTTCAAGTGGTGGGCATGTGTTGTTCGACACATCAGTTGATTTCATACTCTTCCATTGTAGAGCCAGTCTTTTTTTCTCTGCTGACAAAATTTCATGCTCCGCCTGGTTTTATTGACATGGCCGTGTTCTTTTCGAAAATTCCGTGGATGTGGGATCAATGTATTGATTTGTACAAGCTTAAAGCACGTCGCAAAAAAGAAAACACACACAGAATAGAGTTTCTTATAACACCTGTTTTGAGTTAGTGATAACATGTTAAACATCACACATGTACGTATATGACACAGCCATGAACTTTTCGTTGCCAGGGCAGCATGCGAGATGCAAAAATGCAAAACTGTTTATGCAATGTAGTTTATAGCTTCCGACCTGATGCTCGGTGAAGTTTGACGAAAGTAAGGGACTGCAGATATCGGTAGTTTTCATTTCGAAGTGAGGCTACAGATGACGGAAAGAATGGAATTAACTGGAGCGACAGGTCAACAATACAAAGATCCAATTGAGACTACGGTATTAAATGAAGTGCGACAGCGGGACCACGACAACTTCGCCTGGTCATAAAAAAATTTCATGACAACAGGAGTGACGAATCAAATCTTTGTTATTTTATTCTTTGGATTCCTAAGGCGAATCCACACCCTACACCAATCATACATCGAATTATACGTGTTTTTTCAAGAAACACCTAAAACAATTAATCTACGTTAAATTTAACACAGCTGTGCTGGCCATGCACACCAGCATGGCGCTGAATGGTCCTGCACCTTTACAGCACCATGCAACACCAGAAGAGCTACGCTCCGACTGCTGCCTGGCACGTCATGAAGAGCCGAAAGACTGCGGCTGGAAGTTCAGGTGTAGCTCGGGAGGTGCTTTTGCGGATCCCAGCGTCGGCGTCGCAGGTCCGGATGACGAGGGCACGACGAGCTGCGCAAACGAAGAGAACTCTTGAACATCAGCTGGCTAACGCGGACTAAACGACGCGTTAGACAGGGGTCTCTTCATTTTGCGTATACGACAGTATATATGCGTCAACATGCCATATTGGAGCTGAAAAACTCGGCGACTTGGTGACTGCTGATAGTGGTTTTATTCGTTCCCTCTGTTGTTTATGCTGAGGTTATAGGTATCGCATTCCTGCAATCAATCCAGGGCATGTTTTAGAGAAATTACAAGTGAACGCGGTGTATGCGAATAGTACTTTCAAAATCTAATCGAATATGGATCATGTATGTAATAATCAAATAGAATACGAATGAAATAGTTCACAAAAATCAGGTACTAGCATGAAAACTCGCGCGAAACCAATTATCGTGTGTCACAGCGAAGCACTAGCGGTGGCGCTGCCGTACTTCGCCATAACTTAAGAGCTTTATAACTATACCTTTCAAAGTACGCAACACTCATCTCTACAAAGGAGTACGTGTCATGAAGGCAGCGTAATAGATATGTGACCATCACCGTCCTGTGTATGCAAAAAATTCAATTTGCTACTGTTTACGACAGGGAATAAACTAATGCCACATCTCACTGCATGAGAATGGCGAGAACTACGTGTTAGTCATGGATTCCCAAACCTAAGGCAGGGCTTACAAACTCTGCCCGTGTCATGCCATATCGCCCAACTTTCAAGGCCACGTATGAATTGTAACGAACGAAGGCCACCTGAAGAGACCGCCTGGTCCCGCCGAAACTTCCCATCCCGAGCATATCGACTGCGGCAGCATGCTGTGTAGCACCGGAGTGCACCCTGTTGTGGAAACAATCCACGTCCAGCCTTCATCAAAGTTAGCGCCAGTTATTCGAGAAGTATTCAAAGACTTGAAAACATACTTGATTCATTTCGAATATTTTTCTGAATGCACTATTTGATTCGTTCAGCGGATCGAGCAGGAACATGTGCAAACGGCGGATTCAAACATTCTACCAGATGCTTACTTCTTTTTCTTTTGAGTGTAGCAGAAATTACAGCCCAATTCAAACCCGAAACCAAGCCACGACAGTCAGACGAGACCTAATGTCAAGAAGTATCGCATCACCATGTGGCGGCACACTCTCCAGCCTCGCGATGCCTTTATATACCTCTCCTTCTTTCCTAGATTAGTGATGCACGAATCCCACTGCTCACATCGATACATCACGCATACTCACGCATCAAACTGTTCAAGTACAATAAAGCATCTCAAAAATTGAATTAATGTGGTTGAATTATTTAATAGATAATTAGCCTACCCATAATTACCTATACATACATGAGCACTTGTCCTTAGGAACCACATCAAGTCAAAGACCACAACGCATTCATCAGGTCCACCTCTATCCCGCTTAAACCCTCGAGCGTTTGCGGCCTGGTAGGAGTAGCCTGCTCGTCTCGCATTCCAAGCTAGGTCGTGGCTTGAATCCCACCCTATTCATACCGATTCATTTTTCCCCGAAGTTACTTTACTTTAACAGTACCTCTTGCTGGGCTAGTTGGTGTAACATTGTGTAACAAAAGATAAAAAACAGCGCTAATTTTGACACAAACCACACAGAAAGACCAGACAGGACGGGCGGTTGCATACATAAACGTGCTTCAGATGTTTGCGACCAATAAGATCACGCTAGCAACAATTGAACTCCTTCACAGCCTGCAGGTTCCGCGCGTAGACGGAGCAGCGTATATTTTATATGGGAAGAAAGAGTGTGATTGCACTGCCGTGTTTGAATTACCCACGGGAGGAAATATTGCTGCAACGTCACAACTCCATCCATTAGGAATTGCTCGAGGACGGCAACGACGGCACCGCTTCTTGTGTGACATGGGACCTTCAATGCTGGCGCATTAATAAAGAGGCCCCAGCCAACCCGTGCCGATGCATTCCAAAATGAATGCTAGCGCAGCCTAATGAAGCAATCCTGGTGTCGAGGATGGTGCACCAGCTGGCGACGATCACGAGCACAGAGATGCAGCGAGCGGGCTGCGTGAGTCTCGACAACAGGAGTGCTTCGTCAGGTCACGCCCGCATGCAGTTTGGCGTCGATTGGCACACGTTGGACAGGGGTCTCTTCATTTTGCGTATACGACAATAATATATGCGTAAACATGCCATCTTGCGAGCTGAAACACTCGGCGACTTGGTGACTGCTGATAGTGGTTTAATTCGTTCCCTCTGTTGTTTATGTTGAGGCATATGTATGGTATTCCTGCAATCAATCCAGGTGTTGATAGTCAGTACCCGTGTCATGCCCCTTCTCTCCTTCATCGTATTTCTGCGCTGCTTCTTCATTATGCATCAGAATCCACTCGACCAACTGAACAATCTGGTGTAATTAATTCTTTGTGTTTTATTTCTGGAGCTTTAAACATTGTAAATGGTTAGGTTGAGAAGTGCTCATTCAATACACCTGTCGTTCATGTGCCGGGCCTTGTTTTGGGACACTATGAAGTTTTTTTACACCATTGGATCCCCCCTCATTTTACGAAGTACATCATCATTTTTCAAACCGCAGGTATTGCTTCTGCCAAAACGTACAGGGTTTATTTTTGTCTACATATCTGGTTATAAAGCAGTGTTAGGTGACTTTTCTTGCAAACGATGCCGTTATTTCTGGTCCCTCACCTTTTGTATGTGTAACCTTTCTGTGAGTGTTTTTTTTTTGGAAGCTAGAGCTAAAGCTTCGAGAAAGACACCGGCGAGATGCAACGCAGCAGCTGTTGGCAGTTCTCGTTTGCTGTGTGGGGATCTGCCCTGCAGTCCCCTGTGTAGACTTTCCGGCGATGCACCGTGAAGCAGCAGCCTCGCCTCGAGTAGGAGCACACTCCCTTGTTAGTTACCTTAACTAACGAGTGACTGCGCCAGCGCCTGCATGCACGCGGGAGAGGGCAGAAGGCGGTTCGGCTAGGATCGTCGGCGCGAGCGGACGTGTCGCTCGCGGCTCCGCTCTTCGCCAGCGGAGCGAGGAAGCGGGGGAAGACTGGCTCCCGTATCTCGTCCCGTCCGGCCTCGGAGAATATCCCTTGCCCTAGCGCTGGGCGAACATTCGCTCGGAACCTTGCTGGTGAGTCGGACGAGCCAACACCCTCTCAATGCTAAGGCCTCTCCACCGGCCGCGTGACGTCACGCCAAGGGACCGTGCAGGCCCCGCGCTCCGCGATTTCAGCGCGCCGCGCCCGTCTGCACTATTCGGGTACTGCCGTACGTAGCTGCCTTATAAGTGATTCCTTCATTTTCATTTTTGTCGTTGCTGCAGAAAAGAAATTCGCTAGTTTGTGCGCGCCTTAGGCTATCATTTTATCTGCTTTATATATTTTTTTTATTGCAGAACACCTTATTGTCAAGAAAGTTCGAGCTGCTAATACAGTTTTTTATAATAAACAATTTAGCATACGGCCGCCAATTTCGCATTATTGGTCATTATAATAAAAAATTGATTAGTTAATTTCAATTAATCATCTAATTATTAGGTTCTATCACGTACATGATGTCTGCCGTGCGGTAAAATCCATCCGCACAGACCGCACATGCGTATATCTAGTTGTTAAAGTAGAAGTTCGTGAACATTGAAAAAAAAAAAACCGTCTACTGCGCATTGTGTTAGTTTTATTCTGTATTGTGTTTTGCTTAAAGCTTTCACACACAGCAATAATGACACTCACAATAATGTTGCGCTGTTGAGTATTTGTACAGCTAATCTGACCCTTACAATAAAAAACGACGAGACACCAGCAATGAAGTGTGCGCAAAGCATTTTTATTGCTTGGGAATAAAACTTACTTCTTCTTAAGCGTTGCTGCTTTCCGGGCTGCGGCCTTCTGCTGCGCATTGTCTTGTATGGCATCATTTCTTAGTTTGCAAAAGTTGTTTAGAACAACGTTGGTTGCAACGCGTACTACCAAGCGCAGGAGAGTTTGTGCAGTGTGGCCATTTTCACATGTCTCAATGTCGTGTTCGTCCAGGAGGGAAATCGTCTGTGAAATCACGACACCACGTTGATTTCTACAGGAGAGAAAATCTTCCGCGGTTGCTCCAAAAGACAACTTCTCTGCAACTAGTTTAGTCATCAGTACCATGTGAACTGTGCATGGCTGGGGAAACTTCAGCCCTCCTCTCGACAGGTTAGCTATCATGGCAGTATTTTCCGCTTCGATCTCTCGATTTTCAATCACCAATGTGCTGAAGCAAGCAGAACATGAAAGCTTCTTTAAAGCAGCATGAGCAGCGTATCCTGCAATGTAGACAATAGCATCCATGTCAGAGTGGGCGTGTGTAATATCGTCGTCGCTGACAGCCACAGAAAAGTTGCATGGGACAAGATCCTCACTTACGTCTTCAAACTCTGTTTCCTCGCGTGGAAATGTCAAAAGTTTTTGAAGACGAAGCTTCTTCTCACATTCGTAGAGCTGACGCACGGAAATGTGGTACTGTGATCCTGCCAGCTGGCGGTAACGGCCGAACCGGTCTTCTAGCGCATCCGTCTGAAATTTGCCCAGCAGTACGTACTTGAAGTGAAGTTCTTCTAAGCAGTAGCGCGAGAGTTCTACCAGAGAATAGCATGTCAGTCGCAAAGCACTGTGAGTCTCTTTCGTCAGCGAGCCACTGGTGATGTTTATTCTTGCCCAAGCGTCCAACCAGTCCACAACGCCGCTCAGGAAAGCTAACTGTGTGTCATCAACAGACCTTACAGGGTCTTGCATGCTGTCCCTTAGCCTCTGGCCTTTGCAAGGGGTCTTAACATTGACTATTTGCCACCATGTGAGGATAACGTCAATGAAAAGAGCAGTCGACTCAGCTTGAGGAATCTTGAACGCGGAACCATGTGTCCTGAGGGCATTTGAAACAAACTGATTAATGACGTCGAGAGCGAGCTTTACATTTTGCCGCTCTATTGAGGTTGGATTCACGGCTTTTGCGTTCAGTCTGTAAGCAGCCTTCACAAGCGACGTCTTCTCTGAAGAATAAAGCTGCCGCACAGCTGCGAAAGAAGCAGCTTTCATACGAGGAGGCCCTTCGGGCATTGCTCCACTCAAGTCCATTTCAGGGAAATAGAGGCATGTTCCAGGGTTTTTCTGGTTAATCCAATTGTTCCTAATGCACTTCAAGAGATGCACAGGATCGACCACGTAGAAAAGAGGGCGAGCGTTATCGGCTGGATGGGGATAGACAATGCTCACCTGAGGACTTGTAGCAAATAACGACATCATCTTGCGGTTCAGAGCATTGTTGTCCGTTATCACAGCGATAATTTTGAGCCCCATTTTCTCAACATTAATGATTATGTTCTTAGCATGCTCGTGCAAAATTTCTGCGCTCAGTTTGCTCACAGGTAATATGTGAATGACGTCCTTGTTTGCAGAAAGGAGTGATTGTACCATGAACACATGGGCTGTTGTTGCTGGTTCCGTTGAATGAACCGACGATCCTACTATTGTGCCCCCTTTGTAGTCGAAGTATGGTTTTATGTGGATCTCATCGATCATCAGGGTCACTGTCTTCTCGTGGTCTTTCATTGATTTGACTCGTTCTCGGATGTAGGAGAGACAGTGCGGTTGATTTTGCTCCACAAGAGGGTCAGCTTTGTAATTTGAGCAAACACGGCGCAGTGTGGAAGGATGGGGCAGAATGATTCTTGATGCAGCTCTTGTGAAGTGATATGCGTGAGGAGAAATTGAATTCAAAATACTGGCGAATACCAGCAGCTCTGCGCTATACACATGCTGTTTCGCGAGGAGAAGCTCTATCTGCTCAACCAGAAATTTCAGCAAAGAAGACTGTTCTTTCGTCGTATCACTGTCCTCAATGAGGTCTGCAAGCAGTGAACCGACAAACTGCAATACTTTAGTATGTTTCGACTCTTTCGTCACCTCAGGTATATTATGCAAGCCTATCTCGAGTTCTTCTAGCAGCAAGGACAGGCTGGGGGCGTCGCATACTTGAGCTGGCAGAATCCTGCCTGAAGGAAGCGACAGAAGCTTCACTCCATTCAAGAAAACAGAAAGTGTCAGATCAGGGAGAACTACCAAGGCGCATTTCACATTAGGTGAAGGATCATTCTCGATGAGAAGGAACCTAACGCACTGCTCATCGACAGAAACGGTCCAGAATTTCGTGTTGCAGATTCCAGGCAACTTAGATTTGAACTCCTCGTAAGATGAAACTTTGTTTCTTTTCTGTTCAAGCTCATTAGACTGAAGTGACTTCCTCATAGCCTCCTGCAAAGCAGCGTTTTCCCTTCTTGCTTTTTTCGTCTCTGGCGATTCACTCCGTCCAGGCGTTGAGGACAAGTATTTTGGGCAGTTTGGAAAAACAGAAGGCGCAGCATCAATCTTCAACTGTAGCCTGTCACGCTTCACCTCTATTATTTTCCCTGTCAGTTCATCTTGGTGTGACAACGTCGTAATGAAGTCGCCTGCGTGGAAGTGCAGTTCACACACCTGCACGAGAAAATGAAGCAAGGCCATTCGCCATGACTCTCCATTGCCTAAAACACTAAGTAAAAAGAGTCTGAATAGTGAACAGCTTTTACATATTTACACAGCTTTTACACAAGCCTTATGCACATCCACAGAACTAAATGCTTCCTGGACAATTCATACATAAGTGTAAGAAGTGATATCATTGCCTACAAAGACAGCATGCCTTTCCGGGAGCGACAGCTCACAACTAAGATAATTACCAGCGCCTATTAAGCAATATTTCAGAGTCTTACCCTCGAATGCTCTGTAGGTGTGAAATCCTTCCGTGGAATGGCTCGCAACCAGGCTTTTCTTCGTACTTCGTCTCTTGGGAAGCAATAAACACGTACTTTGGGACCATTCTGGTAGTTCCCGCGGCACCCGGGAACACAGCACCGGCCCATGTTTCACGAAGTTGCACTCGCTACACGGCAGGCAATCAGTTTCCCATTCGTGCGCTAGCACAGGTACGCACGCCACACAAGAAACGGCCACACGAAACAGACACAGCCGTGCGAGGAGCGAACGGAAATGCACCCAACGCCAGGCTGAAAGACTCAAGCAGCAGCTAGACGCTCACTGCAAGACTGCGTTCGTGTCTGTGCTTGCCCGGGCAAGCGCGAGCACATCGAGGGAGACAACCGAGCGGAGCGGAGCCGCGCTTGGTGAGCAGCCTGACCGGACACTTGGCGTGACGTAGCGCGTGTGGAAAGGAGGGCCTGGAGAGGCCTGAAGAAAGTATTTAGAGGGTGTTGGACGAGCTCGATTCGTTATCGTATCTTGTTGCTAGCTGGCGTTATTGTTGCTGTAGCAATAAATGCCTCTTTTTGTCATCCGCAGTGTGGTTTCTTTGTTCCCTCGGAGCAAGGTCCGCCGTGGTCGGCGTGCGTTCGGTAGCGTACGCGACCACCACGTGGGGTCCGGGCGGCTTTGAACTGTGTACGCCACGATTAAGTGCGAAGAACGTATTTATCTCTCCCCCATCAACCCCACATCTGGCGCCCAACGTGGGACCTGCTCTTTGAACTTTGCACGACTGTCGGTTCGATTCGATGAACGCTCTTTGTCCCGACTTGACAACTGCTAAACCTAGAGTGAATTTTGAGCGCTACGCCCTGCGGCATGCTTTCTTGAGAGCGGTGTATTGCGCTGCAGTATGTTTGAAGTTTTCGACATGCTCAGCACGTTTTTCATCGTTTCCCTGGAGTTTCTTCGGGAGAACCACTTGGTCCGCATCGAGGGAGCGCGAGGGCTTGTGCCCGCGGAGTTGCCGAGTCCGAAGCGAGTGAGTGTGGAAGCCGCGCGGGTGGTCCGAGTTTCTGTATATATTTTCTCTGCTGTTTCTTTTTTCGACTCTGGGAGTAGCGGCTCTGGGAACCGGGTGGCCTGGGTCCGCGGGTGCCGCTACGAGTTCGTTGGTATTAAAGCTCGGCACCGGGCGCCCCGACACAGTCTGATAGGGTGGGCGCCGACCCCTCATAAGCTGCTTTGTGCAGTGAGCCGGGTAGGACCACCCCACAAGCTGATGTCTCCTCGCGGGTGCGCGCTCGTAATCCGTTTCGGGTCTTTGTTGTGGTCACGGTCGTTGTCAGTGGTAGTCACGCCTATTGCTTTTCGGAGCTGCTTGCACCACGTCAGAAGAGGCACGACCACCAGACCGTGGTGTTGAGAGGGTGCGCACTTTCCTGCCCGCCCATTTTTTTTTGTAACCTTGCACGAACTGAGCAGTCTCGTTCAACTCAAGAAAGGGCTTATTTCACTCGAACTTTGCGTTAGCACAGCCGCCCGACACGTTTTGCTAGCGAGTTAGGCATTGTGCCACGAGGCCCTTGCGGATATCGTTTCCCCTCCCGTGACCTATGTTAAAGGCACGCTGAGAGCGTTTCGGTAATTTTGCAGACCCGGTGGAGCAACCCAGGCATGCTGTCCGGTGCACATCGTCTCGTTGCGACATACTGCGACGGAGCGGCCTGTATCCTGTTCGCCGCATCCACCCGGTACAGCTGCGGCGAGACCAGTCAGCAGTAACCTCCGGCTGCTGCTGCCCTGGCGACTGCTGCAGAATCCTGGCCTGCAGTTTTCCCACCGGCCTTCTATTCGCGGGCCTGCGGAATCGGTAATCCGCGGGCCATACCACTCGTCCCAGCGGAGACCTTCACGCCGCCTTCGGAACACCGCGGAAGTCTGCGTGGACGCTGACAGCGTGACCTCCGCAGCAAGACCTGCCTCAAATGCATGAAAACCAGGAGACTCCTCCATATCATGTACTTTCAGGCGCGTCGGTGTTTTAGGTTGGGGGAGATGTGGGGATCTGCCCGGCAGTCCCCTGTGTAGACTTTCCCGCGATGCAGCAGCAGCCTCGCCTCGAGGAGTAGCACATTCTCTTGTTACCATAATTAACGAGAGAGGGCGCCTGCGTCGCAGCGCGAGAGCCTGCTCGCACGCGGGAGAGGGCAGATGACGGTTCGGCAGGGTTCGTTGGCGCGAGCGGACGTGTCGCCCGCGGCTCCGCTCTTCGCCAACGGGGCGAGGAAGCGGTGGGAACACTGGCTCCCGTATCTCGTCCCGTCCGGCCGTGGAGCATATCCCTTGCCCTAGCGCGGGAGAACATTCGCTCGGAACCTTGCTGGTGAGTCGGACGAGCTCGATTCGTTATCGTATCTTGTTGATAGCTGGCGTTATTGTTGCTGTAGCAATAAATACCTGTTTGTGTCAGGCAGAGTGTCGTTCCTTTGTTCCCTCAGAGCAAGACTCGCCGTGGTCGGCGTGCTTTCGGTTGCGTACGCGACCACCGGGTGGGGTCCAGGCGGCTTTGAACTAGGTCAGTCGCGATTAAGTGCGAAGAACGTATTTATCTCTCCCCAATCAACCCCACAGCTGTCACAATTAATACGAGGGAAGATCCCACAGAATGCCCAGAGCACTAACCAAGTCTCGGACAGTGGCCGGTGTCGGGAGTCGGATTGCACGCACGCGGGCACTTTGGCCAACGCCCGAGCTTGTTCCCGGTCCCGTTGCGACGCTAATGCCAGGTCGCGAGTGCGGCTGCGTGCCAGCGCCACGAGTGGCCGAGCCCGCGCTGTAGCTGTCCTCTGCCGAAGCACAGCTCGGAGTTCGGCCGACCGGTCTACGACGGCTTGCTCCGAGGACACGCCCTATAAAGTAGGTTGGAATGTTGAAGGTGAAATTTCAGTGAAAAATTAAGAACAATTAAGTTACACAAGAAATACATTTCAAAAAGGCCCCATGGTGCAAGACCGCAGGTGGGACCTCGCATTCTGTTATATGCCCCCTTGCCCCTCAATTTGATCAGACCCTACACACCACTCTCCAGTTGCCTGCACGAAGCGCCGTCAACAACGACCAGTCCTAAAATTAAATAAATAAAAAATAACCCAATACATAAGCGTTGTCTGTTTCATTACCTCCAGTTTGTTAAATTGATTTCATTTTTGTAACCACTCCCCTCTGTAATGCCGTAGTGGCCCTGAGGGTATAATAAATTTTCTTTATTTCGGCAAAACTAAATACAACGTTTTGTATTGGACCCCAGTGGCTGTGCCCAATGTGTTTTGCTAACTTAATGAAACGTTGCTAACTTAATGAAACTAAAATAAAAACAGCATCAAGAAACTCAAAAGTAATTTATGTAGCCGTCGAAGGAGAATACCCCATAAATCCAATGAACAGAAGCGTGGCCTTTTGGTTGGGTATCCGCGTCGAGTTCGGGAGGTGCTGGGTTCGATACCTTGTGCTGCCGGATAGCCACCGGTTTTCTAATGGGTATAAGATTTCCCCCATCTTGGTGCTTGGCTCTCCTGGGGTGAGATGCTTGGGAAAAGGGCCTCTTCGACCAAACCGTTGAGTTGACGGGCCAGTGGTTCGGTCCGCCGTCATGTAACCCTACATACGCCTCGTGCCGAAAAAATTCGTCTGTGGCCCCTAATGTAAGTTATTATAAGGGTATTAATGTACATTACATTATTGTACGTTACATAACTATGTACATTAATGTCTCAACAATCACTTCACAGAAGAAAACACGCAAGCAGAAATACTCTTTTAATTAAGCGTACAATGCGGGTACAAAAAGCGGTTGTAGGTGTCAACGCAAACCCACTGATGCACCGAAAGACGATTCCCAATGAGCCAACAAAACAGTGAATGATAACCTACAATAGAAGACAGACAGCAGATCCTCAATAATTCTGATGAATAATAATGTTACAGTCCAGCCTACTGATCAACATTGTTACCATCTTATGGTGAATTTGTCTTCATTAAACAGTATATATCCAACATTCCGCGTTTCATTGGGTTCAGTTTCCTAGTGCACACAGAAAAAAGCGTAACAACGCAGAATAACAATCATCACAAAGTGCTGGCATAGTGTATAAGAAAAAAACATCGTCTTTTATGTGAAGCCTCATTGTAACGCTCAGCAGTCGCGTTTAAATATGCTATGAACCAGCCATAAAAGTTACGGTAAATATAAATTGTCCATGTATGATCCATTTAGAGAATCGAAAGCAAGCAGCCTGAGGTGTGCAACCCATTTCGAGAATGTCCACTTACCAGGAGAAGGAGCGCAGGAACGTCTACGCAAATCAGCGGCCCTAGACGCGACCCAGTTGGAGCCAGGTGCCGCCACGTCACGTCCGTCCGTTGTACCCACTGGAGCCGCAGCCGCAGAGCAGGGTGTCGTGTGCCGCGCTAGCAGCGGCAATGCACGGTTCAGCTTCCTTGTCGAACGGGTGTACCAGCAGCAAGCAGTGTGTGTTGCTGCAGACGCCGCAGCCCTTTGGCCCCGTCTGTAAGGTGCCAGAAAGCGTTCTGCTTTCGAAACGGACGATGCTTTGCTCCTTAATTATATCTGGCTGAAAAAGGGCCTGCAAGCCGTGAGTCTAGAACCTTACAGCAGCTGCCAGATGTTGGGGCTCTGCCGATTGCCCGAAGTCGGCAGCGCGTGTACTGTACGTCCTCACTTGAGATCCATTAAGAAACTCAATGTGAATGAGCGGCCAAAAATGCCTGTTCAAGGTGCACCGTAGAATATATTCAATGCGATCCTGAGGATTCTGCTCCCTCTGGAAAAATGTTGGGGGGGGGGGGGGGCAGAGGGCTGCCCCCCCTGATCCGGGGTCCCTGAACACACCTTAAAGTGCGTTAGCCGCGCTCCAAGGGAGAACTACAGACTGAACAAGAGCTATTCGTTGCTGCGCCGTTATGTGTGTTTGCAATAATGGGCACTTTGAACAGGTTCAGGACTTCTTCCTTGCCTATAGTTCACTCTGCAAACTTTTTGTGCATATTTGGTTCTTTTATTACTGGTTTCCAAGGACGAGAATTCACACTTACTATGCAATCTGGCAGTGATTGGTAGCTACCTATTTTGCGTAACTAGACCTTATGTATGAACAGCATTTTTCTTTGTGGAAAATTTTTGAAATAAGTTGTGAGAAGCCACCCATTATTTACGAATTGCAAGCAGCCTGGATACCTTGGTGAACGGGCTCTAAGCCAGTTGAAATCGAGTTCTAACGCGATCAATTCATGTACAATGCTCCCAGAACAACGCGAAGTAAAAGGGGCACGCGAACCCCGGTATATATATCCAGTGTTGTAGGCGTTACCGAAAAAAAAAAGTAACTAAATACGTTACTCGCTACTCTAAAATAAAAGGAACGCGCTACCGTTACCGAAAAAAAGTACCGCACGTTACTCTGCCGTTACTTCATGGCCACTAACTTTAATTAGTCTTCGTCTTATGAACCGATAACAATTTTATAAAGCTCACATTTCACATAAAGCGTCTAGCTCAAACAACGATTTCACGCGAAATCCTGATTTAACGATTATTTTGCACAAATCTGCAGGAGCTTAGCAATGTTATAGTGGCACATGGTGAAACCATTTTCTGCATGTGACATTAAGCACAAAATGACACATCGATATTTCTAGCTTCACAAAGAAAACCTCGCCGCACTATCAACCAATTTAAGGTAATTCTGAAAAATGTTATATTCCAAATGCTCCGCATGCTTCCACTCTTTAGAGAGTTGTGTGTGTGTGAGTGGTTTGGGAAGCGGAGGCTGTTGAAGGCAATTGTGTGAATGAGTGTTCATGCACGTGTTTCGTGCTTGATGCGTATTCTGTCCTTTTAAAGAGAAAACTTTACTGGTGGCGAACTTCCGATTTCGCCGTGGCGGTGCTCCCAGGAAGCACATGACATCACAACGCGCGCCTCGCCGCGGAGCCGAACCGGGGTTGCGGCGGCTGGCGCACTCGGCGCGAAATAGAGACGCTCCAAGTCTCCGCCATTGCGGTCAAAATGCGCCAAAGCCGCCGAACGCGTCGGCAGTCAAGCGCAGTTGGATATAGAGGGTTTCGCTTTTGCCCACGTGACGTCGCCGTGCAGCGTGCGCGCGCGTTACGCCGGAGTATAAACGCAACAGAGCCTGCGCTTAACCGCTAACCAACGTATCCAGGTGGCGGGATCTATGGGTGCCACTGAAAACCCCGCACACTCACTGATTAAAAAAAATCAAACCTGTGCCGCGGCTCCGAATCGAACCAGGGCATTTGGCGTTTGAGAGGGAGACGCCCTTTTTTTTAGTTGCTGCGTCGTCAACGGCAGGTGTTTTCTGGCATGCATTCGAGCCGCAACAAGGGTCGTCGAGAGCACCTATACGTGTTGTTTATTTACAACATTACTTTTCGTGCTCTGCGCTTTTTGAGAAAAAGAAGGGGGGGGGGGGTGGAGTGGATGATAATTGGAACAAACAGTAAATGGTAACGTGACTCCTCCTGTTACCAAAAATGTTAACGGAGGGACATTACCCGTTACAGTTACGAAGTGGTAACGAGTACGTTACTAAGTTCCCGGAAAAAGGAACACGTTACCGGTAACGCCGTTACTTGTAACGCGTTACCGGCAACGCTGTATATATCCAGCACCGCATAGAGATGCTTTGCACTATAGCAAATGCCGAAATCACAGTGACGCACTTTCCAAGTGAAACCAGCGCTAAGCTAAATAGTTAACAGCACGCCATCCCAAAGCATCAAATTCGCAAATAGCCGCTCACTCTTAGACCGGCGTTTCTTCAGCTGTCAACAGGAGAGAACCATGGCTGGCTATACTGCGTTATTTACGAGATGGGACAAAATCCGGCAGTCGGGTTCCACAGCGCGCTCTCGTCGAGAATGTCAAGGCGCTTAAATTCAGCCTGCATTTAAAAGATCGATAGGCAATACCTGATTCGTCAACGTTTTTGCGTCTGAACTTCCTGGCAAGTCGTTAAGGAATGCAGTGCACGCTGGGCTCCCCGAGCCATGTCGCCTCCGCCGACTCACAACGGGTAGAGCCTATGAGCTGCAGGCGACCATGCACCTCCAGACTATGTACACTGTGGTTGGCTCATGAGCGCGTGAGAATAGCTCACTTGTGGTAGCCGTCGCGTGCGCTGGCTACTGCAGGAAATAGTCAGATGAAGTGTGGATTCCAGTAAGCTATTCTTCCTGTGCGCTGTGCTCTGGCCGCCGACGTGTCTCAAATCAAGGAAGCCCACGTTGTCCTTACGTTATCAAAATAGCTTGGCGGTTGGACCCTGCAGGCACACCGAGCTTAAAGGGGTGCAAAAAGGGGTACAGAGTTGCGGAGGCATCCGCATTTTCCCTTTGAAAAAAGTCTTTGGGCCCAGTTATCATAAAATTTAGCTCAAAACATAAGCGCGCAGCATTAATAATTACGAACGATTTTGCTCCGGCAGTTTCGGACTTGGTCGGCGCCAGCGCTGAAATGAACATTGACGTGACGGTCGACCGGCCAACACCGTCGACGGCAAGCGCTGCTCATTCCAGCGAACAACCACTGGGTTCGGTTACGTCACAATAATTGGGGGCAAGTGAACCATGACTTCACTTCATTCAGGTCCATATGCCGAGCGGCTCCTCAGACAACATTTAATATCGTAATTATGTTCGACTCAATGCTTTCGACAGGAACTTGTTAGAAGGTATCGCCCATGAAACAAAAATATCGTTTGTGTGCGTTCTAAATTTTGTGTCTGTACCCCTTAAAGCGTCTCAAGAGTAGACCGAGATTCTTGCCTCTGAATGGATCCCGAAGACAGCTTCCTGCCTGGTCTGCTGGCATTCGCCAAGGACACCGTGGCTGCCGCGTGGGACAAAAGTGGCTGTGCCAGCTGACTACTCTGCATCTTGCTGGTGATGACTCGATGACTGGTGATAGAGCGGGTGGTCCCGCGTGTGGCTTCTTTCTTCGGAATGTCTCGCCGGAGGTGACGGCGGCTCATGAGCACCAAGCCTTCCGGAAACGAACAAAAACGACCTGGAAATTTGAAGAAGCCGACATGAGTGCACTGTAACAATTGGGCTGATCTGCTGGCAGATATAAGTATATCTTTCTTTAATTTAAAGGACAGTTGCAGGCAAACATGAGTTACAGGTAGTCTGGGGGAATAGCGTTGCAAAATTTACGAGTATATCACAACAAAAAACCAGGATTTGGTAAGCTAGGAGTGACGTCGAAGTCAAGAGCGAACAGTGACATACATGTTTATGTTGTACATGTTCGTGTGAGCGCTGTTCCGAGTACAAAAACAAAGAATGAAGTGCGCTCTGTGGTGCGGTGGAAGACACGTAAAGAATGCTATGCTATATCAGTATGAATGTGTATTGTACGATGTAAATGGAGCAAAAACGGACACGAGCGGATTGAGGCACACTGCGTGCGCGGCGGGCTGCATGCACATGAGTGCGAGGTCGAGGGATTTGCTTGGTGCTTCGAGTGGTCAGAACGGAAAGAACGCAAGGATGACGGAGCAAAGAAAAACGTCCTCGGCTCACTGCCAGAACTGCAGAGCGCATTGCCAAATGTGAAACGTGCAGTGCGCGACGGGCCGTGCGGTGAGAACAGCGACAGGTAGACTTAGCGAGTATAATGGCACGTGTGGCAAATGCCAAAGGCGCAAGGACTGCAGCAGCGAGGAGGCGACATGTACAACGCCTGACAAAAGTCTATCGGCTACAGTGTTTGCTTCCAGCCATTTAGTGGAGGAGTTTAGGCACCCGTAGAGCTTTACCATTCATTTAGGCGAGATCTTTTTAATCCAGCACATATTTTTATTTTTCATTGTATAAGCCACGATTCACGCCACCAGACAGACCTGGACACGAGGCACGTGAGTTCACGCCGCGGCCGCCTAGGTATGACGCGTGGAGGGCTGCCGCGCGTGCGATACGGGCGGCCATGTATCGCGCTCTGCCCAAGGCACAGTGAGCCTAAACGTCAGCGTGACCAGATCAAGTCGAGCGCACGCAGGTTGGTTAGGAAAAACCTTTTCAGGCGCACCAGAACGAGACAGTCAATCAGGCTAGCGGGTGCATATTGTCTCGCTTTTGACACGTCAGAAATGGTTTTGACGATATATTTTCGGTTTCATTCTGCCGTGGAATAACCACAGCACCACCCAGACAGGGCAGGCGTTTTAGCATAGAGTTTCAGCGTAGTGCTATTTAGTTGAGCAAAGGAAACCGTCAAGAAAACCAAAGTTGTTGAAAATTTTACCAAGCGCCATCGCCTCCAATGTCGCATTGCATGCCTAGCGGCTTCTGCACACCAACGCATGTCAGAAGCCATGCGTGCAATCTGCCCGAACTCTCCTCATCGCTTCCCCCTTTTTCTTTACTGCGGTAGCAGTAACGTAACTGGGAAAATTACGGCGTCTGTATGAAGCCTCTATGCTCCAGAAGCACAACCTACCAGCAACCTCCCCGCCACACCACTCCACACTCGTAAACAACTTCGTGTGCCTATGCAATGGAGAAGGAGGAAAGAACATTTATTGAGCTCTCAAATTCGTTTTTGAAGGCTTCAGACGGTGTCTTCCTTCTTCGGTTGACATTCCATCTTGTTACAGGATTGGGGCCCTAGTCTAAGGCTCCACTGAGTATGGCTGCGCCTCGCACTCTGTTTATCCGACCCTTTTGAGTCTCCAGGTGTGTGCTGGTCAGCTTACCCTCCCACTGTTCCATATTCGGGTTATTGACTATCGTAATGATCGGGGGCTCTCTTTTTACAGGCCCATGACGTATGATAGAGTGTTGGTTTATCACCTCACCATGGGCATCTTGCCTCGTACTGTGTAGGAAACATTTTCCTTAAGATATTTAGGTTGGGGACGGTGTCTGGATTATTCTCCATCCAGCTGCATCTTCAGTGCTTAGTCTTGCGTTGGGTGGTGGATATCTTCTTACACCTTTGTAGTAATTCAGTATATATATCTCTGAATATTTTATAGTTACTGGTTCGGGTTCCTCGTAGCTCTATGCATACGGTGCTCGGCTTGTAGGCCCTCGAGCCACTCTATCAGCCACTTGGTTTCCCTTTACCGCTGTATGCCCTGGTATCCAGACAATCGTGTGTTTAATGTTTTTTTTTGTCGGCTGGGTGGGTGTCTATAATGCGTGGCGCTCTGCTCCCTATTCTGCCATTCATGTAATTTCGACTTGCCGTTTGCGAGTCTGTTACGATTGTCAGGGATCTGAACGGTACGGTTGCCTTCCGAGATTGCTAGAGCTGTCGCCGCCTCTTCCGCCTCCACAACCGTGCAGTCGTTTAGTGACGCGCTTGTAACTTCTTGTAGGTTTTCGTTTACAACTGTGGCCAGTGCGCCGTTGTGGTGGTCGTATCTCGCAGCGTCAGTGTATGCAACGTTGCTTTTCTAATCTAACCTTTTTTGCATGTGTTCGGCCCTAGCTTCTCTTCTTGCCTTATGTAGATTTGTATCCACATTTTTTGTATGGGCGCGACATGTATTGTGCTCCAATAATTTTCAGGTATCTCTTTAGTGGCCTCGAGTTCCTTTACTAATCCTTCGCTGCAGTATCTTCTTAAGAGTACCTTTCCTGCTTTGGTTTGGTTTAAGCTTCGAATTTGGTTGCTCATTGTTGCCTCCTTTAGCTCGAGAAAGGTATTATGTATCCCTAGCGCTAATAGTTTTTCGGTTGATGTGCGTTGCGGCAGGTGTAATGCTCTTTTGTATGCCTGCCTTATTATAGCGTCAATTCTTTTCTCTTCCTGCTTGGTGTAGTTATGGTAGGGGAGGCTGTATGTTACTCTGCTGATAACGAGGCTTGTGACCAGCTGGAGCGTGTCTTCCTCCCTCATCCCGTCTTCTGTTTATCACGCGTGCTACTTGCGCCGTGGTGTTCTTGAGTAGCGCAAGAGTGTGGTTGCATCTTTGATTGGACTGGAGCCACATTCCTAGTATTTTTACGGTTGTCTTCTCTGGTATCGGCTCCCCTTCCAGATAAACCCTTAGCTTATACGCTTCTTCTTGCGGCACCGTCTGGTTCATCTAGCCTCTCCAGACTCTTAGCAGTTCTAATTTCTCTGTAGAGCAAGTTAGGCCTCTTGCTTTTACGTATTCCTCTATGCATGTGGCCGCCTCTTGCAGCTTCTCTTTTTCTCCGAGCGCGCCTCGGTTTATCCAGACCGTGATGTCGTCGGCGTACATCGCGTGTCTGATTCCTTCTATCTTTTCTAGTTGCTTGGCCTGTCCGATCATTGCTATATTGAAGAGTAGTGGTGAAATTACTGATCCGCAGTTTGCAATGGCAACTACGAGCACGAGGCGCAAGGCTTGCACAAGGGCGCTCTTCGCACGCGCTCAGGAGCGAAAGGGTTGGCAACCTGGGGCCGAGGAGCGCGGATATGATTCACGTCGGCTCCGGAAATTCTGTCTCGTTGTACCAGAAACGTTTATCGGATGTTGGATTCAATGATACCTTGTGCGTGGGAACACGTCAGGACCACGTGGATACCAAATTTGTGACTGTGAGTGCAACCGTTTGTCTGTTGCTATCGATTTTGTGCGAAATGCAGCGATGGCGTAGAGGTAGAACATCCGCCTCGCGTGCAAGAGGACCGGGGTTCAAATCCTGGTGCCGCGCAATTCTCCACCGGGTTTAAAAAAAATCCGCGTGTCGATGGAATTGCATAACCAGGCCTGGAGTGCGGCCTGATCTCGGTGACCAGAACCGACAACGCACTTTCTCACCAGAGCAGGATTTGGCCACCCTGGTGTAGTACTTGGCCACAACCTTCTATGATCAAACCAATTAACCCTCGGCCCTCAGTCCCCAGCGGCTGCAGAGCAACTGACCACGGCGGCGGTCAGACCTGTGACGCAGCGGAGGGTGCTAAGAATCTCTGGCTCCGGACAGGCCGCCATTGGAATCTGAACCTGGCAACGTTTAACGCTAGAACTTTAGCTAGTGAGGCTAGCCTAGCAGTGCTGTTTGAGGAACTAGCGGGAATTAAATGGGATGTGATAGGGCTTAGCGAAGTTAGGAGGACAGGTGAGGCGCATACAGTACTAAAGGACGGACACGTACTGTGCTATCGCGGGTTAGAGGATAGACGAGAACTAGGTGTGGGATTCCTCATTAATAAGGATATAGCTGGCAACGTAGAGGAGTTCTACACTATTACCGAGAGGGTAGCAGCTATAGTAATTAGGCTGAATAGGAGGTACAAGCTGAAAGTGGCGGAGGCCTACGCACCCACATCCAGCCAAGATGACCAGACCGTTGAAAGTTTCTATGAGGACGTAGAATCGGCAATGAATAAAGTAAAATCGCAGTACACTGTACTGATGGGCGACTTCAATGCGAAGGTGGGCAAGAAGCAGGCTGACGACCACGCGGTAGGTGACTATGGGATAGGCTCTAGAAATAGCAGGGGAGAGTTATTAGTCGAATTCGCGGACAGAAATAATTTACGGATCATGAATACCTTCTTCGGTAAACGAGAAAACAGGAAGTGGACCTGGAAGAGCCCCAATGGTGAGATTAAAAATGAAATCGACTTCATACTATGCGCTAAACCTGGCATCATTCAGGATGTGGCCGTCCTCGGAAAGATGCGTTGTAGCGACCACAGAATGGTAAGGTCTAGAATTAGCTTAGACCTGAAGAGGGAACGGAAGAAGCTAGTGAAGAAGAAGACCATTAACGAGTTAGCTGTAAGAGGGAAAGCACAGGAGTTTAGGATAGCGCTGCAAAACAGATATTCGGCTTTAACTGAGGAAGATAATCTTGATGTTCATTCAATGCACGATAATCTGACATCAATAATTACAGAGTGCGCAGTAGAAGTAGGCGGTAGGACAGTTCGAAAAGATACCGGGAAGCTATCTCAGGTGACGAAAGATCTAATTAAGAAGCGCCAAAACATGCGGGCATGTAACCCTACAGATAGAATAGAACTAACGGAGCTATCAAAGTTAATAAATAAGCGCAAGGTAGCCGACATAAGGATGTTTAATATGGAGAAAATCGAGCATGCTATAAAGAACGGAGGTAGGCTAAAAACAGTGAAGAGGAAACTAGGCATAGGTAAAAACCAGATGTATGCATTAAGAGACAAGCAGGGCAATGTCATTAGCAATATGGATAAGATAGTTAACGTAGCCGAAGAGTTCTATACAGACCTGTACAGTAGCCAATGTAATCAGAGCGTTAATGAGACAGACAGCAGTGCACAGCAATGCGTCATCCCGCCAGTAACGAAAGATGAAGTAAAGAAATCCTTAGAAGCAATGAAAAGGGGAAAAGCAGCTGGGGAGGATCAGGTAACAGCAGATCTTTTGAAGGATGGAGGAGACATCGTGCTAGAAAAACTAGCCACCCTGTATACGCAATGCCTTATGACCTCGACTGTACCAGAAGCTTGGAAGAATGCAAACATTATCTTAATTCATAAGAAGGGAGACGCCAAGGACTTGAAAAATTACAGGCCGATCAGCTTACTATCCGTTGCCTACAAAGTATTTACTAAGGTAATCGCTAATACAGTGAGAGCAACGTTAGACTTTAATCAACCAAATGATCAGGCAGGCTTTCGTAAAGGATATTCCACAATAGATCATATTCACACTATCAATCAGGTGATAGAGAAATGCGCAGAATATAACCAACCTCTATATATAGCTTTCATTGATTACGAGAAAGCATTCGACTCAGTGGAAACCTCAGCAGTCATACAGGCATTGCGTATTCAGGGGGTAGAAGAGCCTTATGTCAAAATACTGGAAGATATATATAGCAACTGCACAGCTACTATAGTCCTCCATAAAGTTAGCAATAAAATTCCAATAAGGAAGGGCGTCAGGCAAGGAGACACGATCTCGCCAATGCTGTTCACCGCATGTTTACAGGAGGTATTTCGAGGCCTGAATTGGGAACAGTTGGGAATAAGAATAAATGGAGAATACCTAAATAATCTGCGATTTGCTGATGACATTGCCTTGCTGAGTCACTCAGAAGGTGAACTGCAAATCATGATCAATCAGTTAGACAGGCAGAGCAGATCGATGGGTCTAAAAATTAACATGCAGAAAACCAAGGTAATGGTTTGGTTTGGTTTATGGGAATTTAACGTCCCAAAGCAACTCAGGCTGTGAGAGACGCCGTAGTGAAGGGCTCCGGGAATTTCGACCACCTGGGGTTCTTTAACGTGCACTGACATCGCACAGTACACGGGCCCTCTAGAATTTCGCCTCCATCGAAATTCGACCACCGCGGCCGGGATCGAACCCACGACTTTCGGGCCAGCAGCCGAGTGCCATAACCACTCAGCCACCGCGGCGGCTAAAACCAAGGTAATGTTCAACAGCCTAGCAAGGGAACAACAGTTCACAATCGGCAGCGAGAGCCTAGAAATTGTGACGGAATACGTCTACTTAGGGCAGGTAGTGACAGCTGATCCGGATCATGAGAGGGAGATAACTAGAAGGATAAGAATGGGGTGGAGCGCATATGGCAAATTCTCGCAGATCATGAGTGGCAGTTTACCAATTTCCCTCAAGAGGAAAGTGTACAACAGCATAATCTTACCGGTACCCACCTACGGGGCAGAAACGTGGAGGCTAACGAAAAGAGTTCAGCTTAAGTTAAGGACAACGCAGCGAGCCATGGAAAGAAAAATGATAGGTGTAACGTTAAGAGATCGGAAGCGGGCAAGTGGGTGAGGGAACAAACACGAGTTAATGACATCCTAGTCGAAATCAAGAGAAAGAAATGGGCTTGGGCAGGGCATGTAATGCGAAGGCAAGATAACCGCTGGTCCTTAAGGGTAACGGAGTGGATTCCAAGAGAAAGTAAGCGGAGCAGGGGGCGGCAGAAGGTTAGGTGGGCGGATGAGATTAAGAAGTTTGCAGGCAAAGGGTGGATGCAGCTGGCAAAGGATAGGGATAATTGGAGAGACATGGGAGAGGCCTTTGCCCTGCAGTGGGTGTAGTAAGGCTGAAGATGATGATGATGATGATGATGATGATCGATTTTGTGCGGGCCGCTTGGGACGCGCTAGGCGTCCGTTAGGCCTAGCCCATCTTCGGCCGGAGACGCCGGCCGGGAGGCCCCTACGCCGCCGGTCAACCGCCGATTATGTGGACCCACCATGTCGATGGAGGTGACCGTCGAAGGTACGGACCTGGATCCGGAACATTATGACAGTAGCTGGGTCAAAGTGCTCCAACGAAAGGTTGAAGCGAAACACGAACGGAAGCTTCTCGAAGGTTCCATGGAGAACGCCAAGATGGAGACGCACCGTGTCGGACGCGGGGAAGCCGGAGACAAATTTGCAGGTGGGGCCGTTTTAGGTCCTACCAAAGCGGTCCGGAGGAAAGCGGCTGAACGATCGATCGCTATGAATCTTCCGAGATTCCCGGATGAAGGCATCAAGGTGATTATTAGACCTCGTGAAGGTCTGGGCGTGATTAAACGCACGTCGGGCCCGCTGATCAGTCAGGCCCTCGCCAAGGCTGTCGGACTCGGCTGGTCGGAGCAGGTTCGATGCAGCTTCGATGCAGCTGCAGCTTCGATGCAGCTTCGATGAGCTCTTCCCGAAAGCGCGCGTGATCTCGAAGGGAGGGCCCCTTTTGATAGTCGGGGACTTTAACGCGCATCACCCGGCATGGGGGTATAAGTACACGCAAGTAAAAGGACGCGAACTATGGACTAGTATTCAGCAGAATGGCCTAGTGCTTCTGACGGATCCCCTAAGACCTACCAGGCAGGGCAACAGTGTTTCGACAGACACGTCCCTGGACTTAACTGTAACCGGAGGCCGCATCTCTGCCACCTGGTGCAACACGGACGAAAACTTGGGTAGCGATCATAAAATTATCGAAATTGCAGTCGACAACGGACCACCGGTTTCCCGCACCAAGAAGGTGGCTTCGGTGAACTGGGAAGGTTTCCGAAATGGCCGCACGGGTCAGGAGGAAGGCGTAAGCAACATTGATGAGTGGAGTAAAAATGTCCTTCAGTCGGTCCGCGAGGCAACAGAGGAGGTAGAGGTTGACGAAGAAGTCGAGGGAGTAGATCGCCACATGGTCCGTCTCTGGCGCAAGAAGAAAGATCTTGAAACGCGAATCGCGCACAAGAGGGGGAACAGGAACTTGCGAAGGCAATTGGCCGTGCTTAACAAGGAAATCGAAGAGTACGCGCCCGTTTTAACAAGGCAAAACTAGAACATTTGCGACAAACTGGACCGGAACATCGGGAAAGCAGGCACGTGGCACTTGCTTCGGCATCTTCTATATCCGGACAAATCCATACTGGAGGCCAGGCAACAACTTCACCGGCTAGTACATACACTTGACGGGACCACGGATACGCTCATATCCCAAGTCCGGGACCGGTACTTGAGCTGCGCGACGGGTACAGCTGAACCATTACCAGATTACGGGGGGCAGGAACACCCGGACTTCGATAAACCGATAACGGTTGCCGAAGTCCGGGCAGAAATAAACAGATTGAGAACCAGGACTGCCGCGGGTCCGGACAAGGTCAGCAACCGAATTCTAAGAAATTTGGAGGACACGTCGATCCGACATCTCGCTACCTTTATGCAGGAGTGTTGGGAAGCCGATCGACTACCGACAGCATGGAAGGACGCGAACCTTGTGTTCCTCCCGAAGCCGGGAAAACAGCCGGGTTTCGAGCACCTGCGTCCCATTTCGCTCACGGCCTGCGTGGGCAAACTGATGGAACATGCGACTCAGACCTGGCTGAAACGATTTTTTGAGGACAAGTGTTTATATACAAATACCATGACTGGATTTAGACCGCATTTGTCGGCATGTGATGTCATGCTGCAGCTAAAAGAACAGATAATAGAGAATTCAACGCTAGACACCAGGGTGATCGTTGGTCTAGACGTGTCGAAAGCTTTCGACAACGTAAAGCACTCAGCAATTCTGGAGGGTATGGCTGCGTTAGACGTGGGTGTTCCATTCTGGAGGGTATGGCTGCGTTAGACGTGGGTGTTCGTACCTACAACCACATACGCGATTTCCTTACAAACAGAACGGCATCTATAAGCATGAGGGGTAACACACTGACGGGTATTCGACTGGGCAAGAAGGGCACACCGCAGGGATCGGTGTTGTCCCCGACCCTCTTTAATATCGCAATGCTTGGCCTCCCCGCACAACTGGACAAAATTCCGGGGCTGAACCATACGTTGAACGCAGATGACCTGACTCTCTGGATGTGCAGGGGCAGTGATAGCCAAATTGAACTGACGCTTCAAAGAGCTATAGATGTAACAGAAAAATACTTAGAACCAATCGGTCTCAGCTGCTCGGCCAAGAAATCGGAAGCGCTATTTCTCGCGCCCATGCGGTCGCCACAGCGTCGGCGCATAGAGCAGGACGGACCGTATAACGCGGGAATCACACTCAGGGTCAACGGTAACGTAATACCAGCGGTGGAAAGCTTTAGGGTTCTAGGATTACGAATTCAGGCGAACGGCAGGAACTCAGAAACGATTCAGAGACTAGAGACTAGCACCAAACTTGCCGACTCCTAAAACGAATCGCTAACAAACATGCGGGTATGAAAGAAGCTAACCTCCTTAGGCTAGTGCAATCTTTTATAATCAGCAGGATAGTCTACGTGGCACCTTATTTGCGGCTATACCAGGCGGAAAAGAACAAGCTGGATGTTTTAATCCGTAAAGGGATAAAAACAGCACTAGGTTTACCACCCTGTGCGCCAACAAACAAGATTTTGAGTCTAGGGGTTTCGAATACCCTCGAAGATCTCATTGAGGCTGCAAGGACCTCGCAGTATCAGAGACATTTACGCAGTCGTACTGGTCGCAGCATTCTGCAGAAGCTGGGGCACGAGCCTCGAGCGTGCTCGAGAAATACGGACCCGGTTCCTAGACAGGTTAGGGACAAATTAAAGATACCCCCACTCAACAAAAACATGCATCCCATCTACCATGAGACCCCGCTTTCAGGGCCGGCAGGATGTCTTGTATACGGATGCCGCAGAATGCACAAACAGTTCAGGGCACATTTCGGTAGCCACTAGGGAAAACGGAGGCCCGGTAGCGTGCTGCAGCACCAGACACTCGACAGTAATGGAGGCGGAAGAGTTGGCCATTGCGCTGGCTCTAACTCAACAACAGGTTAAAATTATCGTGAGTGACTCAAAATCAGCGATTAGAAACTTTGACGCGGGCTGCATTTCAGCTACAGCAGCACGAGTGTTGGCCGGCAGTCCACCACCGGCAGAACTGGTAGCGCTCATTTGGACACCCGCGCACCAAGGGTTGAGGGGAAACGAGAAAGAGCACGCACTGGCCCGAGGATTAGCTACTTTCCGGGATCCCAGTGGCGTCTTGTGCACAACCCCGTCCCCCTCGCGCGATGAGGAGCTCCTACAGTTCGATGACGACCTTAACACGTATCAGGAAATCCTAAACCATGACAAATTAGGCCGAGCGGTACTTCCAAAAGCAAGTAAGCAGCTAACCAAAAACGAAGAGGTTGTATGGCGCAAGCTCCAAACCGGAGTATTCCCTAACACTCAGCTTTATAGCAAGTGGCACCCTGAGATTTTCAGCCCCGGGTGCAAACGTTGCGACGGCATAGCGGACATGATCCATATGGCATGGACATGTCCGAGCTTTGGACAACTTGACCTGAACGAGAGCGCACAGATCGTGTAGGAAACCAATTCAGATTTGCTTGCGAGTGCCACATGCTGTGCCACCGTTCTGGTAGAAAAGTCACAGTCGCAAAGCGTACACGCACAGATCGTGTACGAACTCTGAATCTCTGTCGGAGCATGCGCCGCCAGGCCGAATATTCCAGGCGCTTGCAGAGCGGTTACGTGAAGGAAACGGAACCTGAAAGCCTTCTGGCTTCCATCGACCGTTGCAAATGGTAATTGTATTTATTTCACATCATACATACGCAAAAGTACATGCACATTACATCCTCAGGCCATTCGCGAGATAACAGCTGCTTGATCGGCACCGAAACACGCCTTTAAAGCTTGACCAGTGTAGTTCCCAGCCAGTAAGTCTCCAGCTGACACTGTCAATATGATCCACGAAAACATTTCACTATCGCCGTGCACACCCAGTTTTTCTTTCATTGTTTCCACTGATTAACACCAACGCTGCATTTGCAGAGCACAAAACCAGACCACCGCGGCAATGATCAATCGTCAAAAATTTGCAAATGCTAGTGCAGTCACCGCCGCGAACATATCAGTGCTCAGTGCTGCTTACGCATCAGTGCTACGTGGTCAGCGCTGCTTACGTACCGCGAAGGAAAGGTCCGAAACTCCTATTCATACTCCTTAACTTCGTCGGCTTGAACCTTTTGCAGAACTCGTGCGCACGAAGCTCATAGCACTGCCACTTCGCTACTTCATCGTCGGGAATCGGGCGACTGCGACCGGCGGCGCAGCGCTGAGATGGGTAAGCTTTTGGCGACGTGCTTCTAACGGCAGCAAAAGGGATCATGTAAAAAATTATCTGCTAGCTACTGCTTGCCTGTCCAATGCGCCCTACGGCCTGTTTCATCGCAGTCGCCGTGCATAATGGCTTTGTCTATTCAATATTTTTTTTCGTGCGTCGTCGTCGATGCTTGTATACTGCCCCATCGCAGGACCAGAGCATGCTGCGTATGTGCATGACTTGAGCGCAAACAGTGATAGTCGGCAAAGGTTAGCCTGTGCTCGTATGGTTAATACGTCGCCGTAGTCTGGCTACTGCGCGTAATCGCTGCAGCTACTTTCACGTGCGTTTGAACGATTTTAACGGACCATGGTTTCTTATGCCGCAGCGACCGTGAAGCGCTGAAACCTCTCACTTGAGTAGACGGTGTTTGCACTTTTCCTCACACCGTGCAGATGCTGTCAGTGGGCTAGCACACGACCGTTATGTGCCACTGCGCGTCTCAATACATCGCATATGTCGTGCTCATAGAAAGCCTTGTCCTAATTTTATTATTTTGGTTGCACTGCAGCTGACATTTGGTGCGAGAACACACCACGAAGCAAAGTCGAATCGAGGTTCTGTCGGTTTTGGTATGGTGCATGCATAATCAGCGATATTTCTAAAAAAATAATTAGTATAGAGAACGATATCGACATAGCGACTGCAATGATACAGGCGAGCAGGGGGAGAAAGTAGTAACCGCAAATAGCGACAGCAGACAATTTTCTCAGGAATATTTGCTTCAACATTGGTAACGCACTTCTCCCATTGGTGGCATGTACCCCATGTGATCCGGAGAACCCGAACAAGAGCTCTTCTTGGCCCGACCACTCTGACTTACTCTAGGTATTAAATTCTTTTAGCTCTAATCTCGGCAAACTCCGGCGAACATCGTAAAAAGCTGAAGAACACGAAGCCGAACCAGAAGAATGTTAGCCCAGACCTGAAGAGCATGAACTCGAACGTATCCGAAACACGTATCTTGTCTGTCCGAACGGGATTGGGCAGAAAAATAATTATTAGGGTTTGAACTAGGTTAAACCTATTATATTGCGAAAGCATTCCCAAATCACCAAGGAGCCGCCGCGGTGGCTCCGTGGTTATGGCGCTCGGCTGCTGACCCGAAAGACGAGGGTTCGATCCCCCCGGCCGCGGCAGTTGAATTTCGATGAAGGCGAAATTCTAGAGGCCCGTGCACTGTGCGATCTCAGTGCACGTTAAAGAACCCCAGGTCGAAATTTCCGGAGCCCTTCACTACGGCGTCTCTCATAGCCTGAGTCGCTTTGGGACGTTAAAACCCCATAAACCAAAAAAAAATCACCAAGCTCCAATTTTGGCAATTGTCCGGGACTATTTCGGGGACTGCCAAATCTGCCAAGGTCAAAACTCGAAGGTGGGTGGACCAAATTTCGGGACTAGCCCGGGCCAAATTTCTATTTGATCACCTTCGTGTTGGGCGTGGTCAATTATGGCTAGACATTAATTTTGGCCCAAATCTGCCAAGATGAAATTTTTGGGCGTGGGTGGGCCATGCTTTGGGGCTGGCCCGGGGTGGTCAAAGTTCACCATGTCCAGCGGACCGATTCTCGATATTCGCCGATCCCCCCAGAGCGGGGCGTACCCGTGACTTATACATCGGGGCGGCGCCAGACGAAATTGCAAAATAAAGAAGTATGAAATAATAAATACTGTCGTCTGCTGCCTGGTGCCAAGTACAAAAAACACCGATGCTCTAAAGTCATGCCTGAAGCCGAGCAGCTGCGGCGTGTACGTACATGCGTACGCGTCGCGCAGTATTGCCGAAGAGAGGGAAGTGAAACGCGTCGCGGCGGCGGTCCTCGCGTAACCGCCACACACTTTCGCTGGGTGATGGTGCTGAACGCGACGTGCTGATGGTGATGGGTGATGGTGCTGAACGCATGCGAAGACCTTACAAGCCGGTCGTCACGGAAAAAAAAAATGAGCTTCGGTTCAACTACTGCTAAACCTGGTTAGAGAGCGAAAGCTGAGGTGTATAGGGATACTATAGACGCGGCTTGGCGTCTGCAACGTTGTGTTCCGCACACTGGATAGGCAGTGCGTCCACCCTGCTACCCTAACAGGTGGCAGTTAAATTAATCGCTGATCGCGAGAGGTTGCTCACCCAATGAACGCTGCGGCCTATTGCTGCAGTGCCGCGTGTCTGCCGAAAAAGTTGCCTGCCCACGTCTCTCTCTCTCACCACCGCCACGTACCTCAAAGCGCGATTGAGGCGTCCGTACTGTCCCAGAGAGCCAGTCACGCGCCTTCATTTCCTAAAAAATCATCGGAGTCTAGAACGATGTCAATGCTAACGGTAATGAACACAATGAACGGCGACGGTCTGTAGCTTCAGTGCCGCGCTTCTGCTACAACGTTGTGAATGCCAACGCATGCAGCGCACATCTGTCGCTACCGCCATGTAGGTTAAAGCGGCCGTGAAGTCACTCCATTCCCGCTCTTCCAGTCAGTCCGTGGTGTGTTGGTGTTGTTATGTTTTATGTTTTTGGAAGAGAACAGACTTTCTTCTTTTTAATGCCTTTACTTTTTATGACTAGGCTTCAAGGCTATCGCCGGACACTCCGTATTCAGTTTTCTTTTTTCCCTCCATGACCGAAAGGGAAAGCCGGAGCCACCGTATAAGCGTTTTTGAAAGAGCAATGAAAAAGCACTTCATCTACGATGAGAATGCCGGCAAGACAGCGAGGCGCAATTGGCTTGGCCTTAAAACGTAACTACGACTCAAAAATACAATTTTTGGAAAATTATACGTTGCAAGGAAGTGTTGTTTTGCAATGAGTATGCCCTGTAAAAAAATATGGTAACTGCACATCGCAGTAAACTAGAAGAAAAGAAGACAAAAAATGAATTTGCCCATAGCGAGAGAGGTCCAGCTTTCTCTTCATTCCGCGAAACGTAGCGAACCGTGGAAAATAATTGTTTTTTTTTGCGTTTAACAGCCATGCTTATTAGCCAATATTCCTACAAAAAAAAATTTAATTCTAAAAATACTACACTTTAGAAGTCTTTTTCTCTTTATGAAAAATATAAACGTTTCATTAGTGTAGTCTGATATTACAGGACGCGCCCTATGTCCGTGCACAGGATATGTTCGTGCCGCGAGAAACTTACCCTATCCCCGCACTAAGAGCCAGCTCTTGGCATGGCCTGGCGCTGCGTTTACAAATTTTGCCAAGAAAAACAGGAATTAGGAAGCGCAACTTCTATTACCACATCTCCATGCTGACAAGTGCAACACCTGGGTATTTGTATGAATTAATTCATGAAATGGAAGTCGTTCCTCCACGCAATGCACAGTCACCGTCAGTCTTCGAAATGAATCTAACATAAGTTAAGCATGTAGAAGTACTTTGCGCTTTTAAAGTGTCTCCGAGACTCCTACAAGAAACGTGCAGAGTGGTCACTGCAGCGGACTGTTGCGTTCTTAGTTCACAAAAAGAAACTTGTTCCCTTCTTTCACATTTAAATGCACAGGTACCACAGGTCCCCGCTGAGCAAAACCCTGCTTGCTGCGTAAATGGCTCCCAGTTAGGGGCAAGCGAAATTTATGCCTAGCAGGCACCAGACACTGTGCACAGCGGTGCACAGCTCACTTCGAGTCAAGCGCCTTTGGATGCTTCGGATCTAAAATAAACTGCGTGCGTAGCTGCACTAGACAAGCACAAAGTGCGCAAAATATCACCAAACCTACTGCAATGAAAACGAAACTCAAACAAAAAAAAATCCAGTCCGTAGCACAGTCAACGAGCCACTAGATATTTATCCGGTTTTGACGTCATCCCAGCATGTTCGGGCGTCCATGGTGAATGTAGTGAAAAGCAAGACCTACTGAACTAGAGACCTGAACATTTGGTGGGGTCCTATAGGACTGCTTGCGCCAACTTTCGTTAACTTTTTGGCCGTTGAGGGCGCTTGGTTGACCTGTTCGTTAAGTATCTCAATGACGATATAAAGCAGTTTGGAGAAGGCGCCGATATTATTCTGCTGGGGGGCATGAATAACCACATCGAGGATCTGGATGGATATGCAGATTGGAACGGGAAGTTGATGCTAGACTTCTGTGAGCGACACAACCTAGTTATTGTAAATAGAGAAACTAAGTGTGAGGGACAAATCACTTGCGAATCCCGTAACAGGCACGCGACCATTGACTACTGCTTAATGTCGCAGAGGATGTATAGCAAGCTCGCAATAATGGAAATAGACGAAGAGGGGAAGTACAGCCTCGGACGTGATCATAAGCGTATTAGTCTACAGTTGGGAGCCTTGCTCAAAAGAGAAATGAAGGGCAGTCAAAAAGAGTACGAAAAATTAAATGACGAACAAATGGCGCAAACAGCGGCCGGCATAGAGGAAGCAATAGAGACACATCCCATGGAAAAGTGGGATTATAATGAGTCAGAACTACTCATTAGTACAAAAATTAAAGAGGTAAAAGGAGTAAACCGCTGAAGAGAAAAGGGGAAGCCACGAAGTTGGTGGAATAAGTAAATTAGGGAGGCCATCGAAAAACGACGGTTGGCATCACGGGAACACAGATAAGCAAAGAGGGTGCAGTTATCTGAAGAGGAAATAGGCCGAAAATGGGTATCTTATCGACAAATGAAACAGCAAGTGCAGGTTCTCGTCCAGGCTGAAATAAAGCAGTCCTCTGATCGCTGGCTGGCTGAAGTTCGCGACGCAACTAAAGGGAGGCCAAGAAAAAAAATTCTGGTACCATATAAGCTGGCTGGGCAAAGCGAATCACAGAAAGCAGGAACAGATTCATCATGCCGAGGGAAAATGTTTAGAGGGAGATGACTACATCTGTTATAGCTGAGTCATTTAAGAAAGACGATAGGATAATCACCCCAAATGAGGGAGCAACACATGACAGCACAATAGAAAACAGCGTAGAACTGACCAATCTTAACTGGAAAAAGGCGGAAGCAAACATTCCAAGATGTACGTCCGCAGGGATAGACGAAATTCCAATCCAGCTAATTAATGAACTTGGCCCAACAAGCAAGGAAACTCTGATAAAAGCATTGGAGGCCGTTATAACAAATAAGCAAATTCCGCACAGCTGGAAACAGTAAAATGAATTTGATTTATAAAGGAAAAGGCGATAAGACGAACATTAAATCCTTCCGACCGATTACGATAACATCATTTATATACAGGCTGGCAATGCAGGCGGTGAAAATAAAAATGCAGTCATGGGTAGAAAGTAATAGAATACTCGGAGAAGTTCAGAACGGGTTCAGAACTGGTAGGCGCTTAGATGATAGCCTGTTTGTGCTTATCCAGTGCATAGAAACAGCTAAGGCGGAAAACAGACCTGTGTATTTAGCCTTCCTGAACATAAGCGGTGCATACGACAACGTGAACAGGGAACTCCTGTGGAGCATATTAAAAGATGAAGGTGTCGGTCATGAGATAATTGATTTTATACAGGAAATATATCGAGAAAATGAAGTAGAAATAACAGGGAAGGAATTAAGAGTCAAACAACTGTCGAGGTACACAAAGGATTAAGGCAAGGTTGTCCATCACCGCTGCTGTTCATGCTTTATATGATAAGTATGGAAAGAAGGCTACAAGGAAGTATCTAGATTATGATCTGTCGTACAGGTTAGACAGAAAGGTTGTTGAGCAACGACTACCGGGTTTAAAGTATGCGGACGATATTGAACTGTTAGTTGATAGCCAGGAAAATTTGATAACTTTGGTTAATTGCTGTGGAGACGAAGGAGACAGTCTAGGTTTCAGTTTTAGCGCGACTAAGTCAGGTGTGATGGTTTTCAACGGTGCAACTGATTAGGAGCTTACAATACAAGGCCATAAAATACCCTGAGTGGCCGAATACAAGTATCTCGGGGTATGGGTAAACGAAGGGCATATGTCCACGGAAAATCACGAATAGTCTCTCATAGCAAAAGGGTGAAGAGATTCCGGAATAATGAAACATAGGGCATTGCGGCGGTACAACAAGTATGAAGTACTGAGAGGTATTTGAATAATGGTGCCGGGGCTTACTTTCGGGAATGCGGGTCTATGCTTAAGGGATGAAGTACAGTCGCGATTAGAAGTAAATCAGAGAGCCGTTGGAAGATTAGCACTAAGTGGCCACGGGAAAACAAACGAGGCAACAGGGGGATATGGGCTGGGCAACGTTCGAAGCAGGCGAAGCTCAGAGTAAAATAGTATACGAAGAACGCCTGAGGAAATTGGACGATAACAGGTGGACAGCTAAGGTATTTAAATACCTATACAGAAAGAGCGTTAACTCACAGTGGCGGAAAAGAACTACAGATCTGACCAGTAAGTTTGCCAGACACGAGGAAGGAGAAAGAAAGAGCATTAAACGCAAGGTTAGAAACGTCGAAGGTAAAAATTGGATATATTCAATAGAAAAGAAGCATAGTGAAGAAGTATATCGATACTGGAAAAGGCAGATCAGGAAGGAAACGCTTTATGATAATTCAAGAGGCAGTGCCCTCCTCTTTGAAGCTAGGTCAGGGTGTCTTAGAACGCGCAGCTACAAAAAGAAATTTAACGAAGGAGATAGCACATTTGCTGTGTGTGGTAAATCTGTAGAAACAATAGAACACCTCACTCTAAAATGTGATGGTATCCATCCCAATGTCGATGCAGGCACAGTAACTCTCCCTGAGGCCCTAGGGTTTAGAGATAACAACAGTCATGTAAATAAATCTGCGGTGGAATTTAGCAATAAGCGATTGGAGGATTGGTGGCTCAAAAGCAGAGAGGTGACATAAGTATAAAAGTGTAGGAAGACGTATTTTAAAGAAAAAGGCGAATTTTATTGACAACTTGCTGCAGTGTTAAACAAAAAAAGGAAAAAAACTGAGCATGGCGGCAACTACCACCACCCCGTTTCAAAGGGGACGACCCGTCCGTCCGTCCGTCCGTCCGTCCGTCCGTCCGTCCGTCCGTCCGTCCGTCCGTCCGTCCGTCCGTCCGTCCGTCCGTCCGTCCGTCCGTCCGTCCGTCCGTCCGTCCGTCCGTCCGTCCGTCCGTCCGTCCGTCCGTCCGTCCGTCCGTCCGTCCGTCCGTCCGTCCGTCCGTCCGTCCGTCCGTCCGTCCGTCCGTCCGTCCGTCCGTCCGTCCGTCCGTCCGTCCGTCCGTCCGTCCGTCCGTCCGTCCGTCCGTCCGTCCGTCCATCCGTCCATCCATCCATCCATCCATCCATCCATCCATCCATCCATCCATCCATCCATCCATCCATCCATCCATCCATCCATCCATCCATCCATCCATCCATCCATCCATCCATCCATCCATCCATCCATCCATCCATCCATCCATCCATCCATCCATCCATCCATCCATCCATCCATCCATCCATCCATCCATCCATCCATCCATCCATCCATCCATCCATCCATCCATCCATCCATCCATCCATCCATCCATCCATCCATCCATCCATCCATCCATCCATCCATCCATCCATCCATCCATCCATCCATCCATCCATCCATCCATCCATCCATCCATCCATCCATCCATCCATCCATCCATCCATCCATCCATCCATCCATCCATCCATCCATCCATCCATCCATCCATCCATCCATCCATCCATCCATCCATCCATCCATCCATCCATCCATCCATCCATCCATCCATCCATCCATCCATCTGTCATGATCATCATCGACTGCTTTCGACAAATAATTTCTCTTCTCACTGCCTCCCTGTGCATTTGTACTGTATTATTATTTTGAAACGTATTAATGAACAATGCAAATATGACATTTCTCAAAATCCTAGCGGTGAATATTGTTTTCGCGCATGCATGCGTGAGACTTTTCGGCATCCATGCTAGGCAATGGATGAATGACGAATACTCAAAACGTAGGCAAGTGACAAAACTCTTACATCCTTGAAGTAAAATAACCGACGCCATCTTGCTCAACAGGTTAATTGTAGCGCCACGCCGCCCGTAGCTGCCCTTCCCTAGCGGCAAAAGGCATGAACTAGAACATGCGCGCTGGAGCAGTGCCAAATGTGCAGGCCTCTAGTTCAGTAGGTCGTGGTGAAAAGCCGCCAGCTTTCCCTCTAGTGTACACTAAGACACTATGGTCAAAAGCATCAAATCCAAAAGTAATATAGGGAATATTCACTATATGAAGACATAGCCTCATTAGCATGCTGTTACGTACTCATGCTTTGCTTTGTGATCATTAAATATGAAGTGTGCCTGCATGCAGACTTCACAAAAACTTTACATTAAAGGAAGTCACATATAACTGTGTAGAGTGGCAGGTACATTACATAATTTAAAAAAAGGCCCTCAGTAGTGCTACTTGCTTTTTAATGTTTGGAAAGCCCACAATCTCGTTTTGACTGAAATGAGCACATAGCACTTACCAAAAGCATATAGGAAGCTATACCGCTCGTGTAATGCCAGTACACAGCAAAATGTGAGAGGTGAAACAAAATTTGTCATGCGCAGCTCTAAAATTCCTTTTCTGTAAGACAACACTAATGCATAAGCCGATTATCGTGTATTTTCAGGACTACAAGGAAAAACCTCAGTCCTGCAGAGCGCCCACGAGCAAAAAGGAAGAGATTTTTCACTCCAGAATGATTAATGCACAGAAACGCGGCACAAACACAAACTGCTTTGGACTAGTGCGAAGGCAGAAATAGATAACGTACATAAGGTCCAGCTGATACACGACAGGCTGCGAATTTATGACTAGTATTTTTCTTCGGATTGTGTCTCGAATTGGCGCAAACAGATTTCCGAAACTGATAGCTCGCCGAGCCGCAAACAAAATTTTAGAACGAACAGCTTTGCGGCCGATAGCTAGCTCTTACAGTCGCATCAGCTCCGGCTTCTTTTCACGCAATGCCAGAAGTATAGTTCCACCGAACTATCATCTGTGCAGAAAAGATATGGGTTTTCGTGTTGGCGGTATTGCAGTCATAACAAAATCCGGTGTTCGCGTAACAATTGCAGATCGAAAAATGAAACACGAAAATCTGTTCTTGAAGGGTATCTATCTGGGGAATGTGTCTTTGTGCTCTGCCAAGGAATCGTTTAAATTATGGTTTGTCGGTTTCTATGTTGACTTGGCGGTAGATATAATGTTCACTCTTGGCCTCCAGCAGGTTGTTAAAGGGTCCCCGAAACACATTTTCAGTGAATTCTTTTGCATGTTGCTTGCATAGAATGAGTTATAGTGATGCTATTAGCATCGTTCGTACGGCGTATACTGCGGTTTTTAATATTTTAATTAGCTCGCAAAAACAAATTCGTGGCGTTGACGGTGTCACCATACAGTGGCGGTTTTTAGCAGCGGATATGACATCACTTAGTGGGAGCTCGATGATTGGACAAGGAGTATATATACTGCAAATTGTGTTAATAACTAGGGATACGTTTTGTAAATTTTTGTTTTATATTACATTAACAAAACCAACTTGTTTGCCATAGACAAAAGCACTGTAGAGCAAGTAAAACAAGAATACACCCACGAGAGGCTCTGAATACTTTTTAATCGAAGGAATTTGCGCCTCTCTGTAAACATCCTACGACCTAGCACTCAACACTTATGGCTACTCTCTACTTATCTGAGAGCGGCTTTGCGGATCAGCAGCGCTCGGCTGCTAACCCGAAAGACGCGGGTTCGTTGAATTTCGATGAAGGTGAAATTCTAGAGGCCCGTGTACTGTGCGATGTTAGTGCACGTTAAAGAACCCCAGGCCGAAATTTTCGGAGCCCTTCACTACGGCGTCCCTCATAGCCTGAGTCGCTTTGGGACGTTAAAACCCCATAAACCAAACCAAAACACCAAGGGTCAAATTTTGGCAATTGTCCGGGACTTGTTCGGGGGTTGCCAAATCTGCCAAGGTCAAAACTCGAAGTGGGTGGACAAAATTTTGGGGCTAGCCCGGGCCGAATTTCTAAGTGATCACCATCGTGTTGAGCGTGGTCAATTATGGCTAGACATTGATTTTGGCCCAAATCTGCCAAGGTGAAATTTTTGGACGTGGGTGGGCCATGCTTTGGGGCTGGATCAGGGTGGTCAAGGTTCACCATGTCCAGCGGCCCGTTTCTCGATATTCGCCGATCCCCCCAGAGCGGGCGTACCCGTGACTTGTACATCGAAGCGGCGCCAGACGAAATTGCAAAATAAAGAAGTATGAAATAATAAATACTGTCGTCTGCTACCTAGTGCCAAGTACAAAACACACCGATGCTCTAAAGTCATGCCTGAAGCCGAGCAGCTGCGGCGCGTACGTACATGCGTACGCGTCGCTCAGTATTGCCGAAGAGAGGGAAGTGAAACGCGTAGCAGCGGCGGTCCTCGCGTAACAGCCACACACTTTCGCCGGGTGATGGTGCTGAACGCGACGTGCTGATGGTGATGGGTGATGGTGCTGAACGCATGCGAAGACCTTACAAGCCGGTCGTCACGGAAAAAAAATGAGCTGCGGTTCAACTACTGCTAAACCTGGTTAGAGAGCGAAAGCTGAGGTGGATCGGGCAACTAGACGCGGCTTGGCGTCTGTAACGTTGTGTTCCGCACACTGGATAGGGAGTGCGCCCACCCTGCCACCCTGGCAGCTGGCAGTTAAATTAATCGCTGATCGCGAGAGGTTGCTCACCCAATGAACGCTGCGGCCTATTGCTGCAGTGCCGCGTGTCTGCCGCAAAAGTTGTCCGCCCACATCTGTCTTTCTCACCACCATCACGTACCTCAAAGCGCGATTGAGGCGTCCGTACTGTCCCAGAGAGCCAGTCACGCGCCTTCCTTTCCTAAAAAATCATCGGAGTCTAGAACGTTGTCAACGCTAACGGTAATGAACACAATGATATGGCCATTGCACTCTATAAGCGTTCGCTTCGGTCCCAAAAGATGCGTTCGTTTCACATTTAGCAGGCAGTGCGCATCGTCAGCTTGTGGAGGATAACCGGGCGGCGGCGCCAGATGGCGCCACGTTCCCGTCGCGACCAACCAGTGCGCTAGGAGCGACGGGCGATGGTAGGCGGTAAGCAGTAGCGGCACGTGCTATGCTGAATGTGTCTGATATATTGCGCAGGCGGTCACAACGTCGCAGTATCTCGCGCTCGAGTTCGGATCCATAAGTAAGGGAACGTCACTGATCAGTGTTCCCATATGCGCTGTCGACGTGACGATGACGCATCGCTGGGTCAGCTGGGTGTTCACATGTTGTAACCATGCAAACGGCGCTGCCAGCCTTGGCATGAACGAGTTACAGAGAACAGGCAACCATGGAGTGCAAACTTCCGCCACCTGCTCAGATAGGCTGTTTTTATTGGTCGCACTAAGTGTCGTCATTCGGAGAGTGAAATGGGAATGGGAAGCTGCGCGAAAATCGAGTTGAGGGCAGCATTTTGTGCGCTTCTATTTTAAAATTTCTTCAATGAATAACTCCTGTTCCTATGCATCGATTCTCGTAATTCTTTTTGAGTCAGCATCTATGTGACAAAGAATCCAGCTGAAGTGTAACCGGCATCCGTTCAAGCAGTGTTTTGCAGCCCCTTTAATGACACCCGGGGAAATATTTTTCATCTATTCCTGAGCGAAGTATTTTATGGCTGAACGACAATGGTCGATGGTGGTATATCGGACCACAAGCTTATACCTTTTCCGGGAAAGTGCCTGCGGAGAACCAGCAAAATCGTAGAGCCGAAAAAAAATTACAGATTTCAATAAGGTAGATGATGTTGCGATCTCAGATTATTTAAATACACACCTTCAAATAATTGAAAATAATGTACTTTCATGGCAACGTTTTCAGGAGACTGTAAGGTACGGCACAGAGCACTCTGTCCCTATAAAAGCAGTTTGAAAACAAGACTTGAGTCCTTGCATAAATCAAGATAATATTTAGACCCAACGCAAAATAAAGACTGAGAAAGACGGACAAAACGACGAACCCACAACTTGCGGAGCTGAAACAAGAATTACTGACAAAAGGTAAATTTGGCCAGAGATAAGTTCTATAGCTCGAATCATAAAAATTTATTTCTAGCGATCCTATAAAGTTTTTTGCTACACCTATACGCCCAAGAAACCAACAGATAGAAAACATTAAAATCAATGGAAATTGAAACACAGGATGCGCACAACATTGCAGACTACTTCAATGTTTATTTTCGAAGTGTGTTTGCAGAGCTTGATCAGACTGAACTTCCCAGTACAAGTAGCCCGTCGGTAGATCATATTTTAATTGCTCGCGAAGGTGTTCTGGAATTGCTTCTAAATATAAATATTAAAAAGCCTGCTGGGCCACATAACAGTCCCAATGCTTTCTTGAGGCGATATTCTGAACAAATATCTGAATTCATTTCTATTTTTTTTAGTTATCTTTAAAGTTCAGAGCAATACCATCGCACTGGCGAAAAGCGCGTGCTGTGCCGGTACACAAGAAAGGAGACCGCCAAACTGTTTCAAATTGCCATACTGTATATATATTACTAGCACTTGTTGCAAGCTATTGCAACACATTGTCACTGGTTTCAAACAAGAGTTCTTGAAAGGTCATAGCATATTGTCACCTTTTTCAGCACAGTTTCAGGAAAGAACTCTCCACTGTGAATCAACTCGTAACAATCATACAAGAGCTATTCCAGATACTTTATTTATCTGGACAAATAGATATGCTTTTTCTGGACATTAGCAAAGCTTTTGATTAGGTTCCCCATGTAAAGCAACTATATAAATTAGAAACAATTGAACCTCCTTTTCGTAGCATACAGTGGATACCAGCTTCTCAAAAACACAGGACAGTTTGTTGAAGTTTTAATTTGTACTTCCAGTACTCATCAGGTCACCTCAGGAGTCCCTCAAGGCAGTGTGCTAGAGCTATTGTTACTTTTAATTTATGTTAATGACTTGATTGATCTTATTCCTGGTAAAGTGCCCATTTGGTCATATGCTGATGATTCTGTCATCTTAAGGAAATTGTGTCCTTTGATGATCACAATGTGTTGCAGAGATACCTTGCAGAAATTACTGACTGGTGTTCCAAATGGCGAATGGAGCTCAATGCGGAAAAACGTTTTTTACACAAAACAAGTAAAATCTCCTAGATTTTCATACCAGCTTGGAAACAGAGCTGCCCTCAAGTCGAAAATATAACTACCTTGGTGTTACTCTTAACAATAAGCTTACATGGCCAACACATATATAAGTAGTTTGCTCAGCTGCGCTAAAGAAATTGTGGTTCATAAAGAGGAAGCTTAAACACGAACCTGTAAGAACCTAAATGTTAGCCCAGAATGCAATGGTGCTCTCAAAGTTAAAATATGATAGTGAACTCTAATACCTACATACTTTTTTTAAAAAGGACACCATGAAACTCGAGCGAGTCCAAAGAAAAACCCCGATATTCACATACGGAAAATATTCCACGAAGGATGAGCCGTTCCCATTAACGTTACAAAACTGAATATAGACACTAGAAACACAGAAAAATTAATAGTGCTGTACTACTACACAATACTCTTTTTGGAGAAAGTATCAGGCTAACAGCTTCCGTATGTCGGCCTACTACCAGGAGAACATGACACAGTCACGAGAATTTGCTTGTGCCAATATTCGCAAAAACGAACACCCACAAGTACAGTTTACTCCCTCATATGTTAAACGAGTGGAATTCAGTTCCCAGTGGTGTATTTCAGTCGAACGATTTCATGGCTACATTGCAAAATCATCCTTATGAAATTTAGCGATGTTGACGCAAGATTCGTGCTTCTTTTTGTGCATTATGTTCATTTCATGTCACAGGATATATGCTTGTCCATGCTTTCTTCTTGTTTGTGAAATGCCTCCTGATTGGGCCAACGTATTGGCCTGCCTGCAGTATTACTAAATAAATAAAATCTACAGCAGCGCCAGGCAGCTTTTTCCAATGAAGCAAGAATCCTCGTAAAATGGAAAGGTTCAATGTCCGGAAGGGTGAAGTCGGCTAGAAAAAATGTATTCACATTAGCTACTCAACACTGCGGAAGAAAAGGAACGTAGAGGCAGAGAGTGAAGATGGAAGGTGAAGACATATTATAATGGCTTTAACTTTTTCCTGCTCAAAGAAACTTTTCATGTCTGCCAGAAGCGTTCAAGAAGAGTTGTGTTTTTGTGACCATGGCTTTGGTGAGCAAAATAAAAACAGTCCAGGAATTAACAATACAAAATAAAGTGCTAAGGGCATCTGTGAAAGGCCAGAAAGAAGTGTCCACCAGATCATCTAAATGACAAGCGAGACAAAATGCAGTTGCGAACAATAAGTGTAGTGCATACAAAAGATTACAATGTATAAAATATGTCCAGCTGCATTTCAGATGAAAACAAGTATTTATAAAATACAGCAGGGCTCATATGTACAGTCAAGCTAGAATGAAATGAAGCTAGAATGAAATACGAACCGCACCTACGAACAAAAATATTTTATCTGCATGCTTTCACTTGTAGTATTAAACAAGCCTGACTCATGTTTCCGAGTAAAGGATCAACCGATGTACACATTTATAAACTCCTTCTTAATGGATAGCTCATTGCAAAGTAGAAAAGTACGCCATATGCATGTTCCTGAGTCATTCCGCCCAGACTATACACAGCTGTATGACAAAATGCACAGCATGAGGCCCTTCATAAATAACATAGACACCTGCAACCACAGAACACTTCAAGCAGATCGACAATACATATCATGAAAGCTTGGTAACCTCTTCAGAGAAATTTATTAAGGAACAAATTGAAGGTGTTCCTAAAAAGCCAAATAAGTTACAATGTCAGCAGGGTGCATGAGACAAGAACCCATCACAACTTTGTATTAGAGCCCTCAAATAACACTGAGCATCGGAGCGTGAAAAGCATAAAAATCGTAAAAATTGTTTCCTTGTGTAGTCTTCACCTGCTGCTTTTAAAGAGCGGCAGCTTCGGGCATGTGGTGTCCCTCCGATCTGTGTGCGCATGGTTGTGTGCAACCATGGTAATGCGGCACATGTATATACATTATAGCCGCACACCAGTATATAAGTAAGGCAGAAATGAACACATGGAATTTTTGCCTCTTGGCTGTTAGCCAACATGTCCAAGTGCTCCCTTTGAGACATACCATGCCCTAGACATGACAGTGTATTGCATGTTTATCTTTTCCTTCGTTTCCAGCAGGTAAAAGATATTACCGTGTCTACTGAGGTACCGATGATGGCATAAAGCCCTTACTACCAATTACTCAAGCTTACATGCATCCATAATGCTTTCCTTGATTCCAAAGCCCAACCAACAAAAAAGGAATCTCTCCATGTTCATCCATAATTGCAGTCACTCAGCCCATTTCAATTCATTTATTTATTGATTCGTTTAATGATGCCTCAAATTGTCCTTGCTGGGGTACTTAAGTACTGGAAACTGGACAAGAGCAAAATAACATCAACAGAATGCAAAAAGCACAGACAGCAGACAGAGAATTTTAGACAACATAAGCATAGCAGTATTACGGAAAGGGTGGGTATTTGTGCTATGCGGCTTATTGGCCGTGGCTACGGTAGCTGGAAGACGTCCAATGAATTTAACCAATAGCCATCTTTCAACTTATATACGCAGGTGCAAGCGACACAGGAGGGTGCAAGCACGAATACTGTTCCATAGATTTTTTCAGTCAATGTTTTAAGTGCACATGATTATAAAGGTTGAACTGCATCGGCAAAAAGGCAATTGCAGTCCCTGGCTGTAGGAACAAAAAAAATTAAGATGCATAGTGTGTGTGCACATGAAAGGTAAACTGCCTTTAAAGCATCATTCAGGCAGTGCGAAACACAGGGACCAAGTATGACGCTGAATTTCCAAGTGTTAAAGTTTATAAATTCAACAAACAATTAATCTCTAATATAATGTTAGAAAAGGTTGCAAAATATATTTGCAAAATATATGAATTTAAGGCCCTTTGAAAAATTTGCTTTTTCTACTCCTGTGTTGGCAATTTTATTTTTGGCCTAAACCCGAGCATCAAAGCAAAGCAGGACAGGGTTCTTTCGTTGTACTGTCAGAATAAATTTTTTTTGTCATACTACCAGATAATATCAGCAGCGCTGTATGGCATGTGGCATCGGCAATACCTTAAAGGGGCTTTGAAAGCGGCTATAATAACCTTACCTGGGATGTTAAAGCACGCCGCTTTGCGAATATTGTCCAAGAAAATTTTTTTTAGTGCGCTTTGTAGATGCTGAACGATCTGCAGTCAAAATTTCAATTTCCGCATCTACGCGTTTCCCTCTCCTCTAGTCACTTTCTGCATGCTGGAAGCCTGGTGCTCCTCTGCCGGCCCCACCTCCAAGGGCAGAGCTTCCTGACCCGCCGGATCTACACGGCTTATTGGTCGTGGCTATTGTAGCTGGTAGATGTCCAAAAAATTTAACCAATAGCCATCTCTCAACTTATATACCCAGGTGCAAGCGACGGAGGCGGGTGCAAGCACCCAATGCAGTGATGTATTTCAGAGCCCCTTCTAAGAATCAACTTGGCCAGATGTGCAACTGTAGAAAAACGGTATAGAAAGCCTGCGCATATCATAGTAATGGAAAGTTTTATGGCGGGGAGCAAGACAAGTTGCTATGCCTGAGATTAGTGAGATGTGTTTTTCGCCCACAGTCTACACTTTGTGGAGTGTAATATTTTTGTAATGATTTAATTTCACTACTGTCCTCTGTGCATGCTGGAATACATTATGCAGCCACACTGCAGTTCATTACCTACTGGAACATCAAATATTCACCAGTATGGCTCACACACAAGGACAAATTTTTTCAAGAGAGCTGCCTCCAATCAATGTCAAAGTTGAGAAGCCAACAGTCACATTTGTTAAACTGGAAAATGGCAACATGTTCATCATTGTTGGCGCAGTCACATTAGGAGTGCACAGGGTAAGTAAGCAGGTTGTCCGCAATTTTCCTTAAAATCACCGAACAGCATTGCCAACTTCCACGGAGCAAATTTCAAATGCTGACTCAGTGAAACTGGGATCAAACACAGTGCCACTTAGCACATAGGTGGGCAGTGATCTTGTGTTGCATGCGTACAAGGTTGACAGCCCAGATGAAAAAAAAAATATCCCATTTCAAGGGATTGCTGAGGTGGGAATCATACCCTCCCAGCTAGAAACCACACATTTCCAACTGCAAAATATCTATTGCTGCTTAATTATTGACACAGGAAAGATATCTAGCCTGATAATTTATACTCCCAGTTACCTCCAGCTGAATTAATGCAGAACTTGTCGGTTTTTTGACAGGCTTATCCACTTCGACTAGAAAAGCTGGAATGGGTAGCCTGTCAAAACTGTGCCCAAGGCTTGCATTTTTATCTGGAAATTATTAACCATGAAACAACTGTTTGGCTTTTCCCACAAGAAAATATTTCTTTAGTGTAATAGTTCTTTAGTAAAACACTCCTTTGGTGTAGTACATGTAGTGTAACTACATGCAGCATGTGAAAGAATCAGCCGAAAGCAAGCACAGAGGCAACCAAAGGCCATGAGGCAAAGAACAATGAGATTTTATCACACAAACAGTGCCACACACGGTGTGTTCCACCCTCAAGAAGAGATGTTGTACATGACTATAGGCATAGCGACCATGCTGTACGTTGAGCATATTGTGGGCTGCTGGCTCTGCACAAGCACTGGTGAAAGATGCCCTAGTCAACACTCTGGTGCCAGAAAGAAAACATTTTGGTACCTTCCTCTCTTTCACTGAACTTGAACACCAAATAAAATATTCGTTGTGTACATTCGCGAGTAAAAAAGATTAGCACACGTGACGGAACACCGGAGCGCCGGAATGACAACGCGTGCCGCTGCGGGTGACGAAGGGGCTGATAACTAGAGTGCTGGGACGGCCCCATTCTACAGCATTAGGGGGGTTCAGAGGACTGTCACGGCCAAGCAAAATTTATTTTTTCTGTCTCGCCCTCTCTCTTTTTTTAACGCAGCCTTGCTCCCGCAGGCAACTGATGAAGAATAGGATAGGTGTTTTTTTTTGCTTGTTTGGCAGTTATTTTTGTGAGCAGCTTCAGCCGCGCTGCACTTGGCAACTGCTTGAACAGCTCTGCATCCAGGAGCTGCCATGGCCTCCCAAGGGAGCACATTTTAATATAATTGAAAATATACGGGGGTTAATGAAATACTAGCTAAAAGGCAGCTGCTCGAGTCATCGCCAGATATCTTTTGGGCGGCAGTTCAAGGGGAATGGAGCAGGCTCCAGGCTCTTCCTGACCTTGCAAGCAGCCTGTTTGACTCCTTCCCTGAGCGCCTTCAAAGCATTGTGAGGGTCAATGGGGCATTTGCACACCACTAGTGCAATGACGTGTTTGCTCTCGCATCACGACAGCGAGCTGGCTATCCTCCTTACTTCTTTTCCTGAATTGAGGGTATAGTGCTCCTGTTAATATTGTTACTACACTTTCCCAATAAAGTGATTTGTGTGAATTAGTTGCATCAGGAAAATAAACTATCGGTTTTTCGAGCTTGTAGAATACTGGCTAAAAGCAGTGGCATCATCTATTGTTCCCGCGAGTTCCTTTTGATAAACCATCACGGACATAAAAAACAGTAATAAAAAAGAAGCCATCTTTGCTCATGATAACCGATCCAAAATAAATGCCGCACATACTGCCACATAGGGTCGGCACTTCGACGCTCGGACGATGGCACACTTGACAATGCTTACTTCCTGCCGTCCCCCCTATGCTGCAAAAATGGAAACTGCCCGATAGGCAGGTCTGCAAACCTCAGAACCGCGTGGTGAGATATAAAAACTCTGATCGCCAGTGATTTCTGATAATATTTTTTACTCGCGACTGTACAAGCAGAACGCATAAGGGGGCACTACACCAAGGAACGGCATTTCTTCACAATCAGCAAAGCCTGTAATGAAGCATACACTCAGAAAGTTGGTGCACAGTAGGCAGAAAGCACTTGGGACACTTCCTGACTCACGAAAAATTCCAACACCAGAGAAAGCTAATCTCTATTGTCATGCATACCACAAATAAATTGAAAGCCAAAAATATGGTCCTGTTTAAAGAAGAGCACCAAAATGATGAAGACTTCACCAGCTTCCTAGCAGTATGCTATCAAACTTGAAGCAGATAAAATGTACACTGACTGTCTGGGGCATAGCTACACATGAAAACCACGGCAGTGAGTGTAATTCCCATAAGCAGCTGACCATATACTTCTGGTATGTTAGGTAGAATCCAAACGGTGCTGTGCCCTCCTCCATGTTGTAGATGCTGGTGCAACTGCTATTATCACCACTCGCCTGTGATGTCATGGTCCTGCAGCTGAGCGTGGATGAATACTTTGTGTTGCACAATCCATGGTCTGCTGCTCTTCGAAGAAAGCTCTTGACCAAGTAGTACAGCACTCGACACCTTTGCAGGCACCTCATGTAATCGTTCAGGAGCCTGGCTTGACCATCCACCTAGGTAACCAGTCCAGCCAAGAGGTGAGCGAAGATGAATCTAGCATCATGGCTCCCGAGCACATGAAACCCAATGGTGAGAGTGGTCCGAGACGTCTGCATAAGATGCACGCCATCACCTGCATGTTAATCCTGTCCACTGAATCCTTCGAACAAGCTAGACATTGGGTTTCCACATATGTGAGATTGTTGAAGCTGCAAGTTACACTACAGTCCAGTTTTACATACGAATGTAAAATATGCTCACTGCAAAACCAATCATTAGTAAAAAACCCAGCTGTTTCATAATACCTACACGTACTAGATGGTAGATTTCCCTAACTAATGGGCACAAATAATTATTCTTATACTCAAGTAAAGGAAACCACTACAAAAAACATTGCAGGGAAGGGCACAAGTTTCATTATTTACGACTACCTTGAGTTTATTAGTATATGCATGCTTCTGCATTTTGCAGCAATAAAAATGAGGCCGCCATGACATTGTGGTCAGTAAGAAAAATGCAAAGCCACAGAACATCACTGTGTCACCCACACCTATCTCTGCGGTTATCTGAAAACTATAGAGCTGATTAATTTACACTATTTTCATATGCAGGTTCTATTTACGCTGTCCTTCCTGCCTCATTAAACTATATATAAATGCAATATCACTAACCGTATGCCATCTTCCTCCAGGTAAACACGTTATCCCTTCATGCCTGCTACAATACCCTAAGCACGTGCTCACCAGCTTGACGATTTCCATGCGGGCAGTACTGGAGAATGGACATATTCCTTGCAAACTGGTCATGGATCGATCGTACACAGACTTCTGTGCTGGAACCTTCGCCGGCAGGAACAGCACACCTGTAGAAAGAAATGTACAAGACTCATACCTTTGTTTTCCGCGTGCCCTTACAGAAATTTTTCTCTCCATCCTGCAGTCATTTCCACGTCACCGCTGTGTAACTGATGCTGCAACACTGCTATGAAAATTTCAGCTTGAGTAGCGAAATCACCTTAATGTGCTTCATTAATAATGCTTAAGATCGGCTATAGTATTCTTTTAAGCATTCAGGCAATTTTTTTTCTCCACACTTAAGGAAATCACTCCTCCCAGCTGATTTCAAACCTATGCTTCCTTTCACGTTCATCGACCTCAAAAACCAAGATATTGACGAACGTACTGGCTTGCTAGGCTTTAGTTTTCTCAACTTGGCGCTGTGTGCATAAACTGAAACAGGGTATGGTGCACAGAGCAAATCGAAATCCGAAAAGAAATTTTGTATTCGCAGCATGCGCCCTGCAGATATTCATTTGCTTGCTTTAAAGTCATTTTCAGCCTGCAAGCAAAAGGAACGAGGATGACGCTATACAAACTGTTTCCTTACCTGAATGATGCTGGAGGCGTTGTCTCGTTGCACCTTTCCCGGCAGACGTTTACGCTGTTTTGCTGACAACGCTGTCATCAGATAGTGCGCGAATGCACACGGATGTCTCGTCGAGAAGAACGACACATTCCTTGAGTTTGTTGGTCGGCCGCGCGAACACCTATCGTGTCATCCACTGGTCAAGCGCGCAAAGCCACCATCCGAGCAGCGACGTTCACTGCTGGTGAGCGCACCTCACAGTTCGACAGTTCGCTACTGCCTTTTACGGCAACGCATCCTTGCATAGGTTCCATACCATACGCCTCGTCAGGTCACAGACGAGCTGTCTAGTCAGAGAACACGAAAGCATCGGGGTGCCCTCGAAAGTCGCTCACCTCTCGCAGTTCTACGGTTTGACAGACGACGAATAAATCTAACGAGCAGCAAAACTGACAAAACGCACCACCAGCGCAGCCATTGCCACGCTACATTAACCGCACGGACTGATGATATCTCACAGCGAGCGAAGGGTTTGAACGGGAGAGCAGTTAGCGCCCCTATGCGGAAGCACATTTAAGCTCTCCCTTAACCCTATTAACGCTCTCAAGCGTTGCTTAGTTCACATGTGTCCTTATGACGGCGTTTCAATGCATTGTGCAAACAAAAGAAGACTTTTACAAGCCTAGTTCTGGTTTCAAATAAATGCCTTTTAATCTGCCGCGACCTAACGACGTATAAATCAGCGTTTCATTCACATATTTCATGATACGGTTACCTTGCGACCCGGGAAGCTATTTTTGGGAATGGCGGCACATTGTATACATGGTGAAAAGCCAATTTGGCATCACTCCATAATTCATGTGTATCACTTGTTTCACGTGACATTGCTCTAGCCCATCAGATTTCAGGAATTGCCCATTCCATGTATGTAGCTATTTTTTCTAAATTGGCAAGTCGTGCGCATGTGTAATTATACGTACTACCTGTAGCTTATTTTGCCCTTCACAAGCGTATATACTTACCAGAAGGGCACCATGAATAACACTTCTAAAAAGCAATTTTCGACGCCACGTCAACTTGACGTCAACGCGAAATGTGCGCCTGTATCTGACGGTGATTGGCCCTTCTCAGAGTCAATCAGGGAGGCAGCATGTCGCCGACAGGCGAATAATAATAATTATTATTATTATTAGTTTTTGGTGAAAGGAAATGGCGCAGTATCTGTCTCAGATCGTTGGCCCCCTGAACCGCGCCGTGAGGGCAGGGATAATGGAGGGAGTGAAAGAAGAAAGGAAGAAAGGGATGCCGTAATGGAGGGCTCCGGAATAATTTCGACCACCTGGGGATCTTTAACGTGTACTGACATCGCACAGCACACGGGCGCCTTGGCGACAGGCGAATGTGAATATCGAGAATCTGGCCCCAGGGTGGTCATGGTGAACCTTGTGCACATAGCATGGCGTTTATAGCCTGTAATAACACTGTTGCTATGTCAGGCATCACAAGGTTATTTAAAGGCCATCCGGGGACACGTAATCAGAAATCGTTTTGCGTCGAATAGAGCTATTGCTCTAAAAACCTGCCATTCTAACCGCCCGCTTCGGGAATAGAGCAGCAACTCCGTTTCCCGCTGCATTACATCACACTGCCATGACCGCAGCCTTTCAACGCGGTTCATTGCATATCGCCGTCTTCATCCTGAAGCGACGTACGGTCAGTGAGAGACGCCGTATAGTGGAGGTGTCTGGAATCTACCTGAGGTTCATTAACAAGCGCTGACATTGCGCAGCACACAGGCGCCCTTCGCGCTTCGCCTCCCTCGAAACGTTTACCACCACCACCTCCATTGAAACGCTGCTACGTCGGCCGAAAATATGACCCGCCGTGGTGGCTCAGTGGTTAGGGCGCTCGGCTACTGATCCAGAGTTCCCGGGTTCGAACCCGACCGCGGCGGCTGCGTTTCGACTGAGGCGGAACGCCAAGGCGCCCGTGTGCTGTGCGATGTCGGTGAACGTTAAAGATCCCCACGTGGTCTAAATTATTCCGAAGCCCTCCACTCCGGCATCTCTTTCTTCATCTCTTCTTTCAGTCCCTCCGTTATCCCTTCCCTTACGGCGCGGTTCAGATGTCAGCTGATATGTGAGGCAGATACTGCGTCGTTTCCTTTCCCCCCAAACCAATTTTCATTTTCATTTCATTCTGCGCCACGAATTTTCTCGAAGACAGCTGAGCGAAACCATGGTTTTGAGGAAAGGGAAGGAAAGACGCGGCATCTGTCTCACTGCTCAGTGTACGCCTCAATCGCGGCGTGGGGAATGGATCAAGAAAGGAGTGAAAGAAGAAAAAGATGAGAAATTAAGTGCCGTAATGCAGGATTCATGTTTAATTTGAATCAATTGAGGTTTACTGCATAACCGCGACCACTGTTCCGTTCACGGGTTCATCGACGAAGCGACGGCGGCGTCCAACCGAGGCGAACGTCCCGGCGTTCTGCGTAGCACGTGCTGGCGCCACCGCCACTTCTTCGGCCCGTGGCGAACGCTGGTCACGCGCGTCGCCATACACAAAAAGTGGCGGAGGAAGGCGGCGAGCACGCTTGGGCTCGCAAAAGTAGTGCTAGGAATACAAAGGTTGTTAATGACAGAAGCTCTTCAAGAACTCCGTTTCGGCTACCACCGTCTATGAGCAGTTTTACCAACTGATATGTCTTTACTTCAGCGCATTTCGTGCTTACATCTATTCTAGGCGACGAGATAGACTGGATTTCTTTCAGTGAATCTCGCTGCATGCTAGAGGGCGACGCTGCATGCGAACGTATCAGACGCATGTAAAAAGAGCGCCCGGTATCGACCAGCGGAAACCGAGGTCCCTTTTCAAAGCGCTCTGTAGTGCTCGGAGTTCTTTTCCTTCGCGCCTCTGAAAAAAACATTCAGCTTTTGACAACTGAGGCACAACGCGCTCAATGCTAAAGGCTCAAGCAGACTTTCATGCGTAGTGAAACGTGGCACTACGTCACAATGAGATGGTGAGGGTTGTGATCGAAGTCACTGTGCGAGAAAGCAAAGACGGTACTAAAATATGCCTACGGGGAATTGTGCTAACCCGCCCCGGTGGCTCAGTAGTTAGCGCGTTCGACTACTAATCCGGAGTACCCGGGTACGAACCCGACCGCGACGGCAGCGTTTCGATGGAGGCGAAGCGCGAAGGTGCCCGTGTGCTGTGCCACGTCAGTGCACGTTAAAGATCTCCCAGGTGGTCGAAATGATTCCGGAGACCGCCACTACATCTCTTCATCTCTTATTTCAGTCTCTCCTTTATCCCTTTTCTTACGGCGCGGTTCAGATGTTCGCCGATATGTGAGACAGATACTGCGCCACTTCCTTTCCCCAATAACTAATTTTCAATTTTCATTGTGCTATGTTGGCACGAACGCTGAGGACAGCGGAGAATCGAGAAACGGTGCTCACCTTTTACAGCTGTCTCGTCGCACTCACTGGAGCCACTAACGAAGAGGAATGCTGCTCAGGTACGGAAAAAGTCTTTTCTCAGTCAATGTTGTTTCCAGAATGACGGCCTCAGCGCTCGAGTCGCAAGGAACATGCACCGACACACAGTCAGCTTAGGGAGAGCACGCGCTGCGTGGCCTCGCGCCACTCTGCTCGTGCAACTCTGCGCTCGACTGGGGCTCCCTCTATCTATTCCGATCCTACTCTCCATAGAGGCAAGCGCCAAGGGATATGCCTTGCAACCTGTGTGCGATTTTATTCACGGGTATATAAATGCATCAGGTCGATTCTTATGCTAAAATTTGAATTCACGGCTTTTTCATTTCCTTCCTTTTCACCTTTTTTCTCCACATTTGCATCTTCTTCACAAAATTATTTAATTACTCCACTCCTTACACATGTGTGCTTTTGTATCAACAATGTACCCCGGCCAATCCCCCATCGTGGGTACGTGCCATTCATCCAGAGGCCATCATCATCATCATCATAAACTCTGCTTCTTATCATCGTTCATTAGATTTCCGAGCTGTGAATGCGTGCAAGCACGTTTTTTTTTACCTTCATTCTCCATGCAAAATAATTTTATTTTACGCGTTTTTTTATTTTAAATTTTTTTTATTGTACCCAGACTTCCAGAATGTTAGTGTGGTATAACCTGCATTATCTTTGATTTGGTACAAAATAAAAGTGAGAGAAAGGGAGATAAACAAAAACGTTTCTTATGATTTATGATATGCACCAAACTACTACTTTTCTTGTAGAGCTGGCGAAAAAAAAACGAATTCTTTCGTGCTTAGCCCCGCCGCGGTGGCTCAGTGGTTAGGGCGCTTGACTACTGATCCGGAGTTCCCGGGTTCGAACCCGACCGCGGCGGCTGCGTTTTTATGGAGGAAAAACGCTAAGGCGCCCGTGTGCTGTGCGATGTCAGTGCACGTTAAAGATCCCCAGGCGGTCGAAATTATTCCGGAGCCCTCCACTACGGCACCTCTTCCTTCCTTTCTTCTTTCGCTCCCTCCTTTATCCCTTCCCTTACGGCGCGGTTCAGGTGTCCAACCATATATGAGACAGATACTGCGCCATTTCCTTTCCCCCAATACCAATTATTATTATTATTCGTGCTTAGCGTGAATGTTTATCCTGTCTATCAACGACACCCATAGCGGCTCCATCTTTTGAAGCTATTTTGAACCCCATGTACGTTCGACAACACCACGAGCACTGTACCAGGAGTTAGCGTCGTGCGTTCCATGCAGAAATTCGGTAAGTAAATGCTGTATTGCCTTTAAAAAAATGACTAGCGTATAGATTAGCTCGTTATATTCCTCTTGAGGGTTTTTGAGGATGCAAAACCTTTGCAATGCGCCATGAGGACCACTTTTACACCATGTAGTTAGGGATAAGACTTGTGGGTCGGAAACGCGTCGAAGCCTTCGTGACAGTAACAAGAATGCGCTCTGGCGCCATAATTCTGATTGCTTTGTCAGTGTTGAAACATGCAGCATCCTTTTTTTCAGGCAATGGATGTCGGCACGTTCTGTGGAGTCCGGCCAATTCCAGGCGATGGTGACCGAAGCAGCGATAGGGATCTGTCGGACGATGAGAAAGACAAAACCACACGAGAGGAAGCGCGCAGGGCGCCTAGTTCTGAAATAGAGTCACTCAACCAAGCAAAGAAGAGGGCACCGCTGGCGCCACTTCCAACTACTCATGTTCGCCTGGACAAAATGAACCACTTGCCTTATTGGCTTGAGAAGCGTGGGCACTGGAGACAGCGCTCTTGCAACCGCCTCAGAAATCTATCTTGAGAAAAGTACACTGCTGCCTGCTACGAGTTGACCTTTGTGATTTGGTTTGGTTTATGGGGTTTTAACGTACCAAAGCGACTCAGGCTATGAGGGACGCCATAGTGAAGGGCTCCGGAAATTTCGACCACCTGGGGTTCTTTAACGTGCAATAACATCGCACAGTACACGGGCCTCTAGAATTTCGCCTTCATCGGAATTCAAGTGCCGCGGCCGGGATCGAAACCGCGTCTTTCGGGTCAGCAGCCGAGCGCCATAACCACTGAGCCACCGCGGCAACTCCTTGGTGATTTGAGAATGCTTTCGCAATGTAATAGGTTTAACCAAGTTCAAACCCTGAAAATTTTTTCTCTGCTCCCACCCATTCGCACAGACAAGATACGTGTTTCGGATACGTTCGAGTTCATGCTCTTCAGGTCTGGGCTAACGTTCGGGTTCGGCTTCGTGTTCTTCAGCTTTTGACGATGTTCGCCGGAGTTTGCCGAGATTAGAGCTAAAAAAAATTCATGCTTAAAGTAAGTCAGAGTGGTCGCGTCAAGACGAGCTCTTGTGCGGGTGCTCCTGATCACGTGGGGTACGTCCCACCAATGGAAGAGGTGCGTTTCCAATGTTGAACCAAATATTGATGAAAAAATTGTCTGCTGTCGCTACTTGCGGTTACTACTTTCTACCTCTGCTCGCCTGTATCATTGCAGTCGCTATGCCGATATCGTTCTCTATACTAGTTATTTTTAGCAATATCGCTGATATGCATGCATCATAGACAAACCGACACGACCTCGATTCGACTTTGCTTCGTGATGTGTTCTCACACCAAATGTCAGCTGCAGCGCAACCAAAATATTAAAGTTAGTACAAGGCTTTCTATGAGCACGACATATGCGATGTATTGAGACGCGCATTGTACGCAGTGGCACATAACGGTCGAGTGCTAGCCCACTGACAGCATCTGCACGCTGTGAGGAAAAGTGCATACGTCTACTCAAGTGACAGGTTTCAGCGCTTCATGGTCGCTACGGCAAAAAAAAAAAACAATGGTCCGTTAAAATCGTTCAAACGCACGTCAAATTAGCTGCAGCTATTACGCGCAGTAGCCAGACTACGGCGCCGTATTAACCATACCAGCACAGGCTAACGTTTGGCGACTATCAATGTTAGCGCTCAAGTCATGCACATACGCCGCATGCTCTGGTCCTGCGATGAGACAGTATACAAGCATCGACGATGCCGTACGATAAAAAAAATATAGTGAATAGACAAAGCCATTTTGCACGGCGACTGCGATGAAACAGGCCATAGGGCGCACTGGAGAGGCAAGCAGTAGCTAGCAGATAATTTTTTACATCATCCCTTTTGCTGCCGCTAGAAGCACGTCGCCAAACCTTACCCATCTCAGCGCTGCGCCGCTGGTCGCAGTCACCTGATTCCGGGCGATGAAGCAGCAAAGTGGCAGTGCTATGATGTTCTTGCGCGCGAGTTCTGCAAAAGGTTCAAGCTGACGAAGTAAGGAGTATGAGCAGGAGTCTCGGACCTTTTCTTCGCGGTACGTAAGTAGCACTGATGCGTAAGCAGCACTGAGCATTGATATGTTCGCGGCGGTGATTGCACTTGCATTTGCAAATTTTTGACGATTGATCATTGCCGCTCTGGTTTTGTGCTCTGCAAATGCAGCGCTGGTGTTAATCAGTGGAAACAATGGAAAAGAAAAAGTGTGTGTGCACGGCGATAGTGCAATGTTTTCGTGGATCATAGTGACAGTGTCAGCTGGAGACTTACTGGCTGGGAACTACACTGGTCAAGCTCTAAAGGCATGTTTCGGTGCCGATCAAGCAGCTGTTGTCTCGCGAATAGCCTGATGATGTAATGTGCATGTACGTTTGCGTAAATTTATGATGTGGAATAAATAAAACACACCGATCATTGGAAATGGTCGGTGGTAGCCACAAGGCTTTCAGGTTCTGTTTCCGTCACGCTACCGCTCTGCAAGCGCCTGACATATTCGGTCTGGCGGCGCATGTTCCCACAGAGATTCAGAGTTCGTACACGATCTGTGCGTGTACACTTTGCAGCTGTGACTTTTCTACCCGAACGGTGGCACAACATCTAGCGCTCGCAAGCAGGTCTGAATTGCTTTCCTACACGATCTGTGTGCTCTGGTTCAGACGATCAAAGCGATCAGTCGAAGAAAATTTCAACAATTTGAACTTCAGTTTTTCACCGTTAACCCTGGTGAATGCCCTTCATGATGTGTAAGGCATGATTGAAATTTCTGCTTCTTTGGGTAACAGCGCCGTGAAGCTTTTCGTAGCGAGGCGAAGATGCAGCGTCGAGGGGAATGCGCAGCAGTTTCTCGATACCAATTGTTGTCGCATAGCTCGAGGCTCGGGCATCCGTGCTCTGGCCAGGCCTTACGTGGCGTACTGGTTTTTGTCGTAACGTGTACCATGCTGTCTAGTCTTGGTTTCCCCAAGGGCTGCTCTGGTGACACCTTTAGGGGAACAATGGAACGACTGCAATGCAAACTGCGCAATGCAGGCCGTTGCTGTATCTACAATGAATGCCTTACAAACGGTTGTGTATATGACTTTCTTAAAATCGGTTAAAAGAAACTTTACTAACTTACATATAGCCACTGGACCTACGAATAGTACCAAAGTATACGACCAGAGCCATGGGAATGTCATGTTCGCCCAGTTATAGGTTTAGATAGATTATTAAAAGTGAGGCGCAATAAACGTTTGTCTGGGTGAACGGTTCAACCACGCCATTAGGGATGGAGTGAAGGGGATGAAAAAAATTGGCAGGACGATCGTGACACCTGGCATGAGAAAGCTGTGATAGCAGTTGCATTTAACTTTGGTGATTGATTTGATGCTTTTGGTCTAATGAATATTTTTGCTCTAAGGTGAGGCTTCACACACGCTACAGAATTTTTCTGGACGATGAAGGTGGGCGGAGATCGGTCGAGAGTGGCTGTGGGTGGTGTTTCTGGAAGATAGCGGGCTTTCCCACTGCGTCCTTAATTTAGTCTCGTTGTCTCTTTTAATACAGTATCATTTAGGCTGTCGTCGCACTCTAAACATAAAGGAGAATAAAATTAGTAAGCTTTCCTCTGGCGCAGCTCCTTTTAAACAAGGGTGTACGCTAGGGGAAATCTTACTCCCTTTTTACTCTTATATAGCCGTATTCATGTTTACAGTGCATGCAGCTTCCGGTTCCACCCGTAACGAAATTCTTTAATTGGTAAATTCTGGTCACGTAACCTTGTGCCGTCATCACAACTTGCCCACCGTGGCAGGTGGCAACTTGCCCACCTGATTTTGAGCAGTCGACTGCCCACCGCTACCAAAACCAATACATTTATCACATGCTCTCCATGGCGCTGCGCATGAGCCTTACCGGAGCTCGGGAAGAGCAACTTGGGTCTCAAAAGCCCCACAGGTGGCTTTGTTTTAAGCAGCCACCTGCCGGGGCAGGGGCGCATCGGTTAACCGCTGCACCACTTCACCATTAGTGGTATGACTCCCCGTGATCCATGAATGCGTTTCATATGGTCGTGACGTCATCAACAACACATGACCTCCGATGAACCTAAGACACCGCCAAGTATTGAAACCTGAGGACCTCCAAAATTTGGAAGTTCGCCTAGCCCAAAATATGGATTAGGGTGGATTGGTATGTCAGATTAGTATGATCTTGTATGATAATACAACGGAAGTTACTGAGTATCAGCCTCGTATGCGGGAGGTGCGGGGTTCGATCCCCTGTGCCGCCGGGTACCCACCGGTGATACAATGGGTACAAGCTTTCCCCTGGTCTCGTGCTCGGCTTATTTAGGGTGAAATGCTTGGGAAATGGGTCTTTGACCCCACCTTGAGAAAAAGAAAAAAACCTTGTGACCTGGCGCTCTTTGGCCATAGCTGCCCTTGCGCCATAAAAATCCATCATCATCATCTGCCATTCATGTAATTTCGACTTGCCGTTTGCGAGTCTGTTACGACTGTCAGGGATCTCCCGTTAAGGTTGCATTCCGAGATTGCTAGAGCTATCGCCGTCTCTTCCACCTCCACTACCGTGCCGTCCTTTAATGACGCGCTTGCAACTTCTTGTAGGTTTTCGTTTACAACTGTGGCCAGTGCGCCGTTGTGGTGGTCGTATCTGGCACGTCGGTGTATGCAACGTTGCTTTTCTAATCTAACCTTTTTTGCATGTGTTCGGCCCCAGCCTCTCTTCTTGCCTTATGTAGATTTGGATCCACATTTTTTTTATGGGCGCAACATGTATTGTGCTCCGATACTATTCAGGTATCTCTTTTGTGGCCTCGAGTTAATTTACTAATCCGTCACTGCAGTATCTCCTTAAGAGCATCCTTCCTTCTTTGGTTTTTTAGTCATTCGATTTGGATGCTCATTATTGCCTCCTTTAGCTCGGCAAATGTATTATGTATCCCTAGAGCTAATAGTTTTTCGGTTGATGTGCGTTGTGGCAGGTGTAATGCTGTTTTGTATGCCTGCCTTATTATAGCGTCAATTCTTTGCTCTTCATGCTTGGTGTAGTCTGTATATTACTCTGCTGATTACGAGGCTTGTGACCAGCTGGAGCGTGTCTTCCTCCCTCATCCCGTCTTGTGTTTCTCACGCGTGCTACTTGCACCGTGGTGTTCTTCAGTAGCGCCAGAGTGTGGTTGAATCTTTGACTGGACTGGAGCCACATTCCTAGTATTCTTACAGTTGTCTTCTCTGGTATAGGCTGCCCTTCCAAATAAACCCTTAGCTTATACGCTTCTTCTTGCGGCACCGTCTGGTTCATCTTGCTTCTCCAGACGCTTAGCAATTCTAATTTCTCTGTAGATCAAGCGAGGCCACTTGCTTTTACGTATTCCTCTTTGCATGTGGCCGCTTCTTGTAGCTTCTCTTCTTTTTCTCCGAGCGCGCCACGGTTTATCCAGTCCGTTATGTCGTAGGCGTACATCGCGTGTCTGATTCTTTCTATCTTTTCTAGTTGCTTGACCAGCCCAATCATTGCTATATTGAAAGGTAGTGGTGAAATTACTGATCCGTAGTTTGCAATGAAAACTACGATCACGAGGCGCAAGGCTTGCACAAGGGCGCTCTTCACGCACGCTCAGGAGCGAAAGACATTCCACACGCGTGTAAGCTGCCGTCGGGCGCACGTAGCTTCCTATGCATAGCCACAGAAAGCTTACCCCTAGTACTGATACAGAGCTGCCCATGCGCCCACCGCCTCTTTCGATCCGTCTGTCCATCCCAACACCGCCCAGCTTTAGCTTCCAGAAGCGCGATCCACCACACAGAAGAAGCACATGCATCAGAGGAGCAAAAAAAAAGAAAAACGTGAGAGCCTTCTTAACCACGGCCTTCAACATGAAAACTCGGAAGCGTTTCAGTTGCCTGCTATGGTGTCTACAATGAGTGTCTAATGTTGTTCTTTATACACACAAAGTGAACAATGGTAGATAGAGGTTTGTCAGAGGGTTCTTGATAATTACTTAGTGAACAAACGAGGGGAAAGGCCTGTCTTCATTTTGTGTTGATGCAATTTTCCCCCACCGGTTGCATTGCCCTTGCATGGTATACATGAGTCATCACCTTTTAAAATTTGGAGTAACTTCCGTTGTATTATCATACAAGATCATACTAATCTGACATACCAATCCACCCTAATCCATATTTTGGGCTAGGCGAACTTCCAAATTTTGGAGGTCCTCAGGTTTCAATACTTGGCGGTGTCTTAGGTTCATCGGAGGTCATGTGTTGTTGATGACGTCACGACCATATGAAACGCATTCATGGATCACGGGGAGTCATACCACTAATGGTGAAGTGGTGCAGCGGTTAACCGATGCACCCCTGCCCCGGCAGGTGGCTGCTTAAAACAAAGCCACCTGTGGGGCTTTGGAGACCCAAGTTGCTCTTCCCGAGCTCCGGTAAGGCTCATGCGCAGCGCCATGGAGAGCATGTGGTAAATGTATTGGTTTTGGTAGCGGTGGGCAGTCAACTGCTCAAACTCAGGTGGGCAAGTTGCCACCTACCACGGTGGGCAAGTTGTGATGACGGCACTAGGTTACGTGACCAGAATTTACCAATTAAAAAATTTCGTTACGGGGAAACCGGAAGCTGCAAGCACTGTAAACATGAATACGGCTATATCTGAGTAAAAACGGAGTAAGCTTCCCCTAGCGTACTTACTTGTTTAAAAGAGGCTGCGCCAGAGGAAAGCTTACTAATTTTATTCTACTTTATGTTTAGAGTGCGACGACAGCCTAAATGATACTGTATTAAAAGAGACAACGAGACTAAATTAAGGACGCAGTGGGAAAGCCCGCTATCTTCCAGAAACACCACCCAAAGCCACTCTCGACCGATCTCCACCCACCTTCATCGTCCAGAAAAATTCTGTAGCGTGTGTGAAGCCTCACCTTAGAGCAAAAATATTCATTAGACCAAAAGCATCAAATCAATCACCAAAGTTAAATGCAACTGCTATCACAGCTTTCTCATGCCAGGTGTCACGATCGTCCTGCCAATTTTTTTCATCCCCTTCACTCCATCCCTAATGGCGTGGTTGAACCGTTCACCCAGACAAACGTTTATTGCGCCTCACTTTTAATAATCTATCTAAACCTATAACTGGGCGAACATGACATTCCCATGGCTCTGGTCGTATACTTTGGTACTATTCGTAGGTCCAGTGGCTATATGTAAGTTAGTAAAGTTTCTTTTAACCGATTTTAAGCAAGTCATATACACAACCGTTTGTAAGGCATTCATTGTAGATACAGCAACGGCCTGCATTGCGCAGTTTGCATTGCAGTCGTTCCATTGTTCCCCTAAAGGTGTCACCAGAGCAGCCCTTGGGGAAACCAAGACTAGACAGCATGGTACACGTTACGACAAAAACCAGTACGCCACGTAAGGCCTGGCCAGAGCACGGATGCCCGAGCCTCGAGCTATGCGACAACAATTGGTATCGAGAAACTGCTGCGCATTCCCCTCGACGCTGCATCTTCGCCTCGCTAGGAAAAGCTTCACGGCGCTGTTACCCAAAGAAGCAGAAATTTCAATCATGCCTTACACATCATGAAGGGCATTCACCAGGGTTAACGGTGAAAAACTGAAGTTCAAATTGTTGAAATTTTCTTCGACTGATCGCTTTGATCGTCTGAACCAGAGCACACAGATCGTGTAGGAAAGCAATTCAGACCTGCTTGCGAGCGCTAGATGTTGTGCCACCGTTCGGGTAGAAAAGTCACAGCTGCAAAGTGTACACGCACAGATCGTGTACGAACTCTGAATCTCTGTGGGAGCATGCGCCGCCAGACCGAATATGTCAGGCGCTTGCAGAGCGGTAGCGTGACGGAAACAGAACCTGAAAGCCTTGTGGCTACCACCGACCATTTCCAATGATCGGTGTGTTTTATTTATTCCACATCATAAATTTACGCAAACGTACATGCACATTACATCATCAGGCTATTCGCGAGACAACAGCTGCTTGATCGGCACCGAAACATGCCTTTAGAGCTTGACCAGTGTAGTTCCCAGCCAGTAAGTCTCCAGCTGACACTGTCACTATGATCCACGAAAACATTGCACTATCGCCGTGCACACACACTTTTTCTTTTCCATTGTTTCCACTGATTAACACCAGCGCTGCATTTGCAGAGCACAAAACCAGAGCGGCAATGATCAATCGTCAAAAATTTGCAAATGCAAGTGCAATCACCGCCGCGAACATATCAATGCTCAGTGCTGCTTACGCATCAGTGCTACTTACGTACCGCGAAGAAAAGGTCCGAGACTCCTGCTCATACTCCTTACTTCGTCAGCTTGAACCTTTTGCAGAACTCGTGCGCAAGAACATCATAGCACTGCCACTTTGCTGCTTCATCGCCCGGAATCAGGTGACTGCGACCAGCGGCGCAGCGCTGAGATGGGTAAGGTTTGGCGACGTGCTTCTAGCGGCAGCAAAAGGGATGATGTAAAAAATTATCTGCTAGCTACTGCTTGCCTCTCCAGTGCGCCCTATGGCCTGTTTCATCGCAGTCGCCGTGCAAAATGGCTTTGTCTATTCACTATATTTTTTTTATCGTGCGGCATCGTCGATGCTTGTATACTGTCTCATCGCAGGACCAGAGCATGCGGCGTATGTGCATGACTTGAGCGCTAACATTGATAGTCGCCAAACGTTAGCCTGTGCTGGTATGGTTAATACGGCGCCGTAGTCTGGCTACTGCGCGTAATAGCTGCAGCTAATTTGACGTGCGTTTGAACGATTTTAACGGACCATTGTTTTTTTTTGCCGTAGCGACCGTGAAGGGCTGAAACCTGTAACTTGAGTAGACGTATGCACTTTTCCTCACAGCGTGCAGATGCTGTCAGTGGGCTAGCACTCGACCGTTATGTGCCACTGCGTACAATGCGCGTCTCAATACATCGCATATGTCGTGCTCATAGAAAGCCTTGTACTAACTTTAATATTTTGGTTGCGCTGCAGCTGACATTTGGTGTGAGAACACATCACGAAGCAAAGTCGAATCGAGGTCGTGTCGGTTTGTCTATGATGCATGCATATCAGCGATATTGCTAAAAATAACTAGTATAGAGAACGATATCGGCATAGCGACTGCAATGATACAGGCGAGCAGAGGTAGAAAGTAGTAACCGCAAGTAGCGACAGCAGACAATTTTTTCATCAATATTTGGTTCAACATTGGAAACGCACCTCTTCCATTGGTGGGACGTACCCCACGTGATCAGGAGCACCCGCACAAGAGCTCGTCTTGACGCAACCACTCTGACTTACTTTAAGCATGAATTTTTTTTAGCTCTAATCTCGGCAAACTCCGGCGAACATCGTCAAAAGCTGAAGAACACGAAGCCGAACCCGAACGTTAGCCCAGACCTGAAGAGCATGAACTCGAACGTATCCGAAACACGTATCTTGTCTGTGCGAATGGGTGGGGGCAGAGAAAAAATTTTCAGGGTTTGAACTTGGTTAAACCTATTACATTGCGAAAGCATTCTCAAATCACCAAGGAGTTGCCGCGGTGGCTCAGTGGTTATGGCGCTCGGCTGCTGACCCGAAAGACGCGGTTTCGATCCCGGCCGCGGCACTTGAATTCCGATGAAGGCGAAATTCTAGAGGCCCCTGTACTGTGCGATGTCAGTGCACGTTAAAGAACCCCAGGTGGTCGAAATTTCCGGAGCCCTTCACTATGGCGTCCCTCATAGCCTGAGTCGCTTTGGTACGTTAAAACCCCATAAACCAAACCAAATCACAAAGGTCAACTCGTAGCAGGCAGCAGTGTACTTTTCTCAAGATAGATTTCTGAGGCGGTTGCAAGAGCGCTGTCTCCAGTGCCCACGCTTCTCAAGCCAATAAGGCAAGTGGTTCATTTTGTCCAGGCGTACATGAGTAGTTGGAAGTGGCGCCAGCGGTGCCCTCTTCTTTGCTTGGCTGAGTGACTCTATTTCAGAACTAGGCGCCCTGCGCGCTTCCTCTCGTGTGGTTTTGTCTTTCTCATCGTCCGACAGATCCCTATCGCTGCTTCGGTCACCATCGCCTGGAATTGGCCGGACTCCACAGAACGTGCCGACATCCATTGCCTGAAAAAAAGGATGCTGCATGTTTCAGCACTGACAAAGCAATCAGAATTATGGCGCCAGAGCGCATTCTTGTTACTGTCACGAAGGCGCCGACGCGTTTCCGAACCACAAGTCTTATCCCTAACTACATGGTGTAAAAGTGGTCCTCATGGCGCATTGCAAAGGTTTTGCATCCTCAAAAACCCTCAAGAGGAATATAACGAGCTAATCTATACGCTAGTCATTTTTTTAAAGGCAATACAGCATTTACTTACCGAATTTCTGCATGGAACGCACGACGCTAACTCCTGGTACAGTGCTCGTGGTGTTGTCGAACGTACATGGGGTTCAAAATAGCTTCAAAAGATGGAGCCACTATGGGTGTCGTTGATAGACAGGATAAACATTCACGCTAAGCACGAATAATAATAATAATTGGTTTTGGGGGAAAGGAAATGGCGCAGTATCTGTCTCATATATGGTTGGACACCTGAACCGCGCCGTAAGGGAAGGGATAAAGGAGGGAGCGAAAGAAGAAAGGAAGGAAGAGGTGCCGTAGTGGAGGGCTCCGGAATAATTTCGACCGCCTGGGGATCTTTAACGTGCACTGACATCGCACAGCACACGGGCGCCTTAGCGTTTTTCCTCCATAAAAACGCAGCCGCCGCGGTCGGGTTCGAACCCGGGAACTCCGGATCAGTAGTCAAGCGCCCTAACCACTGAGCCACCGCGGCGGGGCTAAGCACGAAAGAATTCGTTTTTTTTTCGCCAGCTCTACAAGAAAAGTAGTAGTCTGGTGCATATCATAAATCATAAGAAACGTTTTTGTTTATCTCCCTTTCTCTCACTTTTATTTTGTACCAAATCAAAGATAATGCAGGTTATACCACACTAACATTCTGGAAGTCTGGGTACAATAAAAAAAAAATTAAAATAAAAAAACGCGTAAAATAAAATTATTTTGCACGGAGAATGAAGGTAAAAAAAAAACGTGCTTGCACGCATTCACAGCTCGGAAATCTAATGAACGATGATAAGAAGCAGAGTTTATGATGATGATGATGATGGCCTCTGGATGAATGGCACGTACCCACGATGGGGGATTGGCCGGGGTACATTGTTGATACAAAAGCACACATGTGTAAGGAGTGGAGTAATTAAATAATTTTGTGAAGAAGATGCAAATGTGGAGAAAAAAGGTGAAAAGGAAGGAAATGAAAAAGCCGTGAATTCAAATTTTAGCATAAGAATCGACCTGATGCATTTATATACCCGTGAATAAAATCGCACACAGGTTGCAAGGCATATCCCTTGGCGCTTGCCTCTATGGAGAGTAGGATCGGAATAGATAGAGGGAGCCCCAGTCGAGCGCAGAGTTGCACGAGCAGAGTGGCGCGAGGCCACGCAGCGCGTGCTCTCCCTGAGCTGACTGTGTGTCGGTGCATGTTCCTTGCGACTCGAGCGCTGAGGCCGTCATTCTGGAAACAACATTGACTGAGAAAAGACTTTTTCCGTACCTGAGCAGCATTCCTCTTCGTTAGTGGCTCCAGTGAGTGCGACGAGACAGCTGTAAAAGGTGAGCACCGTTTCTCGATTCTCCGCTGTCCTCAGCGTTCGTGCCAACATAGCACAATGAAAATTAGTTATTGGGGAAAGGAAGTGGCGCAGTATCTGTCTCACATATCGGCGAACATCTGAACCGCGCCGTAAGAAAAGGGATAAAGGAGAGACTGAAATAAGAGATGAAGAGATGTAGTGGCGGTCTCCGGAATCATTTCGACCACCTGGGAGATCTTTAACGTGCACTGACGTGGCACAGCACACGGGCACCTTCGCGTTTCGCCTCCATCGAAACGCTGCCGTCGCGGTCGGGTTCGTACCCGGGTACTCCGGATTAGTAGTCGAACGCGCTAACTACTGAGCCACCGGGGCGGGTTAGCACAATTCCCCGTAGGCATATTTTAGTACCGTCTTTGCTTTCTCGCACAGTGAGTTCGATCACAACCCTCACCATCTCATTGTGACGTAGTGCCACGTTTCACTACGCATGAAAGTCTGCTTGAGCCTTTAGCATTGAGCGCGTTGTGCCTCAGTTGTCAAAAGCTGAATGTTTTTTTCAGAGGCGCGAAGGAAAAGAACTCCGAGCACTACAGAGCGCTTTGAAAAGGGACCTCGGTGTCCGCTGGTCGATACCGGGCGCTCTTTTTACATGCGTCTGATACGTTCGCATGCAGCGTCGCCCTCTAGCATGCAGCGAGATTCACTGAAAGAAATCCAGTCTATCTCGTCGCCTAGAATAGATGTAAGCACGAAATGCGCTGAAGTAAAGACATATCAGTTGGTAAAACTGCTCATAGACGGTGGTAGCCGAAACGGAGTTCTTGAAGAGCTTCTGTCATTAACAACCTTTGTATTCCTAGCACTACTTTTGCGAGCCCAAGCGTGCTCGCCGCCTTCCTCCGCCACTTTTTGTGTATGGCGACGCGCGTGACCAGCGTTCGCCACGGGCCGAAGAAGTGGCGGTGGCGCCAGCACGTGCTACGCAGAACGCCGGGACGTTCGCCTCGGTTGGACGCCGCCGTCGCTTCGTCGATGAACCCGTGAACGGAACAGTGGTCGCGGTTATGCAGTAAACCTCAAACTAATTCGAATTAAACATGAATCCTGCATTACGGCACTTAATTTCTCATCTTTTTCTTCTTTCACTCCTTTCTTGATCCATTCCCCACGCCGCGATTGAGGCGTACACTGAGCAGTGAGACAGACGCCGCGTCTTTCCTTTCCTTTCCTCAAAACCACGGTTTCGCTCAGCTGTCTTCGAAAAAATTCTGGCCGCAGAATGAAATGAAAATGAAAATTGGTTTGGGGGGAAAGGAAATGGCGCAGTATCTGCCTCACATATCAGCTGACATCTGAACCGCGCCGTAAGGGAAGGGATAAATGAGGGACTGAAATAAGAGATGAAGAAAGAGATGCCGGAGTGGAGGGCTCCGGAATAATTTGGACCACGTGGGGATCTTTAACGTGCACCGACATCGCACAGCACACGGGCGCCTTGGCGTTCCGCCTCAATCGAAACGCATCCGACGCGGTCGGGTTCGAACCCGGGAACTTTTGAATTCTAGACGAGCGCCCTAACCACTGAGCCACCGCGGCGGGTCATATTCTCGGCCGACGTAGCAGCGTTTCAATGGAGGTGGTGGTGGTAAACTTTTCGAGGGAGGCGAAGCGCGAAGGGCGCCTGTGTGCTGCGCAATGTCAGCGCTTGTTAATGAACCTCAGGTAGATTCCAGACACCTCCACTATACGGCGTCTCTCACTGACCCTACGTCGCTTCAGGATGAAGACGGCGATATGCAATGAACCGCGTTGAAAGGCTGCGGTCATGGCAGTGTGATGTAATGCAGCGGGAAACGGAGTTGCTGCTCTATTCCCGAAGCGGGCGGTTAGAATGGCAGGTTTTTAGATCAATAGCTCTATTCGACGCAAAACGATTTCTGATTACGTGTCCCCGGATGGCCTTTAAATAACCTTGTGATGCCTGACATAGCAACAGCGTTATTACATGCTATAAACGCCATGCCATGTGCACAAGGTTCACCATGACCACCCTGGGGCCCGATTCTCGATATTCACATTCGCCTGTCGCCAAGGCGCCCGTGTGTTGTGCGATGTCAGTACACGTTAAAGATCCCCAGGTGGTCGAAATTATTCCGGAGCCCTCCATTACGGCACCCCCTTCTTTCTTTCTTCTTTCACTCCCTCAATTATCCCTGCCCTCACGGCGCGGTTCAGGGGGCCAACGATCTGAGACAGATACTGCGCCATTTCCTTTCACCAAAAACTAATAATAATAATATTAATTATTATTATTCGCCTGTCGGCGCCATGCTGCCTCCCTGATTGACTCTGAGAAGTGCCAATCACCGTCAGATACAGGCGCACATTTCGTGTTGACGTCAAGTTGACGTGGCGTCGAAAATTGCTTTTTAGAAGTGCTATTCATGGTGCCCTTGTGGTAAGTATATACGCTTGTGAAGGGTAAAAGAAGCTACAGGTAGTACGTATAATTACACATGCGCACGACTTGCCAATTTAGAGAAAATAGCTACATACATGGAATGGGCAATTCCTGAAATCTGATGGGCTAGAGCAATGTCACGTGAAACAAGTGATACACATGAATTATGGAGTGATGCCAAATTGGCTTTTCACCATGTATACAATGTGCCGCCATTCCCAAAAATAGCTTCCCGGGTCGCAAGGTAACCGTATCATGCAAATATGTGAATGAAACGCTGATTTATACGTCGTTAGGTCGCGGCAGATTAAAAGGCATTTATTTGAAACCAAAACTAGGCTTGTAAAAGTCTTCTTTTGTTTGCACAATGCATTGAAACGCCGTCATAAGGGCACATGTGAACTAAGCAACGCTTGAAAGCGTGAATAGGGTTTAGGGAGAGCTTAAATGTGCTGCCGCATAGGGGCGCTAACTGCTCTCCCGTTCAAACCCTTCGCTCGTTGTGAGATATCATCAGTCCGTGCGCTTAATGTAGCGTGGCAATGGCTGCGCTGGTGGTGCGTTTTGTCAGTTTTGCTGCTCGTTAGATTTATTCGTCGTCTGTCAAACCGTAGAACTGCGAGAGGTGAGCGACTTTCGAGGGCACCCCGATGCTTTCGTGTTCTCTGACTAGACAGCTCGTCTGTGACCTGACGAGGCGTATGGTATGGAACCTATGCAAGGATGCATTGCCGTAAAAGGCAGTAGCGAACTGTCGAACTGTGAGGTGCGATCGCCAGCAGTGAACGTCGCTGAACGGATGGTGGCTTTGCGCGCTTGACCAGTGGATGACACGATAGGTGTTCGCGCGGCCGACCAACAGGCATTTCAACAAACTCAAGGAATGTGTCGTTCTTCTCGACGAGACATCCGTGTGCATTCGCGCACTATCTGATGACAGCGTTGTCAGCAAAACAGCGTAAACGTCTGCCGGGAAAGGTGCAACGAGGGAGACAACGCCTCCAGCATCATTCAGGTAAGGACGCAGTTTGTATAGCGTCATCCTCGTTCCTTTTGCTTGCAGGCTGGAAATGACTTTAAATCAAGCAAAGGAGTATCTGCAGGGCGCATGCTGCGAATACAAAATTTCTTTTCGGATTTCGATTTGCTCTGTTCACCATACTCTGTTTCAGTTTATGCACACAGCGCCAAGTTGAGAAAAATAAAGCCTAGCAAGCCAGTACGTTCGTCAATATCTTGGTTTTTGAGGTCGATGAACGTGAAAGGAAGCATAGGTTTGAAATCAGCTGGGAGGAGTGATTTCCTTAAGTGTGGAGAAAAAAAATTGCCTGAAAGCTTAAAAGAATACTTTAGCCGATCTTAAGCATTATTAATGAAGCACATTAAGGTGATTTCGCTACTCAAGCTGAAATGTTCATAGCAGTGTTGCAGCATCAGTTACACAGCGGTGACGTGGAAATGACTGCAGGAGGGAGAGAAAAATTTCTGTAAGGGCACGCGGAAAACAAAGATATGAGTCTTGTACATTTCTTTCTACAGGTGTGCTGTTCCTGCCGGCGAAGGTTCCAGCACATAAGTCTGTGTACGATCGATCCATGACCAGTTTGCAAGGAATATGTCCATTCTCCAGTACTGCCCGCATGGAAATCGTCAAGCTGGTGAGCACGTGCTTAGGGTGTTGTAGCAGGCATGAAGGGATAACGTGTTTACCTGGAGGAAGATGGCATACGGTTAGTGATATTGCATTTATTTATAGTTTATTGAGGCAGGAAGGACAGCGTAAATAGAACCGGCATATGAAAATAAGGAAAATTATCAGCTCTATAGTTTTCAGATAACCGCAGAGATAGGTGTGGGTGACACAGTGTTGTTCTGTGGCTTTGCATTTTTTTACTGACCACAATGTCATGGCGGCCTCATTTTTATTGCTGCAAAATGCAGAAGCATGCATATACTAATAAATTCAAGGTAGTCGTAAATAATGAAACTTGTGCCCTTCCCTGCAATGTTTTTTGTAGTGGTTTCCTTTACTTGAGTATAAGAATAATTATTTGTGCCCATTAGTTAATGAAATCTACCGTCTAGTACGTGTAGGTATTATGAAACAGCTGGGTTTTTTACTAATGATTGGTTTTGCAGTGAGCATATTTTACATTCGTATGTAAAACTGGACTGTAGTGTAACTTGCAGCTTCAACAATCTCACATATGTGGAAACCCAATGTCTAGCTTGTTCGAAGGATTCAGTGGACAGGATTAACATGCAGGTGATGGCATGCATCTTATGCAGACGTCTCGGACCACTCTCACCATTGGGTTTCATGTGCTCGGGAGCCATGATGCTAGATTCATCTTCGCTCACCTCTTGGCTGGACTGGTTACCTAGGTGGGTGGACATGCCAGGCTCCTGAACGATTACATGAGGTGCCTGCAAAGGTGTCGAGTGCTGTACTACATGGTCAAGAGCTTTCTTCGAAGAGCAGCAGACCTTGGATTGTGCAGCACAAAGTATTCATCCACGCTCAGCTGCAGGACCATGACATCACAGGCGAGTGGTGATAATAGCAGTTGCACCAGCATCTACAACATGGAGGAGGGCATAGCACCGTTTGGATTCTACCTAACATACCAGAAGTATATGGTCAGCTGCTTATGGGAATTACACACTGCCGTGGTTTTCATGTGTAGCTATGCCCCAAACAGTCAGTGTACATTTTATCTGCTTCAAGTTTGATAGCGTACTGCTAGGAAGCTGGTGAAGTCTTCATCATTTTGGTGCTCTTCTTTAAACAGGACCATATTTTTGGCTTTCAATTTATTGGTGGTATGCATGACAATAGAGATTAGCTTTCTCTGGTGTTGGAATTTTTCGTGAGTCAGGAAGTGTCCCAAGTGCTTTCTGCCTACTGTGCACCAACTTTCTGAGTGTATGCTTCATCACAGGCTTTGCTAATTGTGAAGAAATGCCGTTCCTTGGTGTAGTGCCTCCTTATGCGTTCTGCTTGTACAGTCGCGAGTAAAAAATATTATCAGAAATCACTGGCGATCAGAGTTTTTATATCTCACCACGCGGTTCTGAGGTTTGCAGACCTGCCTATCGGGCAGTTTCCATTTTTGCAGCATAGGGGGGACGGCAGGAAGTAAGCTTTGTCAAGTGTGCCATCGTCCGAGCGTCGAAGTGCCGACCCTATGTGGCAGTATGTGCGGCATTTATTTTGGATCGGTTATCATGAGCAAAGATGGCTTCTTTTTTATTACTGTTTTTTATGTCCGTGATGGTTTATCAAAAGGAACTCGCGGGAACAATAGATGATGCCACTGCTTTTAGCCAGTATTCTACAAGCTCGAAAAACCGATAGTTTATTTTCCTGATGCAACTAATTCACACAAATCACTTTATTGGGAAAGTGTAGTAACAATATTAACAGGAGCACTATACCCTCAATTCAGGAAAAGAAGTAAGGAGGATAGCCAGCTCGCTGTCGTGATGCGAGAGCAAACACGTCATTGCACTAATGGTGTGCAAATGCCCCATTGACCCTCACAATGCTTTGAAGGTGCTCAGGGAAGGAGTCAAACAGGCTGCTTGGAAGGTCAGGAAGAGCCTGGAGCCTGCTCCATTCCTCTTGAACTGCCACCCAAAAGATATCTGGTGATGACTCGAGCAGCTGCCTTTTAGCTAGTATTTCATTACCCCCGTATATTTTCAATTATATTAAAATGTGCTCCCTTGGGAGGCCATGGCAGCTCCTGGATGCAGAGCTGTTCAACCAGTTGCCAAGTGCAGCGCGGCTGAAGCTGCTCACAAAAATAACTGCCAAACAAGCAAAAAAAAACACCTATCCTATTCTTCATCAGTTGCCTGCGGGAGCAAGGCTGCGTTAAAAAAAGAGAGAGGGCGAGACAGAAAAAATAAATTTTGCTTGGCCGTGACAGTCCTCTGAACCCCCCTAATGCTGTAGAATGGGGACGTCCCAGCACTCTAGTTATCAGCCCCTTCGTCACCCGCAGCGCCACGCGTTGTCATTCCGGCGCTCCGGTGTTCCGTCACGTGTGCTAATCTTTTTTACTCGCGAATGTACACAACGAATATTTTATTTGGTGTTCAAGTTCAGTGAAAGAGAGGAAGGTACCAAAATGTTTTCTTTCTGGCACCAGAGTGTTGACTAGGACATCTTTCACCAGTGCTTGTGCAGAGCCAGCAGCCCACAATATGCTCAATGTACAGCATGGTCGCTATGCCTATAGTCATGTACAACATCTCTTCTTGAGGGTGGAACACACCGTGTGTGGCACTGTTTGTGTGATAAAATCTCATTGTTCTTTGCCTCATGGCCTTTGGTTGCCTCTGTGCTTGCTTTCGGCTGATTCTTTCACATGCTGCATGTAGTTCACTACATGTACTACATCAAAGGACTGTTTTACTAAAGAACTATTACACTAAAGAAATATTTTCTTGTGGGAAAAGCCAAACAGTTGTTTCATGGTTAATAATTTCCAGATAAAAATGCAAGGCTTGGGCACAGTTTTGACAGGCTACCCATTCCAGCTTTTCTAGTCGAAGTGGATAAGCCTGTCAAAAAACCGACACGTTCTGCATTAATTCAGCTGGAGCTAACTGGGAGTATAAATTATCGGGCTAGATATATTTCCTGTGTCAATAATTAAGCAGCAATAGATATTTTGCAGTTGGAAATGTGTGGTTTCTAGCTGGAAGGGTATGATTCCTACCTCAGCAATCCCTTGAAATGGGATATTTTTTTTTCATCTGGGCTGTCAACCTTGTACGCATGCAACACAATATCACTGCCCACCTATGTGCTAAGTGGCAGTGTGTTTGATCCCAGTTTCACTGAGTCAGCATTTGAAATTTGCTCCGTGGAAGTTGGCAATGCTCTTCGGTGATTTTAAGGAAAATTGCGGACAACCTGCTTACCCTGTGCACTCTTAATGTGACTGCGCCAACAATGATGAACATGTTGCCATTTTCCAGTTTAACAAATGTGACTGTTGGCTTCTCAACTTTGACATTGATTGGAGGCAGCTCTCTTGATAAAATTTGTCCTTGTGTGTGAGCCATACTGGTAAATATTTGATGTTCCAGTAGGTAATGAACTGCAGTGTGGCTGCATAATGTATTCCAGCATGCATGAAGGACCGTCGTGAAATTAAATCATTACAAAAATATTTCACTCCACAAAGCGTAGACTGTGGGCGAAAAACACATCTCACTAATCTCAGGCATAGCAACTTGTCTTGCTCCCCCCCAAGAAACTTTCCGTTACTGTGATGTGCGCAGGCTTTCTATACCGTTTTTCTACAGTTGCACATCTGGCCAAGTTGATTCTTAGAAGGGGCTCTGAAATACATCACTGCATTGGGTGCTTGCACCCGCCTCCGTCGCTTGCACCTGGGTATACAAGTTGAGAGATGGCTATTGGTTAAATTTTTTGGACATCTACCAGCTACAATAGCCACGACCAATAAGCCGGGTAGATCCGGCGGGTCAGGAAGCTCTGCCCTTGGAGGTGGGGCCGGCAGAGGAGCACCAGGCTTCCAGCGTGCAGAAAGTGACTAGAGGAGAGGGAAACGCGTAGATGCGGAAATTGAAATTTTGACTGCAGATCGTTCAGCATCTACAAAGCGCACTAAAAAAAATTTTCTTGGACAATATTCGCAAAGCGGCGTGCTTTAACATCCCAGGTAAGGTTATTATAGCCGCTTTCAAAGCCCCTTTAAGGTATTGCCGATGCCACATGCCATACAGCGCTGCTGATATTATCTGGTAGTATGACAAAAAAAATTTATTCTGACAGTACAATGAAAGAACCCTGTCCCGCTTTGCTTTGATGCTCGGGTTTAGGCCAAAAATAAAATTGCCAACACAGGAGTAGAAAAAGCTAATTTTTCAAAGGGCCTTAAATTCATATATTTTGCAAATATATTTTGCAACCTTTTCTGCCATTATATTAGAGATTAATTGTTTGTTTGATTTATAAACTTTAACACTTGGAAATTCAGCGTCATACTTGGTCCCTGTGTTTCGCACTGCCTGAATGATGCTTTAAAGGCACTTTACCTTTCATGTGCACACACCACTATGCATCTTAATTTTTTTTGTTCCTACAGCCAGGGACTGCAATTGCCTTTTTGCCGATGCAGTTCAACCTTTATAATCATGTGCACTTAAAACATTGACTGAAAAAATCTATGGCGCAGTATTCGTGCTTGCACCCTCCTGTGTCGCTTGCACCTGCGTATATAAGTTGAGAGATGGCTATTGGTTAAATTCATTGGACGTCTACCAGCTACCGTAGCCACGGCCAATAAGCCGCATAGCACAAATACCCACCCTTTCCGTAATACTGCTATGCTTATGTTGTCTAAAATTCTCTGTCTGCTGTCTGTGCTTTTTGCATTCTGTTGATGTTATTTTGCTCTTGTCCAGTTTCCAGTACTTAAGTACCCCAGCAAGGACAATTTGAGGCATCATTAAACGAATCAATAAATAAATGAATTGAAATGGGCTGAGTGACTGCAATTATAGATGAACATGGAGAGATTCCTTTTTGTTGGTTGGGCTTTGGAATCAAGGAAAGCATTATGGATGCATGTAAGCTTGAGTAATTGGTAGTAAGGGCTTTATGCCATCATCGGTGAAAAAATAAACATTCAATACACTGTCATGTCTAGGGCATGGTATGTCTCAAAGGGAGCACTTGGACATGTTGGCTAACAGCCAAGAGGCAAAAATTCCATGTGTTCATTTCTGCCTTACTTATATACTGGTGTGCGGTGATAATGTATATACATGTGCCGCATTACCATGGTTGCACACAACCATGCGCACACAGATTGGAGGGACACCACATGCCCGAAGCTGCCGCTCTTTAAAAGCGACAGATGAAGACTACACAAGGAAACAATTTTTACGATTTTTATGCTTTTCACGCTCTGATGCTCAGTGTTATTTGAGGGCTCTAATACAAAGTTGTGATGGGTTCCTGTCTCATGCACCCTGCTGACATTGTAAATTATTTGGCTTTTGAAGAACACCTTCAATTTGTTCCTTGATAAATTTCTCTGAACAGGTCACCAAGCATTCATGATATGTATTGTCGATCTGTTTGAAGTGTTCTGTGGTTGCAGGTGTCCATGTTATTTATGAAGGGCCGCATGCTGTGCATTTTATCATACAGCTGTGTATAGTCTGGGCGGAATGACTCAGGAACATGCATATGGCGTACGTTTCTACTTTGCAATGAGCTATCCATTAAGAAGGAGTTTATAAATGTGTACTTCGGTTGATCCTTTACTCGGAAACATGAGTCAGGCTTGTTTAATACTACAGGTGAAAGCATGCAGATAAAATATTTTTGTTCGTAGGTGCAGTTCATATTTCATTCTAGCTTGACTGTACATATGAGCCCTGCTGTATTTTATAAATACTTGTTTTCATCTGAAATGCAGCTGGACATATTTTATACATTGTAATCTTTTGTATGCACTACACTTATTGTTCGCAACTGCATTTTGTCTCGTTTGTCATTTAGATGATCTGGTGGACACTTCCTTCTGGCCTTTCACACATGCCCTTAGCACTTTATTTTGTATTGTTAATTCCTGGACTGTTTTTATTTTGCTCACCAAAGCCATGGTCACAAAAACACAACTCTTCTTGAACGCTTCTGGCAGACATGAAAAGTTTCTTTGAGCAGGAAAAAGTTAAAGCCATTATAATATGTCTTCACCTTCCATCTTCACTCTCTGCCTCTACGTTCCTTCCCTTCTGCAACGTTGAGTAGCTAATGTGAATACATTTTTTCTAGCCGACTTCACCCTTCCGGACATTGAACCTTTCCATTTTACGAGGATTCTTGCTTCATTGGAAAAAGCTGCCTGGCGCTGCTGTAGATTTTATTTATTTAGTAATACTGCAGGCAGGCCAATACGTTGGCCCAATCAGGAGGCATTTCACAAACAAGAAGAAAGCATGGACAAGCATATATCCATTGACATGAAATGGACATAATGCACAAAAAGAAGTACGAATCTTGCGTCAACATCGCTAAATTTCATAAGGATGATTTTGCAATGTAGTCATGAAATCGTTCGACTGAAATACACCACTGGGAACTGAATTCCACTCGTTTAACATATGAGGGAGTAAACTGTACTTGTGGGTGTTCGTTTTTGCGAATATTGGCACATGCAAATTCTCATGACTGTGTCATGTTCTCCTGGTAGTAGGCCGACATACGGAAGCTGTTAGCCTGATACTTTCTCCAAAAAGAGTATTGTGTAGTAGTACAGCACTAATTTTTCTGTGTTTCTAGTGTCTATATTCTGTTTTGTAACATTAATGGGAACGGCTCATCCTTCGTGGAATATTTTCTGTATATGAATATCGCGGTTTTTCTCTGGACTCGCTCGAGTTTCATGGTGTCCTTTTTAAAAAAAAGTATGTGGGTCTTAGAGTTCACTATCATATTTTAACTTTGATAGCACCATTGCATTCTGGGCTAACATTTAGGTTCTTACAGGTTCGTTTTTAAGCTTCCTCTTTATGAACCACAATTTCTTTAGCGCAGCTGAGCAAACTACTTATATATGTGTTGGCCATGTTAGCTTATTGTTAAGAGTAACACCAAGGTAGTTATATTTTCGACTTGAGGGCAGCTCTGTTTCCAAGCTGGTATGAAAATCTAGGAGATTTTTCTTGTTTTGTGTAAAAAACGTTTTTCCGCATTGAGCTCCATTCCCCATTTGGAACGCCAGTCAGTAATTTCTGCAAGGTATCTCTGCAACACATTGTGATCATCAAAGGACACAATTTCCTTGAATATGACAGAATCAGCTGCATATGACCAAATGGGCACTTTACCAGGAATAAGATCAATCAAGTCATTAACATAAATTGAAGGTAACAATAGCTCTAGCACACTGCCTTGAGTCTCAGTCTTTATTTTGCGCTGGGCCTAAATAATATCTTGATTTATGCAAGGACTCAAGTCTTGTTTTCGAACTGCTTTTATAGGGACAGAGTGCTCTGTGGCGTACCTTACAGTCTCCTGAAAACGTTGCCATGAAAGTACAACATTATTTTCAATTATTTGATGGTGTGTATTTAAATAATCTGTGATCGCAACATCATCTACCTTAGTGAAATCTCTAATTTTTGTTTCGGCTCTACGATTTTGCTGGTTCTCCGCAGGCACTTTCCCGGAAAAGGTACAAGCTTGTGGTCCGATATACCACCATCGACCATTGTCGTTCGGCCATAAAGTACTTCGCTCAGGAATAGATGAAAATATTTCCCTGGGTGTCGTTAAAGGGGCTGCAAAACACTGCTTGAACGGATGCCGGTTACACTTCAGCTGGATTCTTTGTCACATAGATGCTGACTCAAAAAGAATTACGAGAATCGATGCATAGGAACAGGAGTTATTCATTGAAGAAATTTTAAAATAGAAGCGCACAAAATGCTGCCCTCAACTTGATTTTCGCGCAGCTTCCCATTCCCATTTCACTCTCCGAATGACGACACTTAGTGCGACCAATAAAAACAGCCTATCTGAGCAGGTGGCGGAAGTTTGCACTCCATGGTTGCCTGTTCTCTGTAACTCGTTCATGCCAAGGCTGGCAGCGCCGTTTGCATGGTTACATGTGAACACCCAGCTGACCCAGCGATGCGTCATCGTCACGTCGACAGCGCATATGGGAACACTGATCAGTGACGTTCCCTTACTTATGGATCCGAACTCGAGCGCGAGATACTGCGACGATGTGACCGCCTGCGCAATATATCAGACACATTCAGCATAGCACGTGCCGCTACTGCTTACCGCCTACCATCGCCCGTCGCTCCTAGCGCGCTGGTTGGTCGCGTCGGGAACTTGGCGCCATCTGGCGCCGCCGCCCGGTTATCCTCCACAAGCTGACGATGCGCACTGCCTGCTAAATGTGAAACGAACGCATCTTTTGGGACCGAAACGAACGCATATAGAATGCAATGGCCCTATCATTGTGTTCATTACCGTTAGCGTTGACATCGTTCTAGACTCCGATGATTTTTTAGGAAAGAAAGGCGCGTGCCTGGCTCTCTGGGACAGTACGGACACTTCAATCGTGCTTTGAGGTACGTGATGGTGGTGAGAGAGAGAGATGTGGGCTGACAACTTTTGCGGCAGACACGCGCCACTGCAGCAATAGGCCGCAGCGTTCATTGGGTGAGCAACCTCTCGCGATCAGCGATTAACTGCCACCTGCCAGGGTGGCAGGGTGGGCGCACTCCCTATCCAGTGTGCGGAACACAACGTTACAGACACCAAGCCGCGTCTAGTTGCCCGATCCACCTCACCTTTCGCTCTCTAACCAGGTTTAGCAGTAGTTGAACCGCAGCTCATTTTTTTTCCGTGACGACCGGCTTGTAATGTCTTCGCATGCGTTCAGCACCATCACCGATCACCATTAGCACGTCGCGTTCAGCACCGTCACCCGGCGAAAGTGCGGGGCGGTTACGCGAGGACCGCCGCTGCTACGCGTTTCACTTCCCTCTCTTCGGCAATACTGAGCGACGCGTACGCATGTACGTACGCGCCGCAGCTGCTCGGCCTCAGGCATGACTTTAGAGCATCGGTGTGTTTTGTACTTGGCACCAGGTAGCAGACGACAGTATTTATTATTTCATACTTCTTTATTTTGCAATTTCGTCTGGAGCCGCCTCGATGTACAAGTCACGGGTACGCCCGCTCTGGGGGGATCGGCGAATATCGAGAAGCGGGCCGCTGGACATGGTGAACCTTGACCACCCTGATCCAGCCCCAAAGCATGGCCCACCCACGTCCAAAAATTTCACCTTGGCAGATTTGGGCCAAAATCAATGTCTAGCCATAATTGACCACGCTCAACACGATGGTGATCACTTAGAAATTCGGTCCGGGCTAGTCCCGAAATTTTGTCCACCCACTTCGAGTTTTGACCTTGGCAGATTTGGCAACCCCCGAACAAGACCCGGACAATTGCCAAAATTTGACCCTTGGTGTTTTGGTTTGGTTTATGGGGTTTTAACGTCCCAAAGCGACTCAGGCTATGAGGGACGCCGTAGTGAAGGGCTCCGAAAATTTCGGCCTGGGGTTCTTTAACGTGCACTAACATCGCACAGTACACGGACCTCTAGAATTTCGCCTTCATCGAAATTCAACGAACCCGCGTCTTTCGGGTTAGCAGCCGAGCGCTGCTGATCCGCAAAGCCGCTCTCAGATAAGTAGAGAGTAGCCATAAGTGTTGAGTGCTAGGTCGTAGGATGTTTACAGAGAGGCGCAAATTCCTTCGATTAAAAAGTATTCAGAGCCTCTCGTGGGTGTATTTTTGTTTTACTTGCTCTACAGTGCTTTTATCTATGGCAAACAAGTTGGTTCTGTTAATGTAATATAAAGCAAAAAATTTACAAAACGTATCCCTAGTTATTAACACAATTTGCAGTATATTTACTCCTTGTCCAATCATCGAGCTCCCACTAAGTGATGTCATATCCTGTGCTAAAAACCGCCACTGTATGGTGACACCGTCAACGCCACGAATTTGTTTTTGCGAGCTAATTAAAATAAAAACCGCAGTATACGCCGTACGAACGATGCTAATAGCATCACTATAACTCATTCTATGCAAGCAACATGCAAAGGAATGCACTGAAAATGTGTTTCGGGGACCCTTTAACAACCTGCTGGAGGCCAAGAGTGAACATTATATCTACCGCCAAGTCAACATAGAAACCGACAAACCATAATTTAAACGATTCCTTGGCAGAGCACAAAAACACATTCCCCAGATAGATACCCTTCAAGAACATATTTTCGTGTTTCATTTTTCGATCTGCAATTGTTACACGAACACCGGATTTTTTTATGACTGCAATACCGCCAACGCGAAAACCCATATCTTTTCTGCACAGATGATAGTTCGGTGGAACTATACTTCTGGCATTGCGTGAAATGAAGCCGGAGCTGATGCGACTGTAAGAGCTAGCTATCGGCCGCAAAGCTGTTCGTTCTAAAATTTTGTTTGCGGCTCGGCGAGCTATCAGTTTCGGAAATCTGTTCGCGCCAATTCGAGACACAATCCGAAGAAAAATACTAGTCATAAATTCGCAGCCTGTCGTGTATCAGCTGGACCTTCTGTACGTTATCTATTTCTGCCTTCGCACTAGTCCAAAGCAGTTTGTGTTTGTGCCGCGTTTCTGCGCATTAATCATTCTGGAGTGAAAAATCTCTTCCTTTTTGCTCGTGGGCGCTCTGCAGGACTGAGGTTTTTCCTTGTAGTCCTGAAAAATACACGATAATCGGCTTATGCATTAGTGTTGTCTTACAGCAAAGGAATTTTAGAGCTGTGCATGACAAATTTTGTTTCACCTCTCACATTTTGCTGTGTACTGGCATTACACGAGCAGTATAGCTTCTTATATGCTTTTGGTAAGTGCTATGTGCTCATTTCAGTCAAAACGAGATTGTGGACTTTTCCAAACATTGAAAAGCAAGTAGCACTACTGAGAGCCTTTTTTTAAATTATGTAATGTACCTGCCACTCTACACAGTTATATGTGACTTCCTTTATTGTAAAGTTTTTGTGAAGTCTGCATGCAGGCACACTTCATATTTAATGATCACAAAGCAAACCATGAGTACGTAACAGCATGCTAATGAGGCTATGTCTTCATATAGTGAATATTCCCTATATTGCTTTCGGATTTGATGCTTTTGACCATAGTGTCTTAGTGTACACTAGAGGGATAGCTGGCGGCTTTTCACCACGACCTACTGAACTAGAGGCCTGCACATTTGGCACTGCTCCAGCGCGCATGTTCTAGTTCATGCCTTTTGCCGCTAGGGAAGGGCAGCTACGGGCGGCGTGGCGCTACAATTAACCTGTTGAGCAAGATGGCGTCGGTTATTTTACTTCAAGGATGTAATAGTTTTGTCACTTGCCTACGTTTTGAGTATTCGTCATTCATCCATTGCCTAGCATGGATGCCGAAAAGTCTCACGCATGCATGCGCGAAAACAGAATATTCACCGCTAGGATTTTGAGAAATGTCATATTTGCATTGTTCATTAATACGTTTCAAAGTAATAATACAGTACAAATGCACAGGGAGGCAGTGAGAAGAGAAATTATTTGTCGAAAGCAGTCGATGATGATGATCATGACAGATGGATGGATGGATGGATGGATGGTTGGATGGACGGAGGGACGGGTCGTCCCCTTTGAAACGGGGTGGTGGTAGTTGCCACCATGCTCAGTTTTTTCCTTTTTTTGTTTAACACTGCAGCAAGTTGTCAATAAAATTCGCCTTTTTCTTTAAAATACGTCTTCCTACACTTTTATACTTATGTCACCTCTCTGCTTTTGAGCCACCAATCCTCCAATCGCTTATTGCTAAATTCCACCGCAGATTTATTTACATGACTGTTATCTCTAAACCCTAGGGCCTCAGGGAGAGTTACTGTGCCTGCATCGACATTGGGATGGATACCATCACATTTTAGAATGAGGTGTTCTATTGTTTCTACAGATTTACCACACACAGCAAATGTGCTATCTCCTTCGTTAAATTTCTTTTTGTAGCTGCGCGTTCTAAGACACCCTGACCTAGCTTCAAAGAGGAGGGCACTGCCTCTTGAAATATCATAAAGCGTTTCCTTCCTGATCTGCCTTTTCCAGTATCGATATACTTCTTCACTATGCTTCTTTTCTATTGAATATATCCAATTTTTACCTTCGACTTTTCTAACCTGTCGTTTAATGCTCTTTCTTTGTCCTTCCTCGTGTCTGGCAAACTTACTGGTCAGATCTGTAGTTCTTTTCCGCCACTGTGAGTTAACGCTCTTTCTGTATAGGTATTTAAACACCTTAGCTGTCCACCTGTTATCGTCCAATTTCCTCAGGCGTTCTTCGTATACTATTTTACTCTGAGCTTCCCCTGCTTCGAACGTTGCCCAGCCCATGTCCCCCTGTTGCCTCGTTTGTTGTTTTCCCGTGGCCACTTAGTGCTAATCTTCCAACGGCTCTCTGATTTACTTCTAATCGCGACTGTACTTCAGCCCTTAAGCATAGACCCGCATTCCCGAAAGTAAGCCCCGGCACCATTATTCAAATACCTCTCAGTACTTCATACCTGTTGTACCGCCGCAATGCCCTATGTTTCATTATTCCGGAATCTCTTCGCCCTTTTGCTATGAGAGACTATTCGTGATTTTCCGTGGACATATGCCCTTCGTTTACCCATACCCCGGGATACTTGTATTCGGCCACTCAGGGTATTTCATGGCCTTGTATTGTAAGCTCCTAATCAGTTGCACCGTTGAAAACCATCACACCTGACTTAGTCGCGCTAAAACTGAAACCTAGACTGTCTCCTTCGTCTCCACAGCAATTAACCAAAGTTATCAAATTTTCCTGGCTATCTGCTAACAGTTCAATATCGTCCGCATACTTTAAACCCGGTAGTCGTTGCTCAACAACCTTTCTGTCTAACCTGTACGACAGATCATAATCTAGATACTTCCTTGTAGCCTTCTTTCCATACTTATCATATAAAGCATGAACAGCAGTGGTGATGGACAACCTTGCCTTAATACTTTGTGTACCTCGACAGTTGTTTTACTCTTAATTCCTTCCCTGTTATTTCTACTTAATTTTCTCGATATATTTCCTGTATAAAATCAATTCTCATGACCGACACCTTCATCTTTTAATATGCTGCACAGGAGTTCCCTGTCCACGTTGTCGTATGCACCGCTTATGTCCAGGAAGGCTAAATACAGAGGTCTGTTTTCCGCCTTAGCTATTTCTATGCACTGGATAAGCACAAACAGGCTATCATCTAAGCGCCTACCAGTTCTGAACCCGTTCTGAAGTTCTCCGAGTATTCTATTACTTTCTACCCATGACTGCATTTTTATTTTCACCGCCTGCATCGCCAGCCTGTATATAAATGATGTTATCGTAATCGGTCGGAAGGATTTAATGTTCGTCTTATCGCTTTTTCCTTTATAAATCAAATTGATTTTACTGTTTCCAGCTGTGCGGAATTTGCTTATTTGTTATAACGGCCTCAATGCTTTTATCAGAGTTTCCTTGCTTGTTGGTCCAAGTTCATTAGATAGCTGGATTGGAATTTCGTCTATCCCTGCGGACGTACATCTTGGAATGTTTGCTTCCGCCTTTTTCCAGTTAAGATTGGTCAGTTCTACGCTGTTTTCTATTGTGCTGTCATGTGTTGCTCCCTCATTTGGGGTGATTATCCTATCGTCTTTCTTAAATGACTCAGCTATAACAGATGTAGTCATCTCCCTCTAAACATTTTCCCTCGGCATGATGAATCTGTTTCTGCTTTCTGTGATTCGCTTTGCCCAGCCAGCTTATATGGTCCCAGAATTTTCTTGGCCTTCCTTTAGTTGCGTCGCGAACTTCAGCCAGGCAGCGATCAGAGGACTGCTTTATTTCAGCCTGGACGAGGACCTGCACTTGCTGTTTCATTTGTCGATAAGATACCCATTTTCGGCCTATTTCCTCTTCAGATAACTGCACCCTCTTTGCTTATCTGTGTTCCCGTGATGCCAACCGTCGTTTTTCGATGGCCTCCCTAATTTACTTATTCCACCAACTTCGTGGCTTCCCCTTTTCTCTTCAGCGGTTTACTCCTTTTACCTCTAATTTTTGTACTAATGAGTAGTTCTGACTCATTATAATCCCACTTTTCCATGGGATGTGTCTCTATTGCTTCCTCTATGCCGGCCGCTGTTTGCGCCATTTGTTCGTCGTTTAATTTTTCGTACTCTTTTGACTGCCCTTCATTTCTCTTTTGAGCAAGGCTCCCAACTGTAGACTAATACGCTTATGATCACGTCCGAGACTGTACTTCCCCTCTTCGTCTATTTTCATTATTGCGAGCTTGCTATACATCCCCTGCGACATTAAGCAGTAGTCAATGGTCGCGTGCATGTTACGGGATTCGCAAGTGATTTGTCCCTCACACTTAGTTTCTCTATTTACAATAACTAGGTTGTGTCGCTCACAGAAGTCTAGCATCAACTTCCCATTCCAATCTGCATATCCATCCAGATTCTCGATGTGGTTATTCATGCCCCCAGCAGAATAATATCGGCGCCTTCTCCAAACTGCTTTATATCGTCATTGAGATACTTAACGAACAGGTCAACCGAGCGCCCTCAACGGCCAAAAAGTTAACGAAAGTTGGCGCAAGCAGTCCTATAGGACCCCACCAAATGTTCAGGTCTCTAGTTCAGTAGGTCTTGCTTTTCACTACGTTCACCATGGACGCCCGAAGCATGCTGGGATGACGTCAAAACCGGATAAACATCTAGTGGCTCGTTGACTGTGCTACGGACTGGATTTTTTTTGTTTGAGTTTCGTTTTCATTGCAGTAGGTTTGGTGATATTTTGCGCACTTTGTGCTTGTCTAGTGCAGTTACGCACGCAGTTCATTTTAGATCCGAAGCATCCAAAGGCGCTTGACTCGAAGTGAGCTGTGCACCGCTGTGCACAGTGTCTGGTGCCTGCTAGGCATAAATTTCGCTTGCCCCTAACTGGGAGCCATTTACGCAGCAAGCAGGGTTTTGCTCAGCGGGGACCTTTGGTACCTGTGCATTTAAATGTGAAAGAAGGGAACAAGTTTCTTTTTGTGAACTAAGAACGCAACAGTCCGCTGCAGTGACCACTCTGCACGTTTCTTGTAGGAGTCTCGGAGACACTTTAAAAGCGCAAAGTACTTCTACACGCTTAACTTATGTTAACCGTACTCATCGAGGATCGCGTTTGATTCATTTCGAAGACTGACGGTGACTGTGCATTGCGTGGAGTAACGACTTCTACTTCATGAATTAATTCACAAAAATACCCAGGTGTTGCACTTGTCAGCATGGAGATGTGGTAATAGAAGTTGCGCTTCCTAATTCCTGTTTTTCTTGGCAAAATTTGTAAGCGCAGCGCCAGGCCATGCCAAGAGCTGGCTCTTAGTGCGGGGATAGGGTAAGTTTCTCACGGCACGAACATATCCTATGCACGGACATAGGGCGCGTCCTGTAATATCAGACTACACTAATGAAACGTTTATATTTTTTATAAAGAGAAAAGGACTTCTAAAGTGTAGTATTTTTAGAATTAAATTTTTTTTTGTAGGAATATTAGCTAATAAGCATGGCTGTTAAACGCAAAAAAAAACAATTATTTTCCACGGTTCGCTACGTTTCGCGGAATGAAGAGAAAGCTGGACCTCTCTCGCTATGGGCAAATTCATTTTTTGTCTTCTTTTCTGCTAGTTTACTGCGATGTGCAGTTACCATATTTTTTTTACAGGACATACTCATTGCAAAACAACACTTCCTTGCAACGTATAATTTTCCAAAAATTGTATTTTTGAGTCGTAGTTACGTTTTAGGGCCAAGCCAATTGCGCCTCGCTGTCTTGCCGGCATTCTCATCGTAGATGAAGTGCTTTTTCATTGTTCTTTCAGAAACTCGCTTATACGGTGGCTCCGGCTTTCCCGCTCGGTCATGGAGGGAAAAAAAAAACTGAATACGGAGTGTCCGGCGATAGCCTTGAAGCCTAGTCATAAAAAGTAAAGGCATTAAAAAGAAGAAAGTCTGTTCTCTTCCAAAAACATAAAACATAACAACACCAACACACCACGGACTGACTGGGAGAGCAATAAACGGGGAATGGAGTGACTTCACGACCGCTTTAATCTACATGGCGGTAGCGACAGATGTGCGCAGCATGCGTTAGCATTCACAACGTTGTAGCAGAAGCGCGGCACTGAAGCTACAGACCGTCGCCGTTCATTGTGTTCATTACCGTTAGCATTGACATCGTTCTAGACTCCGATGATTTTTTAGGAAAGGAAGGTGCGTGACTGGCTCTCTGGGACAGTACGGACGCCTCAATCGCGCTTTGAGGTACGTGGCGGTGGTGAGAGAGAGAGAGAGAGAGAGATGTGGGCGGGCAACTTTTTCGGCAGACACGCGGCACTGCAGCAATAGGCCGCAGCGTTCATTGGGTGAGCAACCTCTCGCGATCAGCGATTAATTTAACTGCCACCTGTTAGGGTAGCAGGGTGGACGCACTCCCTATCCAGTGTGCGGAACACAACGTTACAGACGCCAAGCCGCATCTATAGTATCCCGATACACCTCAGCTTTCGCTCTCTAACCAGGTTTAGCAGTAGTTGAACCGCAGCTCATTTTTTTTCTCCGTGACGACCGGCTTGTAAGGTCTTCGCATGCGTTCAGCACCATCACCCATCACCATCAGCACGTCGCGTTCAGCACCATCACCCAGCGAAAGTGTGTGGCGGTTACGCGAGGACCGCCGCCGCGACGCGTTTCACTTCCCTCTCTTCGGCAATACTGAGCGACGCGTACGCATGTAGGTACACGCCGCAGCTGCTCGGCTTCAGGCATGACTTTAGAGCATCGGTGTTTTTTGTACTTGGCACCAGGTAGCAGACGACAGTATTTATTATTTCATACTTCTTTATTTTGCAATTTCGTCTGGCGCCGCCCCGATGTACAAGTCACGGGTACGCCCCGCTCTGGGGGGATCGGCGAATATCGAGAATCGGTACGCTGGACATGGTGAACCTTGACCACCCTGGGCCAGCCCCAAAGCATGGCCCACCCACGCCCAAAAATTTCATCTTGGCAGATTTGAGCCAAAATAAATGTCTAGCCATAATTGACCGCGCCCAGCACGAAGGTGATCACATAGAAATTTGGCCCGGGCTAGTCCCGAAATTTGGTCCACCCACCTTCGAGTTTTGACCTTGGCAGATTTGGCAGCCCCCGAACTAGTCCCGGACAGTTGCCAAAATTGGACCTTGGTGATTTTTTTTTTTGGTTTATGGGGTTTTAACGTCCCAAAGCGACTCAGGCTATGAGAGACGCCGTAGTGAAGGGCTCCGGAAATTTCGACCTGGGGTTCTTTAACGTGCACTGAGATCGCACAGTGCACGGGCCTCTAGAATTTCGCCTTCATCGAAATTCAACTGCCGCGGCCGGGGTGATCGAACCCTCGTCTTTCGGGTCAGCAGCCGAGCGCCATAACCACGGAGCCACCGCGGCGGCTCCTTGGTGATTTGGGAATGCTTTCGCAATATAATAGGTTTAGCCTAGTTCAAACCCTGATAGTTATTTTTCTGCCCAATCCCATTCGGACAGACAAGATACGTGTTTCGGATACGTTCGACTTCATGCTCTTCAGGTCTGGGCTAACATTCTTCTGGTTCGGCTTCGTGTTCTCCTTCAGCTTTTTACGATGTTCGCCGGAGTTTGCCGAGATTAGAGCTAAAAGAATTTAATTCCTAAAGTAAGTCAGAGTGGTCGGGCCAAGAAGAGCTCTTGTTCGGGTTCTCCGGATCACATGGGGTACATGCCACCAATGGGAGAGGAGCGTTTCCAATGTTGAAGAAAATATTCCTGAGAAAATTGTCTGCTGTCGCTATTTGCTGTTACTACTTTCTCCCCCTGCTCGCCTGTATCATTGCAGTCGCTATGTCGATATCGTTCTCTATACTAATTATTTTTTTAGAAATATCGCTGATTATGCATGCATCATACCAAAACCGACAGAACCTCGACTCGACTTTGCTTCGTGGTGTGTTCTCGCACCAAATGTCAGCTGCAGTGCAACCAAAATAATAAAATTAGGACAAGGCTTTCTATGAGCACGACATATGCGATGTATTGAGGCGCGCAGTGGCACATAACGGTCGTGTGCTAGCCCACTGACAGCATCTGCACGGTGTGAGGAAAAGTGCACACACCGTCTACTCAAGTGACAGGTTTCAGCGCTTCACGGTCGCTGCGGCAAAAGAAACCATGGTCCGTTAAAATCGTTCAAACGCACGTGAAATTAGCTGCAGCGATTGCGCGCAGTAGCCAGACTACGGCGACGTGTTAACAATACCAGCACAGGCTAACCTTTGGCGACTATCACTGTTTGCGCTCAAGTCATGCACATACGCAGCATGCTCTCGTCCTGCGATGGGGCAGTATACAAGCATCGACGACGACGCACGAAAAAAAAATATTGAATAGACAAAGCCATTTTGCACGGCGACTGCGATGAAACAGGCCGTAGGGCGCACTGGAGAGGCAAGCAGTAGCTAGCAGATAATTTTTTACATGATCCTTTTTGCTGCCGTTAGAAGCACGTCGCCAAAAGCTTACCTATCTCAGCGCTGCGCCGCCGGTCGCAGTCGCCCGATTCCCGACGATGAAGTAGCGAAGTGGCAGTGCTATGAGCTTCGTGCGCACGAGTTCTGCAAAAGGTTCAAGCCGACGAAGTTAAGGAGTATGAATAGGAGTTTCAGACCTTTCCTTCGCGGTACGAAAGCAGCGCTGACCACGTAGCACTGATGCGTAAGCAGCACTGAGCACTGATATGTTCGCGGCGGTGACTGCACTAGCATTTGCAAATTTTTGACGATTGATCATTGCCGCGGTGGTCTGGTTTTGTGCTCTGCAAATGCAGCGTTGGTGTTAATCAGTGGAAACAATGAAAGAAAAACTGGGTGTGCACGGCGATAGTGAAATGTTTTCGTGGATCATATTGACAGTGTCAGCTGGAGACTTACTGGCTGGGAACTACACTGGTCAAGCTTTAAAGGCGTGTTTCGGTGCCGATCAAGCAGCTGTTATCTCGCGAATGGCCTGATGATGTAATGTGCATGTACTTATGCGTAAATGTATGAAGTGAAATAAATAAAATACACTTACCATTTGCAACGGTCGATGGAAGCCAGAAGGCTTTCAGGTTCCGTTTCCTTCACGTAACCGCTCTGCAAGCGCCTGGAATATTCGGCCTGGCGGCGCATGCTCCGACAGAGATTCAGAGTTCGTACACGATCTGTGCGTGTACGCTTTGCGACTGTGACTTTTCTACCAGAACGGTGGCACAGCATGTGGCACTCGCAAGCAAGTCTGAATTGGTTTCCTACACGATCTGTGCGCTCTGGTTCAGGTCAAGTTGTCCAAAGCTCGGACATGTCCATGCCATATGGATCATGTCCGCTATGCCGTCGCAACGTTTGCACCCGGGGCTGAAAATCTCAGGGTGCCACTTGCTATAAAGCTGAGTGTTAGGGAATACTCCGGTTTGGAGCTTGCGCCATACAACCTCTTCGTTTTTGGTTAGCTGCTTACTTGCTTTTGGAAGTACCGCTCGGCCTAATTTGTCATGGTTTAGGATTTCCTGATACGTGTTAAGGTCGTCATCGAACTGTAGGAGCTCCTCATCGCGCGAGGGGGACGGGGTTGTGCACAAGACGCCACTGGGATCCCGGAAAGTAGCTAATCCTCGGACCAGTGCGTGCTCTTTCTCGTTTCCCCTCAACCCTTGGTGCGCGGGTGTCCAAATGAGCGCTACCAGTTCTGCCGGTGGTGGACTGCCGGCCAACACTCGTGCTGCTGTAGCTGAAATGCAGCCCGCGTCAAAGTTTCTAATCGCTGATTTTGAGTCACTCACGATAATTTTAACCTGTTGTTGAGTTAGAGCCAGCGCAATGGCCAACTCTTCCGCCTCCATTACTGTCGAGTGTCTGGTGCTGCAGCACGCTACCGGGCCTCCGTTTTCCCTAGTGGCTACCGAAATGTGCCCTGAACTGTTTGTGCATTGTGCGGCATCCGTATACAAGACATCCTGTCGGCCCTGAAAGCGGGCTTGCAACGCTACTGCTCTTTCCTTCCTCCGGCTCTCATGGTAGATGGGATGCATGTTTTTGGTGAGTGGAGGTATCTTTAATTTGTCCCTAACCTGTCTAGGAACCGGGTCCGTATTTCTCGAGCACGCTCGAGGCTCGTGCCCCAGCTTCTGCAGAATGCTGCGACCAGTACGACTGCGTAAATGTCTCTGATACTGCGAGGTCCTTGCAGCCTCAATGAGCTCTTCGAGGGTATTCGAAACCACTAGACTCAAAATCTTGTTTGTTGGCGCACAGGGTGGTAAACCTAGTGCTGTTTTTATCCCTTTACGGATTAAAACATCCAGCTTGTTCTTTTCCGCCTGGTAAAGCCGCAAATAAGGTGCCACGTAGACTATCCTGCTGATTATAAAAGATTGCACTAGCCTAAGGAGGTTAGCATCTTTCATACCCGATGTTTGTTAGCGATTCGTTTTAGGAGTCGGCAAGTTTGGTGCTAGTCTCTAGTCTCTGAATCGTTTCCGAGTTCCTGCCGTTCGCCTGAATTCGTAATCCTAGAACCCTAATGCTTTCCATCGCTGGTATTACGTTACCGTTGACCCTGAGTGTGATTCCCGCGTTATACGGTCCGTCCTGCTTTATGCGCCGACGCTGTGGCGACCGCATGGGCGCGAGAAATAGCGCTTCCGATTTCTTGGCCGAGCACCTGAGACCGATTGGTTCTAAGTATTTTTCTGTTACATCTATAGCTCTTTGAAGCGTCAGTTCAATTTGGCTATCACTGCCCCTGCACATCCAGAGAGTCAGGTCATCTGCGTTCAACGTATGGTTCAGACCCCGGAATTTTGTCCAGTTGTGCGGGGAGGCCAAGCATTGCGATATTAAAGAGGGTCGGGGACAACACCGATCCCTGCGGTGTGCCCTTCTTGCCCAGTCGAATACCCGTCAGTGTGTTACCCCCCATGCTTATAGATGCCGTTCTGTTTGTAAGGAAATCGCGTATGTGGTTGTAGGTACGAACACCCACGTCTAACGCAGCCATACCCTCCAGAATGGAACACCCACGTCTAACGCAGCCATACCCTCCAGAATGGCCGAGTGCTTTACGTTGTCGAAAGCTTTCGACACGTCTAGACCAACGATCACCCTGGTGTCTAGCGTTGAATTTTCTATTATCTGTTCTTTTAGCTGCAGCATGACATCACATGCCGACAAATGTGGTCTAAATCCAGTCATGGTATTTGTATATAAACACTTGTCCTCAAAAAATCGGTTCAGCCAGGTCTGAGTCACATGTTCCATCAGTTTGCCCACGCAGGCCGTGAGCGAAATGGGACGCAGGTGCTCGAAACCCGGCTGTTTTCCCGGCTTCGGGAGGAACACAAGGTTCGCGTCCTTCCATGCTGTCGGTAGTCGATCGGCTTCCCAACACTCCTGCATAAAGGTAGCGAGATGTCGGATCGACGTGTCGTCCAAATTTCTTAGAATTCGGTTGCTGACCTTGTCCGGACCCGCGGCAGTCCTGGTTCTCAATCTGTTTATTTCTGCCCGGACTTCGGCAACCGTTATCGGTTTATCGAAGTCCGGGTGTTCCTGCCCCCCGTAATTTGGTAACGGTTCAGCTGTACCCGTCGCGCAGCTCAAGTACCGGTCCCGGACTTGGGATATGAGCGTATCCGTGGTCCCGTCAAGTGTATGTACTAGCCGGTGAAGTTGTTGCCTGGCCTCCAGTATGGATCTGTCCGGATCTAGAAGATGCCGAAGCAAGTGCCACGTGCCTGCTTTCCCGATGTTCCGGTCCAGTTTGTCGCAAATGTTGTTCCAGTTTTGCCTTGTTAAAACGAGCGCGTACTCTTCGATTTCCTTGTTAAGCACGGCCAATTGTCTTCGCAAGTTCCTGTTCCCCCTCTTGTGCGCGATTCGCGTTTCAATATCTTTCTTCTTGCGCCAGAGACGGACCATGTGACGATCTACTCCCTCGACTTCTTCGTCAACCTCTACCTCCTCTGTTGCTTCGCGGACCGACTGAAGGACATTTTTACTCCACTCATCAATGTTGCTTACGCCTTCCTCCTGACCCGTGCGGCCATTTCGGAAACCTTCCCAGTTCACCGAAGCCACCTTCTTGGTGCGGGAAACCGGTGGTCTGTTGTCGACTACAATTTCGATAATTTTATGATCGCCACCCAAGTTTTCGTCCGTGTTGCACCAGGTGGCAGAGATGCGGCCTCCGGTTACAGTTAAGTCCAGAGACGTGTCTGTCGAAACACTGTTGCCCTGCCTGGTAGGTCTTAGGGGATCCGTCAGAAGCACTAGGCCATTCTGCTGAATACTAGTCCATAGTTCGCGTCCTTTTACTTGCGTGTACTTATACCCCCATGCCGGGTGATGCGCGTTAAAGTCCCCGACTATCAAAAGGGGCCCTCCCTTCGAGATCACGCGCGCTTTCGGGAAGAGCTCATCGAAGCTGCATCGCAGCTGCATCGAAGCTGCATCGAACCTGCTCCGACCAGCCGAGTCCGGTAGCCTTGGCGAGGGCCTGACTGATCAGCGGGCCCGACGTGCGTTTAATCACGACCAGACCTTCACGAGGTCTAATAATCACCTTGATGCCTTCATCCGGGAATCTCGGAAGATTCATAGCGATCGATCGTTAAGCCGCTTTCCTCCGGACCGCTTTGGTAGGACCTAAAACGGCCCCACCTGCAATTTTGTCTCCGGCTTCCCCGCGTCCGACACGGTGCGTCTCCATCTTGGCGTTCTCCATGGAACCTTCGAGAAGCTTCCGTTCGTGTCTCGCTTCAACCTTTCGTTGGAGCACTTTGACCCAGCTACTGTCATAATGTTCCGGATCCAGGTCCGTACCTTCGACGGTCACCTCCATCGACATGGTGGGTACACATAATCGGCGGTTGACCGGCGGCGTAGGGGCCTCCCGGCCGGCGTCTCCGGCCGAGGATGGGCTAGGCCTAACGGACGTCTAGCGCGTCCCAAGCGGTCCGCACAAAATCGATCATCATCATCATCATCATCATCATCATCTTCAGCCTTACTACACCCACTGCAGGGCAAAGGCCTCTCCCATGTCTCTCCAATTATCCCTATCCTTTGCCAGCTGCATCCACCCTTTGCCTGCAAACTTCTTAATCTCATCCGCCTACCTAACCTTCTGCCGCCCCCTGCTCCGCTTACTTTCTCTTGGAATCCACTCCGTTACTCTGAAGGACCAGCGGTTATCGTGCCTTCGCATTACATGCCCTGCCCAAGCCCATTTCTTTCTCTTGATTTCGACTAGGATGTCATTAACCCGTGTTTGTTCCCTCACCCACTCTGCCCGCTTCCGATCTCTTAACGTTACACCTATCATTTTTCTTTCCATGGCTCGGTGCGTTGTCCTTAACTTAAGCTGAACTCGTTTCGTTAGCCTCCACGTTTCTCCCCGTAGGTGAGTACCGGTAAGATTATGCTGTTGTACACTTTCCTCTTGAGGGAAATTGGTAAACTGCCACTCATGATCTGCGAGAATTTGCCATATGCGCTCCACCCCATTCTTATCCTTCTAGTTATCTCCCTCTCATGATCCGGATCAGCTGTCACTACCTGCCCTAAGTAGACATATTCCGTCACAATTTCTAGGCTCTCGCTGCCGATTGTGAACTGTTGTTCCCTTGCTAGGCTGTTGAACATTACCTTGGTTTTCTGCATGGTAATTTTTAGACCCATCGATCTGCTCTGCCTGTCTAACTCATTGATCATGATTTGCAGTTCACCTTCTGAGTGACTCAGCAAGGCAATGTCATCAGCAAATCGCAGATTATTTAGGTATTCTCCATTTATTCTTATTCCCAACTGTTCCCAATTCAGGCCTCGAAATACCTCCTGTAAACATGCGGTGAACAGCATTGGCGAGATCGTGTCTCCTTGCCTGACGCCCTTCGTTATTGGAATTTTATTGCTAACTTTATGGAGGACTATAGTAGCTGTGCAGTTGCTATATATATCTTCCAGTATTTTGACATAAGGCTCTTCTACCCCCTGATTACGCAATGCCTGTATGACTGCTGAGGTTTCCACTGAGTCGAATGCTTTCTTGTAATGAATGAAAGCTATATATAGAGGTTGATTATATTCTGCGCATTTCTCTATCACCTGATTGATAGTGTGAATATGATCTATTGTGGAATATCCTTTACGAAAGCCTGCCTGATCATTTGGTTGATTAAAGTCTAACGTTGCCCTCACTGTATTAGCGATTACCTTAGTAAATACTTTGTAGGCAACGGATAGTAAGCTGATCGGCCTGTAATTTTTCAAGTCCTTGGCGTCTCCCTTCTTATGAATTAAGATAATGTTTGCATTCTTCCAAGCTTCTGGTACAGTCGAGGTCATAAGGCATTGCGTATACAGGGTGGCTAGTTTTTCTAGCACGATGTCCCCTCCATCCTTCAACAGATCTGCTGTTACCTGATCCTCCCCAGCTGCTTTTCCCCTTTTCATTGCTTCTAAGGCTTTCTTTACTTCATCTTTCGTTACTGGCGGGATAACGCATTGCTGTGCACTGCTGTCTGTCTCATTAACGCTCTGATTGCATTGGCTACTGTACAGGTCTGTATAGAACTCTTCGGCTACGTTAACTATCTTATCCATATTGCTAATGACATTGCCCTGCTTGTCTCTTAATGCATACATCTGGTTTTTACCTATGCCTAGTTTCCTCTTCACTGTTTTTAGGCTACCTCCGTTCTTTATAGCATGCTCGATTTTCTCCATATTAAACTTCCTTATGTCGGCTACCTTGCGCTTATTTATTAACTTTGATAGCTCCGTTAGTTCTATCTGTAGGGTTACATGCCCGCATGTTTTGGCGCTTCTTAATTAGATCTTTCGTCACCTGAGATAGCTTCCCGGTATCGTGTCGAACTCACCTACCGCCTACTTCTACTGCGCACTCCGTAATTATTGTTGTCAGATTATCGTGCATTGAATGAACATCAAGCTCATCTTCCTCAGTTAAAGCCGAATATCTGTTTTGCAGTGCTATCCTAAACTCCTGTGCTTTCCCTCTTACGGCTAACTCGTTAATGGTCTTCTTCTTCACTAGCTTCTTCCGATCCCTCTTCAAGTCTAAGCTAATTCTAGACCTTACCATTCTGTGGTCGCTACAACGCACCTTTCCGAGGACGGCCACATCCTGAATGATGGCAGGTTTAGCGCATAGTATGAAGTCGATTTTATTTTTAATCTCACCATTGGGGCTCTTCCAGGTCCACTTCCTGTTTTCTCGTTTGCGGTAGAAGGTATTCATGATCCGTAAACTATTTCTGTCCGCGAATTCGACTAATAACTCTCCCCTGCTATTTCTAGAGCCTATCCCATAGTCACCTACCGCGTGGTCGTCAGCCTGCTTCTTGCCCACCTTCGAATTGAAGTCGCCCATCAGTACAGTGTACTGCGATTTTACTTTATTCATTGCCGATTCTACGTCCTCATAGAAACTTTCAACGGTCTGGTCATCATGGCTGGATGTGGGTGCGTAGGCATCCACCACTCTCAGCTTGTACCTCCTATTCAGCCTAATTACTATAACTGCTACCCTCTCGGTAATATTGTAGAACTCCTCTACGTTGCCAGCTATATCCTTATTAATGAGGAATCCCACACCTAGTTCTCGTCTTTCCTCTAACCCGCGATAGCACAGTACGTGTCCGTCCTTTAGTACTGTATACGCCTCACCTGTCCTCTTAACTTCGCTAAGCCCTATCACATCCCATTTAATTCCCGCTAGTTCCTCAAACAGCACTGCTAGGCTAGCCTCACTAGCTAAAGTTCTAGCGTTAAACGTTGCCAGGTTCAGATTCCAATGGCGGCCTGTCCGGAGCCAGAGATTCTTAGCACCCTCCGCTGCGTCACAGGTCTGACCGCCGCCGTGGTCAGTTGCTCTGCAGCCGCTGGGGACTGAGGGCCGAGGGTTAATTGGTTTGATCATAGAAGGTTGTGGCCAAGTACTACACCAGGGTGGCCAAATCCTGCTCTGGTGAGAAAGTGCGTTGTCGGTTCTGGTCACCGAGATCAGGCCGCACTCCAGGCCTGGTTATGCAATTCCATCGACACGCGGATTTTTTTTTAAACCCGGTGGAGAATTGCGCGGCACCAGGATTTGAACCCCGGTCCTCTTGCACGCGAGGCGGATGTTCTACCTCTACGCCATCGCTGCATTTCGCACAAAATCGATAGCAACAGACAAACGGTTGCACTCACAGTCACAAATTTGGTATCCACGTGGTCCTGACGTGTTCCCACGCACAAGGTATCATTGAATCCAACATCCGATAAACGTTTCTGGTACAACGAGACAGAATTTCCGGAGCCGACGTGAATCATATCCGCGCTCCTCGGCCCCAGGTTGCCAACCCTTTCGCTCCTGAGCGCGTGCGAAGAGCGCCCTTGTGCAAGCCTTGCGCCTCGTGCTCGTAGTTGCCATTGCAAACTGCGGATCAGTAATTTCACCACTACTCTTCAATATAGCAATGATCGGACTGGCCAAGCAACTAGAAAAGATAGAAGGAATCAGACACGCGATGTACGCCGACGACATCACGGTCTGCATAAACCGAGGCGCGCTCGGAGAAAAAGAGAAGTTGCATGAAGCGGCCACATGCATAGAGGAAGAAGCGTATAAGCTAAGGGTTTATCTGGAAGGGCAGCCGATACCAGAGAAGACAACCGTAAAAATACTAGGAATGTGGCTCCAGTCCAAAGATGCAACCACACTCTGGCGCTACTCAAGAACACCACGGCGCAAGTAGCACGCGTGATAAACAGAAGACGGGATGAGGGAGGAAGACACGCTCCAGCTGGTCACAAGCCTCGTTATCAGCAGAGTAACATACAGCCTCCCCTACCATAACTACACCAAGCAGGAAGAGAAAAGAATTGACGCTATAATAAGGCAGGCATACAAAAGAGCATTACACCGGCCGCAACGCACATCAACCGAAAAACTATTAGCGCTAGGGATACATAATACCTTTCCCGAGCTAAAGGAGGCAACAACGAGCAACCAAATCCGAAGCTTAAACCAAACCAAAGCAGGAAAGGTACTCTTAACAAGATACTGCAGCGAAGGATTAGTAAAGGAACTCGAGGCCACAAAAGAGATACCTGAAAATTATTGGAGCACAATACATGTCGCGCCCATACAAAAAATATGGATACAAATCTACATAAGGCAAGAAGAGAAGCTAGGGCCGAACACATGCAAAAAAAGGTTAGATTAGAAAAGCAACGTTGCATACACCGACGCTGCGAGATACGACCACCACAACGGCGCACTGGCCACAGTTGTAAACGAAAACCTACAAGAAGTTACAAGCGCGTCACTAAAAGACTGCACGGTTGTGGAGGCGGAAGAGACGGCGATAGCTCTAGCAATCTCGGAAGGCAACCGTACCGTTCAGATCCCTGACAATCGTAACAGACTCGCAAACGGCAAGTCGAAATTACATGAATGGCAGAATAGGGAGCACAGCGCCACGCATTATAGACACCCACCCAGCCGACAAAAAAAAAACATTAAACACACGATTGTTTGGATACCAGGGCATACAGCGGTAAAGGGAAACCAAGCGGCTGATAGAGTGGCTCGAGGGCCTACAAGCCGAGCACCGTATGCATAGAACTACGAGGAACCCGAACCAGTAACTCTAAAATATTCAGAGATATATATACTGAATTACTACAAAGGTGTAAGAAGATATCCACCACCCAACGCAAGACTAAGCACTGAAGATGCAGCTGGATGGAGAATAATCCAAACAGACACCTTCCCCAACCTATATATATTAAGGAAAATGTTTCCTACACAGTACGAGGCAAGATGCCCATGGTGAGGTGATAAACCAACACTCTATCATACGTCATGGGCCTGTAAAAAGAGCCCCCGATCATTACGATAGTCAATAACCCGAATATGGAACAGTGGGAGGGTATGCTGATCAGCACACACCTGGAGACTCAAAAGGGTCGGATAAACAGAGTGCGAGGCGCAGCCATACTGAGTGGAGCCTTAGACTAGGGCCCCAATCCTGTAACAAGATGGAATGTCAACCGAAGAAGGAAGACACCGTCTGAAGCTTTCAAAAACGAATTTGAGAGCTCAATAAATGTTCTTTCCTCCTTCTCCATTGCATAGGCACACGAAGTTGTTTACGAGTGTGGAGTGGTGTGGCGGGGAGGTTGCTGGTAGGTTGTGCTTCTGGAGCATGGAGGCTTCATACAGACGCCGTAATTTTCCCAGTTACGTTACTGCTACCGCAGTGGAAGAGATGAGGAGAGTGCGGCCAGATTGCACGCATGGCTTCTGACATGCGTTGGTGTGCAGAAGCCGCTAGGCATGCAATGCGACAGTGGAGGCGATGGCGCTTGGTAAAATTTTCAACAACGTTGGTTTTCTTGACGGTTTCCTTTGCTCAACTAAATAACACTACGCTGAAACTCTATGCTAAAACGCCTGCCCGGTCTGGGTGGTGCTGCGGTTATTCCACGGCAGAATGAAACCGAAAATATATCGTCAAAACCATTTCTGACGTGTCAAAAGCGAGACAATATACACCCGCTAGCCTGATTGACTTTCTCGTTCTGGTGCGCCTGAAAAGGTTTTGCCTAACCAACCTGCGTGCGCTCGACTTGATCTGGTCACGCTGACGTGTAGGCTCAGTGTGCCTTGGGCAGAGCGCGATACATGGCCGCCCGTATCGCACGCGCGGCAGCCCTCCACGCGTCATACCTAGCCGGCCGCGGCGTGAACTCACGTGCCTCGTGTCCAGGTCTGTCTGGTGGCGTGAATCGTGGCTTATACAATGAAAAATAAAAATATGTGCTGGATTAAAAAGCTCTTCTCGCCTAACCGAATGTTAAAGCTCTACGGGTGCCTAAACTCCTCCACTAAATGGCTAGAAGCAAACACTGTAGCCGGTAGACTTTTGTCAGGCGTTGTACATGTCGCCTCCTCGCTGCTGCAGTCCTTGCGCCTTTGGCGTTTGCCACACGTGCCATTATACTCGCTCAGTCTACCTGTCGCTGTTCTCACCGCACGGCCCGTCGCACACTGCACGTTTCACATTTGGCAATGCGCTCTGCAGTTCTGGCAGTGAGCCGGAGACGTTTTTCTTTGCTCCGTCATCCTTGCGTTCTTTCCGTTCTGACCACTCGAAGCACCAAGCAAATCCCTCGACCTCGCACTCATGTGCATGCAGCCCGCCGCGCACGCAGTGTGCCTCAATCCGCTCGTGTCCGTTTTTGCTCCATTTACATCGTACAATACACATTCATACTGATATAGCATAGCATTCTTTACGTGTCTTCCACCGCACCACAGAGCGCACTTCATTCTTTGTTTTTGTACTCGGAACAGCGCTCACACGAACATGTGCAACATAAACATGTATGTCACTGTTCGTTCTTGACTTCGACGTCACTCCTAGCTTACCAAATCCTTGTTTTTTGTTGTGATATACTCGTAAATTTTGCAACGCTATTCCCCCAGTCTACCTGTAACTCATGTTTGCCTGCAACAGTCCTTTAAATTAAAGAAAGCTACTTATATCTGCCAGCAGACCAGCCCAATTGTTACAGTGCACTCATGTCGGCTTCTTCAAATTTCCAGGTCGTTTTTGTTCGTTTCCGGAAGGCTTGGTGCTCATGAGCCGCCGTCACCTCCGGCGAGACATTCCGAAGAAAGAAGCCACACGCGGGACCACCCGCTCTATCACCAGTCATCGAGTCATCACCAGTGTGATGACCCCCATAATGCGCAGGTCCACACGGGACGGAGAGGCAAAGAGACACCGTATGGCTCAGTTTAAACAAACAGGTATATTCAATAATTACACATGATTAAGGTTATACATCAGAGGCTGGGGCGTCCGAGCTTACGTGCCGACGACTTCATGGGGGCGATGGAGTGGCTCCGGAGTTGGGCTCGAGCGGTTGCTGGTAGAAGCTGCACGCCGACGGGCTTCGGCGCTGAAGGCCCTCTTGGCGAACGATGTCGTCCTCAGCTCAGCAGTAGAATTTCAATAGTCGTCCGTTTCTTCGAGGATGGTTCACAAACCCTTCCTCTAGTGTCGTTCGGCTTGGAAGATGAACAGGAGGCGAGCTTGTAGATGATGACAGCAGAGCATAATTTTGCAACATACATGTACAGAGAGCCAAACTGGAAAAAGCAGAACTGAATCTACAAAAGAACAAACTTTGCACCACTTTACTCATCGACCGGGCAGGTTAGTGCCTAAGTAGCATCACATTACATGCTAAGCATGGAGCCTCAGCTCAGACTGGACTGCATCCGTTTACATGCGCTTTTAAGCACTTGATTAACAAAGGACTAAGGGCGGTCATTTTCAGTGGCCCGCCCAAAGCATCAATTCTCCAATCCAAAATAACATGCGAGATGGGGACCACCCCTTGGGTGGGGCTTAGCCTCGAACCCAGAGTCTGTTAACAATACAAACTAAATAAACAACAAAAACGCCACCACTCTCTCTCAAGTGAGAGTATACACAGGCTCTCTCTTCGGAGCTAATTCACTAGCGCCTGTCTTTCCACATTCTTGGCGAGTCTTGCCTGTCCGCCATGACAGGTGTCCGTCACGGCCCTTCTGGGAAGCTGTGGGTGCCTTCCCGGCGATAGCCCACGACAAAGGGGGGGGAGGGAAAGAATGTTGTCCCAGTGGCCCGGAAATTGGGGAGGATAAAGCCTGTTTCCCCGGGGCGGCGGCGGGTCCGGTTTTTCTGGTCGTCACTCAAAGAGCATAGCTGGGTAATTGATGATGCCGCTGTCACGGGTCTCCGTCTACGCCGCGCCGTCGAACGTGGATCCTCGTAGTATACACGGAATGTCACACTCGCTCACCCTCCAGAAGAATGTTCTCCGAACATTTGAGTCCACGCAGCTCCCCTTGTCTTTCTGAATCGCCTCGCACAGTGCGTCCGACAAAACACTTTTCGCTGCACTCAACACCACTGCACAACACCATATGCCTCCGCTGTCAATACTGGCGTCTCCAGGGGCAGCACTGATCTTCTTTTACAGATAAACATGAAACTCAGCACCCAAGCCTCTCCTTTCTAGTCCGAACTGGACGAAATAAATTTACCACAGTTACAAAGGAGCTCCCACTTCTTGCACGATCACGGCACAGACAAAAATATAGATAACGAAAGGAAGTAGGGCAGGTTCTGCATGCGCTCCGCATGCTCTCCTGTGCAGGTGTTACTTAATGACAGAAAGGTTTAACTACCAACTCCGATAACTTAACACATAAGCACATAGCAATGTTATGAGCTGCGGCATTACACAATTCTAACCAGTTCACAACTCCGCTCTGTTTACGCCATTAGTCCGACTTAGCTTTCCGATTTCGCAGCGGATATCGGCCTTCATGAGTCATACTAAGTAAGTCTGTGCCCCTTTGTCTGCTTTGGGACTCGCGAGGGCTCGTGGCAGGAGCCTCTCCTGGCGTTATCTGCGCGGCAACCTCGCGCGCTTCTTCTTCTAGCAATGCATGAAGTAAATCCGGTGGCATTCCGGCCGTCACCTCGGGCGCCTGCCGAACAAATGCAGGAGAGGGCGTTTCTTGGGAACTATCTGCGCGCTCCGCTTCACTTCTGTCCCCATCAAAATCCGCGCTTTCCCTTTCCTCATTTCGTGAATACTGAACCGGTGCCGACTTGAGGCGATTTGCGTGTATCCTTATCAAACGCCGGTTCACGTCTCGGACTCTGAAGTTTACCGGAGAAAGCTTCTCGACAACCTCGCACGGTCCTCTCCACTTCGTCTGGAACTTACGAGCTAGCCCAGTCTGCCTTTGGCAGTTTTCAATGTACACGCTGTCCCCCACATCAAACGGCGCGTCTCTAGCACTGCGATCGTGCACCTCCTTCCTGCGCTTCGCCGCTTTCTTTAAGGACTCCTTTGCGATGTCCCTCGCCACTTGCAAGCGCGATTCTAGCTCAACCTTATAGTCGTCCAGTGAAGCGTATGGGACACGACGGGGGCCCTCTGGCACTTCACTAGGCTGGTCCGGGTCTCGGCCGTAGAGAAGAAAGAATGGCGATTCGCCCGTGCTCTCGTGTGCTGCGGAATTGTAGGCAAACATTGCATACGGGAGCCACAAGTCCCAGTCCCGCTGGTCGCACGAAACAAAATGCGACAGGAACCCGGCCACGGTTTGGTTCAGTCGCTCCACCGCGCCGTTGCAAGCCGGATGGTACGGTGTTGTCTGCTTCTTAGCGATCTTAAGCAGCTCGCAAACTCTCCTCATTAGCTGCGACACGAAGTTCGTTCCCCGATCTGTCAAGAGTTGCCTCGGGGGTCCATGTCGGAGCACGATCTGTTCGACAAATGCTCTTGCAACCGTGTCTGCCTTCTGATCGGGGAGTGCTACCGCTTCCGCGTATTTTGAAAGGTGGTCGACAAATACTAAAATGTACTTGTTTCCGGAAGTGGTCGTGGGCAATGGGCCCATTATGTCCATACCTGTCCGCTCGAAGGGAGCCGAAACCTCAGGGAACGGCTGAATTGGAGCTGGTCTTCGTCCCTTGGGTGTTTTTCTTTCGAGACAGGAATGACACTTCGCACAGTAGTCTCTAACATCCTGTCGCATGCCCCTCCAAAAGTACAAACGCTCCACACGCCTGCGTGTCTTCGCTACGCCAAAATGACCGGCGCATGGCGCATCGTGAAACGCGCGAAGAACCCTTTCTGTCCACGACCGAGGTATGACGACTCTCTCCCAAGCGGTTTTCTCTGGTCTCCCTTTCCTGGTTGGCCTCGTGCGCCGACACAGGGTGCCGTCTTTGCCAATGAAATAACCTAGCTGTTCGGGGTGAGACGGTGCGTCCTCTAAGCTTTCGATTATTCGCTTCAGGTCCGGATCTTTGCACTGCTCTGTGCGTAATTCGGCGGGGTCGACTACGGGGACAAACTCATCTATAGCTGCCACGGCAGCTGTGCGGCTGAGTGCATCAGCATTCAGATGCGTCTTTCCTGACTTGTGCTCAACTTCAAAGCAGTATTCCTGCAGGTGTAGATTCCATCTAGCGAGTCGCGAGCTAGGGTCCCTGACACTCATCACCCATTTCAGAGGATGGCAGTCTGTGACTAGCTTGAATTTGCGGCCGTAAAGGTAGCATCTGAAGTGCTTTACTGCCCAGACAACGGCGAGGCACTCCCTTTCCGTAGCTCCGTACTTTTGCTCTGTGGGGCTCAGCTGTCGGCTAGCAAAAGCAACGGGATGTTCTTTGCCCTCGATAACCTGAGATAGCACGGCACCCACTGCGAACTTTGACGCATCTGTGGCCATAACGAAGGGCAAATTAAAATCCGGGTGGCGCAACAGCGGTGCACTCATTAGCTTCCCTTTCAGGGCCCCAAAAGCATTCTCCGCGTTTTCGTCCCAGCGAAAGGCGACATTTTTGGCTGTTAAGGCGGTGAGCGGCTTAGCGAGCTTGGCGAACTCCTCTATGTGCCTTCGGTAGTAACCGATCAGGCCGAGAAACTGCCGGACCTGGCGGACGCTAGTCGGGGATGGAAAATCCGAGACACACCTTAGTTTCTCAGGGTCCGGTCGCACGCCGTCAGCTGAAACAACGTGCCCGAGGTATTTCACCTCGTTTTTGAGGAATTGGCACTTAGAGGGCTTCAGCTTGAGACCCGCTCCTCTTAGTCGCACCAAAACCTGCTCAATATCGCGCAAATGGTTATCAAAACTGTCACTGTATATGATAATGTCATCCATATACACGAAGCACAGCATCCCCAGAAGACCTGCCAGGATAACATCAGCGGTTCTCTGCCAGACAGCAGGGTTGTTGGCCAGACCCATCGGCATTCTTTTCCATTCATAGTGCCCTGAGGGCGTGTTGAATGCCGTTTTCTCGGCATCTGCCGGATCCATTGCTATCTGCCAGAATCCCGCCGCCATGTCCACTACCGTGAAGTACCTGGCAGAGCCCAGCTGAGAAAGCGTCTCCTGTATATTGGGGATGGGGTATGGATCGATGCGAGTTACGGCATTTAGTTTGCGGTAGTCCACTACCAATCGATACGAGCCATCTGGCTTTTCCACCAATAGTGCTGGTGCTCCCCAGGGTGACTTTGAGTGTTCGACAATGCCGCGATCAATCAGGTCCTGCACCTGCCGCTCCATCTCCTCACGTTGGGAGTAAGGAATCCTGTACGCACGCTGGTAAACGGGCGATGAAGTGCCGGTTTCTATACTGTGCTTTATAACGCCACAGCAGCCCAAATCCAGGTTGGACGCGGCGAATACCTCCGAGTAGTCGTTCAGCAAACCAGCCAGAGCCTCCCTCTCCCTGGATTTTACGTGAGAAAGATCGAACGACACCTTTGGAGCAGCCGAAGGACTAGCATGCTCTACAGTTGCGAGTACCGTATCGGTGGGCTCACGTTGCTCTATCGCAGAGGTGAAGAAAGCCAATGTTTTGTTCTTGGGAAGGCTCAGTGGCTGCTGGCTACAGTTAACCACCCGTAGGGGCACTCTGTGGGCGTCATTAACTGTCACGAGGCACGCGGCTGCCTTCAGGCCATTGCTGAGAGAGTCGACCGGCTCAAGCACTCCCACGGCGCCGCTCTCTACATCTGAAGGCACAAACGCGTACAAAATGTGCTCCGACCAAGGAAGGACGACCGCCTCCTCGACCAGCCGGACGGCAATCCGCGAATATACCTTCTCCAATGATCCCACTGTTTGACGGGTGTCAATATCGGTAATGCGAATCTCAGCCCCTCTCCTGTTCAAAAACGGAACTTTTGAGCCGCCCGCATTAACCTCTTCCTCAGAAAATGAGACTACTACCTTCCCTTTTCTCAAAAAATCCTGCCCTAATATACCTGACACTCCGTTTGGCAGAGACACCGTGTCCGGGCATACGTAGCAGGGGTGCTCCAATGCAATTCCGCCGAGAGAGAAGTGTAACCGGTAGAGTCCACTTATGCCAAGAGGATCCCCCGTTATGCCTACAAATTTGGTTGCCATACCACCAGACGCTTCCAACACCTCGCGGTCCCCCTTCCTTCGAAGCGTGTTAAAACTGCTCTCCTTAAGCAATGTCACCTTTGACCCCGTATCTATCAACAATTCCATACAACAACCATTTACTTGCAACGCACAACAGGGCATGCCTCGTCGGCCACACAAACTACCACCACCTCATCATCTACTGCTCCCTCCCCACGCTCCTCAGGCTGGGGAGGACTAACTAGTTTTTTGACTCGGTATCTGGAGCCCCGCTGTCGGCTTGCTTAGGGCGTGTCTCGCCTGCTTCTCTTTGTGGCTCCCCACGGCGCCCGTTTTGGCAGAACCTGGCGATGTGTCCGCGACCCTGGCAAGCGAAGCATACGATTTCTTCAAAATCTCGCATACCGCGCCTGTAGCTTTGTGGCGGTCTCCGGTTTCCAGCGAATGGGCGCTGTTGAGCGCGCGCTTCAACCTGGCGTTCTACCTGCTGAGTTAGCAGCTGTTCCAAGCGATCTAACCGCTCTGTCAAGAGAGCAACCTCAGGGCTGAGCACCGCTCTCTCTATGACGCGTACTCTCGCTGCGGCTGTCGTTAACGCCTCATTTCGTTCCTCATCCAATGCGGCCTCCACGGCTTGGTCGAAATTGCTCGGCTTGCGCGAGAGCACGAACCGGCGCACGGGGTCTTGCAGACCAGCCACGAACAAAGCGGTCATTTCCTCTTTAAGTATATCCTCCGCGTATTTCTTCCTTAACTGGTCTCCTTCCTCCTCCCTGCTTAACGTATCGCGTGCTAGGCGCTGAAGCCGCGACGCAAATGTTCGCACGTCCTCCCCTACCATCTGTCCGGCGTCACGGAACCTCTGTACCCGCACGTGACGTGGTTCAGTGTCGAAATGCTCAAACGCGAGCTTCTTAAATTCCGCAAATGATTTTGTGGATTTTACTTTTTCGTCTCGCCAGGCAAAATCATGAGCAGCTCCTGCCATCTTACACCTCGCCATTCCCAGCATTTGAGCATCGGACCATCCCCCCATTTTCCCAATCTCTTCTAGCATGGAAAAGAAATCGCAGATTGGAACCCCTGTCTTATCTCCCGTAAACGTCGGAATGACGCTTCCTAATGCCAGCATGCTTGCTCCGAGCGACGGCTGTGGAGTGGGAGCTCCCTCAGATACAGTCATTTTTTTTTTCAAGCCCTCCAGTGCCTCAAGCCTCTCAAATGGGGGTAAAAAAGTCCCACAATCAGTCCCGTGATTCCCTTTTGATTACAATTTTGAAGTCATGAATGTCACAGCATTCAGAGGACATTTGCTTTTAAGACCCCACTTCTGACACCAGTGTGATGACCCCCATAATGCGCAGGTCCACACGGGACGGAGAGGCAAAGAGACACCGTATGGCTCAGTTTAAACAAACAGGTATATTCAATAATTACACATGATTAAGGTTATACATCAGAGGCTGGGGCGTCCGAGCTTACGTGCCGACGACTTCATGGGGGCGATGGAGTGGCTCCGGAGTTGGGCTCGAGCGGTTGCTGGTAGAAGCTGCACGCCGACGGGCTTCGGCGCTGAAGGCCCTCTTGGCGAACGATGTCGTCCTCAGCTCAGCAGTAGAATTTCAATAGTCGTCCGTTTCTTCGAGGATGGTTCACAAACCCTTCCTCTAGTGTCGTTCGGCTTGGAAGATGAACAGGTGGCGAGCTTGTAGATGATGACAGCAGAGCATAATTTTGCAACATACATGTACAGAGAGCCAAACTGGAAAAAGCAGAACTGAATCTACAAAAGAACAAACTTTGCACCACTTTACTCATCGACCGGGCAGGTTAGTGCCTAAGTAGCATCACATTACATGCTAAGCATGGAGCCTCAGCTCAGACTGGACTCCATCCGTTTACATGCGCTTTTAAGCACTTGATTAACAAAGGACTAAGGGCGGTCATTTTCAGTGGCCCGCCCAAAGCATCAATTCTCCAATCCAAAATAACATGCGAGATGGGGACCACCCCTTGGGTGGGGCTTAGCCTCGAACCCAGAGTCTGTTAACAATACAAACTAAATAAACAACAAAAACGCCACCACTCTCTCTCAAGTGAGAGTATACACAGGCTCTCTCTTCGGAGCTAATTCACTAGCGCCTGTCTTTCCACATTCTTGGCGAGTCTTGCCTGTCCGCCATGACAGGTGTCCGTCACGGCCCTTCTGGGAAGCTGTGGGTGCCTTCCCGGCGATAGCCCACGACAAAGGGGGGGGGGGGAGGGAAAGAATGTTGTCCCAGTGGCCCGGAAATTGGGGAGGATAAAGCCTGTTTCCCCGGGGCGGCGGCGGGTCCGGTTTTTCTGGTCGTCACTCAAAGAGCATAGCTGGGTAATTGATGATGCCGCTGTCACGGGTCTCCGTCTACGCCGCGCCGTCGAACGTGGATCCTCGTAGTATACACGGAATGTCACACCAGCAAGATGCAGAGTAGTCAGCTGGCACAGCCCCTTTTGTCCCACGCGGCAGCCACGGTGTCCTTGGCGAATGCCAGCAGACCAGGCAGGAAGCTGTCTTCGGGATCCATTCAGAGGCAAGAATCTCGGTCTACTCTTGGGACGCTTTAACGGGTACAGACACAAAATTTAGAACGCACACAAACGATATTTTTGTTTCATGGGCGATACCTTCTAACAAGTTCCTGTCGAAAGCATTGAGTCGAACATTATTACGATATTAAATGTTGTCTGAGGAGCCGCTCGACCTGAATGAAGTGAAGTCATGGTCCACTTGCCCCCAATTATTGTGACGTAACCGAACCCAGTGGTTGTTCGCTGGAATGAGCGGCGCTTGCCGTCGACGGTGTTGGCCGGTCGACCGTCACGTCAATGTTCATTTCAGCGCTGGCGCCGACCAAGTCCGAAACTGCCGGAGCAAAATCGTTCGTAATTATTAATGCTGCGCGCTTATGTTTTGAGCTAAATTTCATGATAACTGGGCCCAAAGACTTTTTTCAAATTGAAAATGCGGATGCCTCCGCAACTCTGTACCCCTTTCTGCACCCATTTAAGCTCGGTGTGCCTGCAGGGTCCAACCGCCAAGCTATTTTGATAACGTAAAGACAACGTGGGCTTCCTTGATTTGAGACACGTCGGCGGCCAGAGCACAGCGCACAGGAAGAATAGCTTACTGGAGTCCACACTTCATCTGACTATTTCCTGCAGTAGCCAGCGCACGCGACGGCTACCACAAGTGAGCTATTCTCACGTGCTCATGAGCCAACCACAGTGTACATAGTCTGGATGTGCATGGTCGCCTCCAGCTCATAGGTTCTACCCGTTATGAGTCGGCGGAGGCGACATGGCTCGGGGAGCCCAGCGTGCACTGCATTCCTTAACGACTTGCCAGGAAGTTCAGACGCAAAAACGGCGACGAATCAGGTATTGCCTATCGATCTTTTAAATGCAGGCGGAATTTAAGCGCCTTGACATTCTCGACGAGAGTGTGCTGTGGAACCCGACTCGCGGATTTTGTCGCATCCCGTAAATGACGCAGTACAGCCATCCATGGTTCTGTCCTGTTGACAGCTGAAGAAACGCAGGTCTAGGAGTGAGCGGGTATTTGCGAATTTGATGCTTTGGGATGGCGTGCTGTTAACTATTTAGCTTAGCGCTGGTTTCACTTGGAAAGTGCGTGACTGTGATTTCGGCATTTGCTATAGTGCAAATCATCTCTATGCGGTGCTGGATATATACAGTGTTGCCGGTAACGCGTTACAAGTAACGGCGTTACCGGTAACGTGTTACTTTTTCCGGGTACTTAGTAACGTACTCGTTACCACTTCGTAACTGTAACGGGTAATGTCCCTCCGTTAACATTTTTTGGTAACGGGAGGAGTCACGTTACCAGTTACTGTTTGTTCCAATTGTCTTCCACTCCACCCCCACTTCTTTTTCTCAAAAAGCGCAGAGCACGAAAAGTAATGTTGTAAATAAACAACACGTACAGGTGCTCTCGACGATCATTGTTGCGGCTCGAATGCATGCCAGAAAACACCTGCCCTTGACGACGCAGCAACTAAAAAAAAAGGGCGTCTCCGTCTCAAACGCCAAATGCCCTGGTTCGATTCGGAGCCTCGGCACAGGTTTGATTTTTTTTATTCACTGAGTGTGTGGGGTTTTCAGTGGCTCCCATTGATCCCGCCACCTGGATGCGTTGGTTAGCGGTTAAGCGCAGGCTCTGTTGCGTTTATACTCCGGCGTAACGCGCGCGCGCATGCTGCACGGCGACGTCACGTGGGGAAAAGCGAAACCCTCTATATCCAACTGCGCTTGACTGCCGACGCGTTCGGCGGCTTTGGCGCATTTTGACCGCAATGGCGGAGACTTGGAGCGTCTCTATTTCGCGCCGAGTGCGCCAGCCGCCGCAACCCCGGTTCGGCTCCGCGGCGAGGCGCGCGTTGTGATGTCATGTGCTTCCTGGGAGCACCGCCACGGCGAAATCGCAAGTTCGCGACCATTAAAGTTTTCGCTTTAACAGGACAGAATACGCATCAAGCACGAAACACGTGCATGAACACTCATTCACACAATTGCCTTCAACAGCCTCCGCTTCCCAAACCACTCACACACACACAACTCTCTAAAGAGTGGAAGCATGCGGAGCATTTGGAATATAACATTTTTCAGAATTACCTTAAATTGATTGATAGTGCGGCGAGGTTTTCTTTGTGAAGCTAGAAATATCGATGTGTCATTTTGTGCTTAATGTCACATGCAGAAAATGGTTTCACGATGTGCCACTATAACATTGCTAAGCTCCTGTAGATTTGTGCAAAATAATCGTTAAATCAGGACTTCGCGTGAAATCGTTGTTTGAGCTAGACGCTTTATGTGAAATGTGAGCTTTATAAAATTGTTATCGGTTCATAAGACGAAGACTAATTAAAGTTAGTGGCCATGAAGTAACGGCAGAGTAATATGCGGTACTTTTTTTCGGTAACGGTAGCGCGTTCCTTTTATTTTAGAGTAGCGAGTAACGTATTTAGTTACTTTTTTTCGGTAACGCCTACAACACTGGATATATATACCGGGGTTCGCGTGCCCCTTTTACTTCGCGTTGTTCTGGGAGCATTGTACATGAATTGATCGCGTTAGAACTGGATTTCAACTGGCTTAGAGTCCATTCACCAAGGTATCCAGGCTGCTTGGGATTCGTAAATAATGGGTGGCTTCTCACAACTTATTTCAAAAATTTTGCACAAAGAAAAATGCTGTCCATAGATAAGGTCTAGTTACGCAAAATAGCTAGCTGCCATTTACTGCCAGATTGCATAGTAAGTGTGAATTCTCGTCCTTGGAAACCAGTAATAAAAGAACCAAATATGCACAAAAAGTTTGCAGAGTGAACTATAGGCAAGGAAGAAGTCCTGAACCTGTTCAAAGTGCCCATTATTGCAAACACACATAACGGCGCAGCAACGAATAGCTCTTGTTCAGTCTGTAGTTCTCCCTTGGAGCGCGGCTAACGCACTTTTTAAGGTGTGTTCAGGGACCCCGTATCAGGGGGGGCAGCCCTCTGCCCCCCCCCCAACATTTTTCCAGACGGAGCAGAATCCTCAGAATCGCATTGAATATATTCTACGGTGCACCTTGAACAGGCATTTTTGGCCGCTCATTCACATTGAGTTTCTTAATGGATCTCAAGTGATGACGTACAGTACACGCGCTGCCCACTTCGGGCAATCGGCAGAGCCCCAACATCTGGCAGCTGCTGAAAGGTTCTAGACTCACGGCTTGCAGGCCCTTTTTCAGCCAGATATAATTAAGGAGCAAAGCATCGTCCGTTTCGAAAGCAGAATGCTTTCTGGCACCTTACAGACGGGGCCAAAGGGCTGCGGCGTCTGCAGCAACACACACTGCTTGCTGCTGGTACACCCGTTCGACAAGGAAGCTGAACCGTGCATTGCCGCTGCTAGCGCGGCACACGACACCCTGCTCTGCGGCTGCGGCACCAGTGGGTACAACGGACGGACGTGACGTGGCGGCACCTGGCTCCAACTGGGTCGCGTCTAGGGCCGCTGATTTGCGTAGACGTTCCTGCGCTCCTTCTCCCGGTAAGTGGACATTCTCGAAATGGGTTGCACACCTCAGGCTGCTTGCTTTCGATTCTGTAAATGGATCATACATGGACAATTTATATTTACCGTAACTTTTATGGCTGGTTCATAGCATATTTAAACGCGACTGCTGAGCGTTACAATGAGGCTTCACACAAAAGACGATGTTTTTTTCTTATACACTATGCCAGCACTTTGTGATGATTGTTATTCTGCGTTGTTACGCTTTTTTCTGTGTGCACTAGGAAACTGAACCCAATGAAACGCGGAATGTTGGATATATACTGTTTAATGAAGACAAATTCACCATCAGATGGTAACAATGTTGATCAGTAGGCTGGACTGTAACATTATTATTCATCAGAATTATTGAGGATCTGCTGTCTGTCTTCTATTGTAGGTTATCATTCACTGTTTTGTTGGCTCATTGGGAATCGTCTTTGGGTGCATCAGTGGGTTTGCGTTGACAGCTACAACCGCTTGTGGTACCCGCATTGTACGCTTAATTAAAAGAGTATTTCTGCTTGCGTGTTTTCTTCTGTGAAGTGATTGTTGAGACATTAATGTACATAGTTATGTGACGTACATTAATGTAATGTACATTAATACCCTTATAATAACTTACATTAGGGGCCACAGACGAATTTTTTCGGCATGAGGCGTATGTAGGGTTACTTGACGGCAGACCGAACCACTGGCCCGTCAACTCAACGGTTTGGTCGAAGAGGCCATTTTCCCAAGCATCTCACCCTAGGAGAGCCAAGCACCAAGATGGGGGAAATCTTATACCCATTAGAAAACCGGTGGCTATCCGGCAGCACAAGGTATCGAACCCAGCACCTCCCGAACTCGACGCGGATACCCAACCAAAAGGCCACGCTTCTGTTCATTGGATTTATGGGGTATTCTCCTTCGACGGCTACATAAATTACTTTTGAGTTTCTTGATGCTGTTTTTATTTTAGTTTCATTAAGTTAGCAAGGTTTCATTAAGTTAACAAAACACCTTGGGCACAGCCACTGGGGTCCAATGCAAAACGTTGTATTTAGTTTTGCCGAAATAAACAAAATTTATTATTCCCTCAGGGCCACTACGGCATTACAGAGGAGAGTGGTTACAAAAATGAAATCAATTTAACAAACTGGAGGTAATGAAACAGACAACGTTTATGTATTGGGTTATTTTTTATTTATTTAATTTTAGGACTGGTCGTTGTTGACGGCGCTTCGTGCAGGCAACTGGAGAGTGGTGTGTAGGGTCTGATCAACATGAGGGGCAAGGGGGCATATAACAGAATGCGAGGTCCCACCTGCGGTCTTGCACCATGGGGCCTTTTTGAAATGTATTTCTTGTGTAACTTAATTGTTCTTAATTTTTCACTAAACTTTCACCTTCAACATTCCAACCTACATTATAGGGCGTGTCCTCGGAGCAAGCCGTCGTAGACCGGTCGGCCGAACTCCAAGCTGTGTTTCGGCAGAGGAGAGCTACAGCGCGGGCTCGGCCACTCGTGGCGCTGGCACGCAGCCGCACTCGCGACCTGGCATTGGCGTCGCAACGGGACCGGGAACAAGCTCGGGCGTGGGCCAAAGTGCCCGCGTGCGTGCAATCCGACTCCCGACACCGGCCACTGTCCGAGACTTGGTTAGTGCTCTGGGCATTCTGTGGGATCTTCCCTCGTATTAATTGTGACAGCTGTGGGGTTGATTGGGGAGAGATAAATACGTTCTTTGCACTTAATCGCGACTGACCTAGTTCAAAGCCGCCTGGACCCCACCCGGTGGTCGCGTACGCAACCGAAAGCACGCCGACCACGGCGAGTCTTGCTCTGAGGGAACAAAGGAACGACACTCTGCCTGACACAAACAGGTATTTATTGCTACAGCAACAATAACGCCAGCTAGCAACAAGATACGATAACGAATCGAGCTGGTCCGACTCACCAGCAAGGTTCCGAGCGAATGTTCGCCCGCGCTAGGGCAAGGGATATGCTCCGCGGCCGGACGGAACGAGATACGGGAGCCAGTGTTCCCACCGCTTCCTCGCCCCGTTTTCGAAGAGCGGAGCCGCGAGCGACACGTCCGCTCGCGCCAACGATCCCAGCCGAACCGTCTTCTGCCCTCTCCCGAGTGCGAGCAGGCTCTCGCGCTGCGACGCAGGCGCCCTCTCTCGTTAATTATGGTAACAAGAGAATGTGCTCCTCTTCGAGGCGAGGCTGCTGCTGCATCGCGGGAAAGTCTACACAGGGGACTGCAGGGCAGATCCCCACATCCCCCCCAACCTAAAACAGACACACGCGCCTGAAAGGATATGATATGGAGGAGTCTCCTGGTCTTCATGCAGTTGAGGCAGGTCTTGCAGCGGAGGTCACGCTGTCAGCGTCCACGCAGACTTCCGCGGTGTTCCGAAGGCGGCGTGAAGGTTTCCGCTGGGACGAGTGGTATGGCCCGCGGACTACCGTGTCCGCAGTCCCGCGAATAGAGTGCCGGTGGGAAAACTGCAGGCCAGGATTCGGCAGCAGTCGCCAGGGCAGCAGCAGCCGGAGGTTACTGCTGACTGGTCTCGCCACAGCTGTCCCGGATGGATGCGGCGAACAGGATACAGGCCGCTCCGTCGCAGTATGTCGCAACGAGACGACGTGTACCGGACAGCATGCCTGGGTTTCTCCACCGGGTCTGCAAAATTACCGAAACGCTCTCAGCGTGCCTTTAACATAGGTCACGGGAGGGGAAACGATATCCGCAAGGGCCTCGTGGCACAATGCCTAACTCGCTAGCAAAACGTGTCGGGCGGCTGTGCAAACGCAAAGTTCGAGTGAAATAAGCCCTTTCTTGAGTTGAACGAGACTGCTCAGTTCGTGCAAGGTTACAAAAAAAAAATGGGCGGGCAGGAAAGTGCGCACCCTCTCAACACCACGGTCTGGTGGTCGTGCCTCTTCTGACGTGGTGCAAGCAGCTCCGAAAAGCAATAGGCGTGACTACCACTGACAACGACCGTGACCACAACAAAGACCCGAAACGGATTACGAGCGCGCAGCCGCGAGGAGACATGAGCTTGTGGGGTGGTCTTACCCGGCTCACTGCACAAAGCAGCTTATGAGGGGTCGGCGCCCACCCTATCAGACGGTGTCGGGGCGCCCAGTGCCGAGCTTTAATACCAACGGACTCGTAGCGGCACCCGCGGACCCAGGCCACCTGGTTCCCAGAGCCGCTACTCCCAGAGTCGAAAAAAGAGACAGCAGAAAAAATATATACAGAAACTCGGACCACCCGCGCGGCTTCTATACTCACTCGCTTCGGGCTCGGCAACTCCGCGGGCACTAGCCCTAGCGCTCCCTCGATGCGGACTAAGTGATTCTCCCAAAGAAACTCCAGGGAAGCTTGATGAAAAACGTGCTGAGCATGTCGAAAACTTCAAACATACTGCAGCGCAATACACCTCGCTCTCAAGAAAGCATGCCGCAGGGCGTAGCGCTCAAAATTCACTCTCGGTTTAGCAGTTGTCAAGTCGGGACAAAGAGCGTTCATCGAATCGAACCGACAGTCGTGCAAAGTTCAAAGAGCAGGTCCCACGTTGGGCGCCAGATGTGGGGTTGATAAGGGAGAGATAAATACGTTCTTCGCACTTAATCGTGGCGTACACAGTTCAAAGCCGCCCGGACCCCACGCGGTGGTCGCGTACGCTACCGAACGCACGCCGACCACGGCGGACCTTGCTCCGAGGGAACAAAGAAACCACACTGTGGATGACAAAAAGAGGCATTTATTGCTATAGCAACAATAACGCCAGCTAGCAACAAGAAACGATAACGAATCGAGCTCGTCCGACTCACCAGCAAGGTTCCGAGCGAATGTTCGCCCGCGCTAGGGCAAGGGATATTCTCCGAGGCCGGACGGTACGAGATACGGGAGCCAGTCTTCCCGCCGCTTCCTCGCCCCGCTGGCGAAGAGCGGAGCCGCGAGCGACACGTCCGCTCGCGCCGACGATCCTAGCCGAACCGCCTTCTGCCCTCTCCCGCGTGCATGCAGGCTCTCGCGCTGCGACGCTGGCGCAGTCTCTCGTTAGTTAAGGTAACTAACAAGGGAGTGTGCTCCTACTCGAGGCGAGGCTGCTGCTTCACGGTGCATCGCCGGAAAGTCTACACAGGGGACTGCAGGGCAGATCCCCACACAGCAAACGAGAACTGCCAAGAGCTGCTGCGTTGCATCTCGCCGGTGTCTTGCTCGAAGTTTTAGCTCTAGCTTCCAAAAAAAAACACTCACAGAAAGGTTACACATACAAAAGGTGAGGGACCAGAAATAACGGCGTCGTTTGCAAGAAAAGTCACCTAACACTGCTTTATAACCAGATATTTAGACAAAAATAAACCCTGTACGTTTTGGCAGAAGCAATACCTGCGGTTCGAAAAATGATGATGTACTTCGTAAAATGAGGGGGGATCCAATGGTGTAAAAAAACTTCATACAGTGTCCCAAAACAAGGCCCGGCACATGAACTACAGGTGTATTGAATGAGCACTTCTCAACCCAACCATTTACAATGTTTAAAGCTCCAGAAATAAAACACAAAGAATTAATTACACCAGACTGTTCAGCTGGTCGAGTTGATTCTGATGCATAATGAAGAAGCAGCGCAGAAATACGATGAAGGAGAGAAGGGGCATGACACGGGTACTGACTATCAACACCTGGATTGATTGCAGGAATACCATACATATGCCTCAACATAAACAGAGGGAACGAATTAAACCACTATCAGCAGTCGCCAAGTCGCCGAGTATTTCAGCTCGCAAGATGGCATGTTTACGCATATATTGTCGTATACGCAAAATGAAGAGACCCCTGTCCAACGTGTGCCAATCGACGCCAAACTGCATGCGGGCGTGACCTGACGAAGCACTCCTGTTGTCGAGACCCACGCAGCCGGCTCGCTGCATCTCTGTGCTCGTGATCGTCGCCAGCCGGTGCACCATCCTCTACACCAGGATTGCTTCATTAGGCTGCGCTAGCATTCATTTTGGAATGCATCGGCACGGGTTGGCTGGGGCGTCTTTATTAATGCGCCAGCATTGAAGGTCCCATGTCACACAAGAAGCGGTGCCGTCGTTGCCGTCCTCGAGCAATTCCTAATGGATGGAGTTGTGACGTTGCAGCAATATTTCCTCCCGTGGGTAATTCAAACACGGCAGTGCAATCACACTCTTTCTTCCCATATAAAATATACGCTGCTCCGTCTACGCGCGGAACCTGCAGGCTGTGAAGGAGTTCAATTGTTGCTAGCGTGATCTTATTGGTCGCAAACGTCTGAAGCACGTTTATGTTCAACCGCCCGTCCTGTCTGGTCTTTCTGTGTGGTTTGTGTCAAAATTAGCGCTGTTTTTTATCTTTTGTTACACAATGTTACACCAACTAGCCCAGCAAGAGGTACTGTTAAAGTAAAGTAACTTCGGGGAAAATGAATCGGTATGAATAGGGTGGGATTCAAACCACGACCTAGCTTGGAATGCGAGACGAGCAGGCTACTTCTACCAGGCCGCAAACGCTCGAGGGTTTAAGCGGGATAGAGATGGACCTGATGAATGCGTTGTGGTCTTTGACTTGATGTGGTTCCTAAGGACAAGTGCTCATGTATGTATAGGTAATTATGAGTAGGCTAATTATTAGGTAATTCAACCACATTAATTCGATTTTTGAGATGCTTTATTGTACTTGAACAGTTTGATGCGTGAGTATGTGTGATGTATCGATGTGAGCAGTGGGATTCCTGCATCACTAATCTAGGAAAGAAGGAGAGGTATATAAAGGCATCGCGAGGCTGGCGAGTGTGCCGCCACATGGTGATGCGATACTTCTTGACATTAGGTCTCATCTGACTGTCGTGGCTTCGTTTCGGGTTTGGATTCGGCTGTAATTTCTGCTACACTCAAAAGAAAAAGAAGTAAGCATCTGGTAGAATGTTTGCATCCACCGTTTGCACATGTTCCTGCTCGATCCGCTGAACGAATCAAATAGTGCATTCAAAAAAATATTCGAAATGAATCAAGTATGTTTTCAAGTTTTTGAATACTTGTCGAATAACTGGCGCTAACTTTGATGAAGGGTGGACGTGGATTGTTTCCACAACAGGGTGCACTCCGGTGCTGCACAGCATGCTGCCGCAGTCGATATGCTCGGGATGGGAAGTTTCGGCGGGACGAGGCGGTCTCTTCAGGTGGACTTCGTTCGATACAAATCATACGTGGCCTTGAAAGTTGGGCGATATGGCATGACACAGGCGGAGTTTGTAAGCCCTGCCTTAGGTTTGGGAATCCATGACTAACACGTAGTTCTCGCCATTCTCATGCAGTGAGATGTGGCATTAGTTTATTCCCTGTCGTAAACATTAGCAAATTGAATTTTTTGCATACACAGGACGGTGATGGTCACATATCTATTACGCTGCCTTCATGACACGTACTCCTTTGTAGAGATGAGTGTTGCGTACTTTGAAAGGTATAGTTATAAGGCTCTTAAGTTATGGCGCGGTACGGCAGCGCCACCGCTAGTGCTTCGCTGTGACACACGATAATTGGTTTCGCACGAGTTTTCATGCTAGTACCTGATTTTCGTGAAAGATTTCATTCGTATTCTATTTGATTATTACGTACATGATCCATATTCGATTAGATTTTCAAAGTACTATTCGCATACACCGCGTTCACTTGTAATTTCTCTAAAACATGCCCTGGATTGATTGCAGGAATGCCATACATATAACCTCAGCATAAACAACAGAGGGAACGAATAAAACCACTATCAGCAGTCACGAAGTCGCCGAGTATTTCAACTCCAAGATGGCATGTTGACGCATATATACTGTCGTATACGCAAAATGAAGAGACCCCTGTCTAACGCGTCGTTTAGTCCGCGTTAGCCAGCTGATGCTCAAGAGCTCTCTTCGTTTGCGCAGCTCGTCGTGCCCTCGTCATCCGGACCTGCGACGCCGACGCTGGGATCCGGAAAAGCACCTCCCGAGCTACACCTGAACTTCCAGCCGCAGTCTTTCGGCTCTTCATGACGTGCCAGGCAGCAGTCGGAGCGTAGCTCTTCTGGTGTTGCATGGTGCTGTAAAGGTGCAGGACCACTCAGCTCGGTCCATCGATGAGCTGCGCCATGCTGGTGTGCATGGCCAGCACAGCTGTGTTAAATTTAACGTAGATTATATGTTTTAGGTGTTTTTTGAAAAAAACACGTATAATTCGATGTATGATTGGTGTAGGGTGTGGATTCGCCTTAGGAATCCAAAGAATAAAATAACAAAGATTTGATTCGTCACTCCTGTCGTCATGAAATTTTTTTATGACCAGGCGAAGTTGTCGTGGTCCCGCTATCGCACTTCACTTAATATTGTAGTCTCAATTGGATCTTTGTATTGTTGACCTGTCGCTCCAGTTAATTCCATTCTTTCCGTCATCTGTAGCCTCACTTCGAAATGAAAACTACCGATATCTGCAGTCCCTTACTTTCGTCAAACTTCACCGAGCATCAAGTCGGAAGTTATAAACTACATTGCATAAACAGTTTTGCATTTTTGCATCTCGCATGCTGCCCTGGCAACGAAATGTTCATGGCTGCGTCTTATTCGTACATGTGTGATGTTTAAGATGTTATCACTAACTCAAAACAGGTGTTATAAGAAACTCTATTCTGTGTGTGTTTTCTTTTTTGCGACGTGCTTTAAGCTTGTACAAATCAATACATTGATCCCACATCCACGGAATTTTCGAAAAGAACACGGCCATGTCAATAAAACCAGGCGGAGCATGAAATTTTGTCAGCAGAGAAAAAAAGACTGGCTCTACAATGGAAGAATATGAAATCAACTGATGTGTCGAACAACACATGCCCACCACTTGAAACGGTAAGATGTGGCTTTCCTGAAGCCCCGCTTTCAGGTGAGAGTACTGATAAAGTATGGCGGCTAATCCGAAACTTTATCACCGCGGAGCGCAAGCAGCCGCACCCCATTGGACAGGCCACTGGGCGATGTGCACTATGTGTACATATACCCTTCACGCGCATTCCCTGTGACACAAGGATTCCCCTGCGACAAAATGTTTATCATCTTGTTGGCTGCTTGGAAATTGGCACTGGAAATATGCTGCGTCGTAATAGCTGAGCAGCTCTCCCTTTCTGCTCAGGTGTAAAGTAAATCACGGAGTGACAAGTTCGCCGGCCAGTGACGCGTGCTCTTCGGTGTGGTTGCGTGCGTTTTTTGGCGGTGTGGTTTTTGTTCAACCCATTTTGACCGCTGATGAGAATTAAAATTTACATTATTCCAAAAACGAAACGTGGTATTACTGCCGTCCATTTGCGAACCTCAAGTTACAAAGAGGTGGTGAAACGTAACAGTTCAGAAGCTTGATTTTAAATACCCTGCTCGATCATCTCTCGCCGAAGGTAATCGCCTTTTCGGAATGCACGGATAACAGTAATATTGGCATTCCTCGCAATGGAACTGAGTAACATTTAAACTTAGGCGAGTATCTGTTCACCGTTCAGAGGCAAGCACTGGAAACATAAGTCGTCTTCCTGTGTAGTCCTCAGCAGCTACGTAGCAATGCGGAAATTATAGGGGCACCTATGCATTTATCTTGTGTAAATGCCAGAGAAAGTGTAACTGGCTCACTGCGTCACTGAAGACATCAGTCGCGCTGTTAATAGACAGTAGCGTGCACGTACAAAGTGGAGAAATTTTGCGCCTTTCATTTTCGGAATACCAGCGGAAGGTTTAGACTTTATTTTGAGAAAATGAAAGGCGCATAAATTGTTTTCTTTCTATTTCAAAACTGAAATAAGTACAAGAAAGCTATGTACAATGGTGCTGAACCCATAGCCAAGGCTAGTGTCTGGTCCATCACAAAGATACCTTGCAAATACAGCAAGTGGAGAGAATACTCACGTAAATAAATTCAAAATAATAAAATCCCAACACACACTTTGCGCATCAATTTTATTAAAAAATGTCAGTATATACAATTGCTGTTCATGCGGACTTTCTTTGCACATAACCTTAACAAAATTATTCCGTCCAAAATTCACCCTTCCGACCATCCTGAAAATTAGACTCAGCAAGAACATTTTGAGGGATTGTGAAAAATTACTTTTAATTTTAACATTATTAGAAAAGCCATTCTGTATTAGTGCACCGTTGTACTCAGTCATCCTTTTCCCGTATGTATTGCGGCATAAGTTTAAATGATTTGAACTTGCAGCTCGTGTCCTTTTTAGTAGTTATACAAATACTTTGGTGAAACGGCTTATTGGATTCCAGTTTTTTGTGTATTGTCTGGGAAGTTTTTAACGTATAAATTTATTGTAAAGGTAATATATATGGGCTGTCTGAAAAAGTGGCTTGCTAGGGCAACTGTGTTTGGAATATGTGATGATTCTTAGGGATCTCTTTTGTAGTCGGACTATGCGTTCAAGATATGTGGGGTATGTGTTGCTCCAAGATTCTCTGCAGTAACTTAACTGACTATGTATAAAAGCAAATTATAGTATGCATAGAATCGAGTAATCAAAACATCCTCGCGCTTTCAAGAGAATGTGACATCCATATGCAAGTTTTCAACAAACTTGTTTTATGTGATTTCTCCAGTGCATGTCAGAATCGAAATGCACACCTAGGTATTTAAAGCTTGTTACATATTGTATCGGCTCATTGTATACATGCAAGCGGATTTCGTTGTTGTTTAAATTTTTTCCCCTTGAGCTGAGCACAGTTTATTTTGTTTTCTGGGTATTAACAGTTAGCTGGTTGGTAGTAAACCACTTTAAGACCCTAACTACTTCTTCGTTTACTTTGCTGTTTAGTTCTCCTATTGGGTCTCCTATAAATACTAACACTGTGTCATCAGCGTACATTAATGATTGGGAATATTTTAAGGCTGACGGAAAGTCATTTACGTAAAGCGAAAAAAGTTCGGTACCAGTACTGAGCCCTGTGGCACCCAAGTCAGCACGGCCTGCGGTTTAGAGATCAAGTTATTCATTACAACATGCCGTTCGCATTTGGTGAGATAACTCTTAAATAACTGTGCTATTTTCCCTCTGAAACCGAAGTCGGTTCTTGGGTTAGTGAACACTCAATCGCGCTTTGAGATACACTCGCAAGGGGTTTGCTTGTGAGGCCTACATTATGCTTCGTTATGCATCCTCAGCGACCATAACCTCTCTAAAGAGGAACGGCTTTGCGTCCTCAATCCTCCCAAACTTTAGACTTCTACCAGGTATTTCAGGGAAGACAAAAATTTTCAAAAATAGGCATTTTGGAGTAAAAATTGGGTTTTCCGGCGTACTATTCCCAATGTTGGAGGATATCAGAAAACCGGTAAATCATCTTAAGTGGTAAGGTGTCTAAATAATTTTTAATAATTATCTTTTTAAGTTATAGAGTTACGCGCGTAGTTTCGATTAGAGATTTGTAGCTGTTCCTTAGTGTAGCCATGCCGGTTTTTAGAATTCCGAAAACGGAATTATCCTTGGCGCTAGATGTTGCCGGAAAAAATTTGGCTTTTTTATCCTATTACGTGCAATGGAAAGGTGGGTTTGCCTGCATGCTTTCCGAAAGCGCATGTATTTTGGCAAGATGTAGCCAAGTTTTGTTGAGCCACAGCGCAGAGAATAATCGCGTTTTTCGAAATTCTAAAACAGGCATGGCTAGACTAACGAGCAGCTACAAAATCGTGACGTACTCAGTGTCTGCATATATATTTGTCATGTGGAAATAAACCGGGGTCCTTTATTCTTTGGCGTTCGCCAGGGGGGAGGGGGGACGCAGGAGTCAATATCGAGGTGTCGTCCAGCAAGAAACCACATTTTGTCGGAAGTCGCTGTCCAAAATATAGTGTACCCACTGCAGATATCGCTGCCTGTTGCCAGCCGCCAGCATCATTGTATACCATCCGGATAGCAGCAATGGGAAATGTCACAAGAAACGAATGTTTCTTCCCAGCCTTTTTTAGTGCAGCCACCAGCGAGCTTCATCTTTGACAAGACGTCCGAATGGCCGGCGTGGATACAAGAATTCGATTACTACCGATTCGCCTCAGGACTTTATGAGCGACCTCAAGAGGCTCAGGTGCGTACGTTGCTGTACACGATGGGACGACAGGCACGCAGCATTTTCAAGACTTTCATCTTGTGCGAGGAAGACTCGAAGAAATACGACGTTGTGAAAAAATAGTTCGATACCGATTTTGTCGCCACACGAAACTTGGCCTACGAAAGCGGGTGCTTCCATCGCCGCCACCAAGAACCAGGCGAGCATGTTGTTACATACGCTGTCCGATAGATGTGACTACGGGGAGATAAAAAAGCGGATTATTCTTTTTGACCGTTTTGTAGTTGGACTACGAGACGCAAAGTTGTCCGAAATTTATCGAATAGATGCGACGCTGGGACAGACTGGTTGCTCACTGGTGCAGTCAGTTAATTTTTCCGAACTCGACGCGAACTGTGGTTTCAACCAAGTGAGATTAGCAAGGAACTGTGAACTGCTCACAACATTCAATACTCTTTTTGGCCGTTATTGCTGCGAGCGGCTACCATTTGGCGTAACTTCGGCTCCGGAGTATTTTCAAAGACAAATGTGGGATATTCTTGATGGAATTCCGGGGGTCATAAACTTAAAGGGCAAGTGAAGAGGTTTAAGAATTCGATAAGTTTTAACCAGCGAATGTTTTGAACTTGTAGGTAAAGCATGCGAAATCTTTTTCCGCCAGCATTTGAAACGGTGACGTAACCGCCGACTAAAGTGGCGTCAGTGTTCAGACTTCTCTGCCGTGCACAGCGACAGGCAGAGGCTGCAGTGGTCACGTCACGTACAGGGGCAATATGTTCCCCACGAAGAAACGGTTGTTTCAAGGAAGAAAACGAATGCCGGCGAAGGTGAAGCTCACGAAGCATTGTGCATAGGAAGACGAAGGGCATCATGCAGACAAATGCAGCGCACATATGAAGTTTCTCCAGCAATGACGTCACCATGAGTTTCCCCGCGCACCTTCATCGCACAAAGGAGAAACCTGGGCACCGTCGAGGTTAGAATGAACTAAATAATAGTTCACCGTAGTTGAGGCTTTAATTGGTCAGTACGTGACAGTTTTAAATGTTAGCGCTAAACTACTTCGTATGCTTTACCTAGAATCTTCCTAATTCGAATTCTTCAATAGCCGCCAATCCTCAGAAAACCATTTTATCTTCCCTTTAACAAACGATGTCCTTACCCACGTGAAAATTTGCTTCTGGTTTGCTGCTGGAATCCTACTGGTTCCAGTAGTACTGGTTTATTAGCACATTCCCAGCAGCTACTGGAACAAGCAGCTGATGGAACCAGTAGCCTATGGAATCAGTAGGTGTTGGAGACATTAGCGTCCATATAGCATCGAAACATTACATTTAATTCAGTTTAGATAAATGATTCGTAGGATATATCCTTTAATTTTTGAACATTTCTGAAGCATAAAACAAATTTTAACTTCCTAAACATTAAGCATGCAAAAAAACATTTGAAACTTGCGGTAAATTGGTAAACTCATCCTGCAGGACCATGCAAACCTGCCCGTAGTAGAAACTCAAGTACAGCTTCAAACCCGTCTTGAAAAGCAGCAACTAGCAACAAAGCCCGAAAATATACATACAACTTCTATGTGTGACTTGTGCTCACATTCTAATACCACATGGGTTCTTGCTTATATATACCCCAAGATGGGTGTCCCACAGGTGTTAGTGGTGAATAGTTAATAAGAAAAGTTATTTCATTAAATTTCTGACTTTTTATTCAAATCTTGCGCTCCTAGTCGGATAGGTTAATAGTCTGATACTACTTGAGTCTGCAGTGAAGTACCGCCGAAATTCACGACCGCCGCACAGATTTCCTCCACGACTAAAAAGTACACCGTTGTTAAAACTTTTCTTGTTCCCTAAGCAACAAACTAATTGCAAGAAAAAAATATTGGATCTACAATTTTAATGCCCTGCTTGTTTAATATAGTCAAACATTAAAATGTTTATTTCGTTTACTATAGCGATGGGCCAGCGGAGTAATACAGTACGCCGCGGATCATGGCCGAGTGTTCGCAACTGCTGTTTTTTTTAAGTTGTATTCTGCTATAGCTGCAAATTTCTGTTAGCTGAAGGATATATTATTAACAAAAACAACAACAAAAAGAAGCTCTCCGAACAGAACAACAAAAAATCCTTATGCTGGAACCAGAACGACTAGCAGAAAACTAGAATAAGCACCGGGCTGAAACCGGTACAACAAGCAGGAAACCAGGAGGTTTCCTGCTGGTTCCAGCAGAACCAGTACTGACTAGTCGGTTCCCAAACACAAATTTTCAAATGGGAATCTTTGGCCCTACTCAGAAGGAACACGACGAACGGTTGTTTCGCGCCTTGGAACGCTTGCCTTAAGCGGCATGACCCTAAACGAAAAAAAATAGAAAGTTTAGTGTAAAGGAGCTTTGTTTTCTGGTGTGCCGCGCGAGCTAATATTGCATACGCCCGGATACAACGAAGTTTCGCGCAACTAAAAATTTAAAGCCGCCATCGAACGTTGCAGAAATGCGCAGATTTCTTGATCTTGCTAATCATTACTCATTATTCATTTCAGGGTTTCAGAGTTGGCTGAACAAACGACACCTTTGGGTCAACTGCAGCAAGTGGACACTGAGTGGGTCTGCGCAGCGCTTCAGCCGAATAAAAAAAATCGGCCGGATGTTTTTGTCTCAAGGTCAATGAGAGCAAATGAGATGCGCTATGCGCTAACTGAAAAGGAGACGTTAGCTATAACATGACCCGCAAAACGTCTCGAAAGCTATGGGCGTGGACTGCACATTATTCTAGAAGCGGATCACAAACCGTTGGTTTCTTTGCTAGGAAAGACTCCACTTTATCTGGATCCGCCTCTCATTCAAAGGTTCAGAATGCGGCTAATGGAGTTTAGTTTCGAGGTGCATTATGTCCCGGGCAAAAATCTGTAAATAGCTGATGCACTCTCCAGAGCACCAATGCGAGGCCAAAAGACGAACTTCCTTTCGGTCGATGAAGTCAACTGTAACGTTGCCGTATTTGAGTTAATCGAGTCGGAGCACTTCAGGCTACTAGCCGAAGAACAAACGGACTAGACTTGTCGTACGTTAATTGCGTCGCTATGTCCGTGAGGGCTGGCCTAGTCTACCTTCGTTATCGGCCGTTTGGAGGCCTTGTAGGAAGGATCGTGCCGTTTTGAGCGTATGTAAAGGTGTCTTCATGCACGGCTCTCGCCTTGTTATGCCACACAGCTTTAGGAGCGGTATGTTAAAGCTGGTTAATGAGGGCCACCAGGGTGTTGTGAGATGTAGAACAGGGGGATGGGAGTCCGTGTGGTGGCCAGACTTAAACTCTCAACTTGCGGTATTCAATGCCAACTGCCGCGCGTGTTTCCAATTTCGCCTCCAGCCGTGCGAGCCGATGATTCCGACCGAGACGGCTTTTCGGCAATGCCAAAGGGTTGCGGCGGATATCTGCCACGTGAAATGCTGTGACTACTTGCTCATGGTGGATCACTTTTCTTTATTTTCGGTATTGTGTCCGCTGACCTCTCTTAGCAGCACTGAAGGTATTTATCATATAAAAATAGTGCTTTCTACGCACGGCATACCAGAAACGCTGGCATCAGATAACGGTGGTCTATTTGTCGGCCAAGAGTTCAAACAGTTCGCGCATGTTGATGGATTCAAAAGTGTGACGTGTGGCCCTAGGTACAGGAGGCAAACGGGGAGGTACAAAGAATGGTTAAAACCGTGAAAGAACAGTTGCTAAATTCTGGTGAACTACATCTGGCTTTCTTAGAGTACAGGGATACGCCGGGACACCTACACAAAACGACAGCAGAGCTACTCAAGAGGCGGCGGCTCCGCACTACCTTGCCTCTCCAACCAAAGGAGTAGCCAGCTAAGACGCCAATCTGAAAGAAGCGCGGGACATAGACGCAGCTTTCAGGGAGAATAAGCGGCAAAATTATGATCGCAAGCATGCTGCCCGCCACCTTTTTGTGCCAGGTGATTCTGTTCGGGTCGAGGACTGCAGGCGAAAAGGCGTGGTTCTTCAGAGTGCAAAGCGGCCACGATTGTTTATAATGGTTTTGGAGTACTGTACTCTTGTGATACTCGTCGCTTGCGTGTGACGTACACAGTGTCTGGATATATATATATATATATATATATATATATATATATATATATATATATATATATATATACTTTTTGGAGTTCGCCAGGGGGGGGGGGGCGAGGCACGAGTCTTCATCGAGATGTCGTCCTGCGCAGCACCACAATACTAGGCCGCAGAAGCCATGTCTTTACCAACCAAAAAGCCTATTTTTGAAAATTTTTGAAAGCCTCCCTGAAATATTTCGTGTATGAGGAGGGAGTCCCGCTAAACAGCTTTGAAGCGTACTCCTTGGACTGTTTATTTTTGACGGGGGCTGTACCGGGGGGGGATCTTCCATTAGCGCGTGCGTCCGATACATTATCTGTATCACATAACTGCAGGAAGGTGAGATAGAAATAGTAGAGGCGCAAGCCTCTGCAACGGCCTGATTTAAATTTGACTATAACCAAGCGGCGAATTTGAATGAACTGTTTGACAGGTCCCTGAAAGAAGTATAAGAACGTGCATGTGAGATGCTGTAAATAGAACGTCGGCCAGCAGTCACACGTGAAAGTTGCATAGTAGTAGTAGTATAAGTGTTTAATAAAAAAATATAATAAAAAAGGAAGTTAAAAGATTTTTGCTCACCCCGGCATCTGCCATCACTGTATCGGCGGCACCTGAGCTGGGGCAGCGGAAATTAAGGTTAAAAGGCAGTATGAAGAAGAGAAACGAAAGAGGTGAGGGGATAGCAAGAAAGGACATAGGAAGTAGTCATATTTACACTATTTACAGAGTCCAAATAAAGTTGTCCAGGTCGTGCGCGCGTACAGTCAGAGAAGAAAAATAAAAAACACACGCGCACATTGTTCGCTCACGGGTGCGCGCACTGCCCTGCGGTCACAGTAGTGTCTTGAGCGAGTCCGGGAGTAGGCCCAGCTCTCTGTAGGCCGCGAGCATATCGCGACGAGCATCAGCGAACGCGGTACAGCGAAGGAGCAGGTGCTCCAGTGTCTCCACTGCACCGCATAAATCACACACTTCACTCGTCGCGATTCCGTGACGCATCCGTCGGTCCCCGGACCACACACAGCCGATGCGCGCACGGAGGATCATTGCGCGTTGCGACCGCGATAGAGCGCGGCAGCCGTTGATGCTGGCGATGCGCTCACCTCCGGCGATGCGTGGGTCGGGGTGCTGCCGTCGGAGATGTTCGTGAATGACCGCTCGCACGTCCTCCAGCGCAAGGGGGAGATCTCGTGGCGGTAGCTGGCGTGGGGCGGTCGTGAGTTCGGCGGCCTCCTCTTTGCCGGTGATGCCGCAGTGGCCGGGCACCCACTGTAAGCGCACGACGCATCCTTGCTGCGCTAAGCACGAGACGCTTGCGAGGATGTCGCGCATTAATGGAGTACCACGGCCGTTGCACTACTGTCGCACAGCAGAGCACTTCTGGGTGGCGAAGGGACGATGGAGAGCAGGAGGTCCAATCCCAGCTGGATCCTCATCAGCTCCGCCGTGGTGGAGGATCCCAGGAAGGTGGTGTGTGTCTGGCTGTGCAGCCACAGGGCGGGTATAGTAGCCGCCGCTGCGAGGGAGTCTCTTTGGCGGACCACTGAGCCGTCAGCGTACACGAGATGGTCCTGAAGCTTCTCGTGTAGGACGGCTCTGGTCAGCAGCTGCGCAGCGCACAGGGGGTGCTCCGCTTTCCCGCGACGCCGACGATTTCTCGCTGTATCTCGGAGGCAGCAGGCCAGGGCGGGCAGTGGCCGTAAGGGGGGGGGGGGCGGCTTTTGTGAGGCGCTCATATTCCTGTAGCGCCGCACCCATTCGTGAGCGTGGGTGCTTGCGTATTCGTTGCAGAAGCGAGCCGCCGTCCGGTGCGCGATGGAGACGGTCGATATGATGCAATGCCTTGCGCGCTGTTTGGAGCTGGAGAGGCCGCGCTCCTGCCTCGGCCACTGTTGCGGCGCACTGAGAGTTCTTAGGCAGGCCTAGGCACACGCGCAGCGACTTGCGGTACTGGAGCTCCAGTTTCCTCCAGCACGGCTTGCGCACCGAGACGAGCGGCAACGCGTAGTGTGCCGCCCCCAATGCTGCGGCGTTGTACAGTCGCAGCGCGGCTTGCTGTGAGGTGCCCTGGCCTCGAACGGTGAGCTTGTGAACGGCGGCGGTGATCCTCTTCATCTGCAAACAGGCCTTGGTCGCCGCGGGGCGGAAGGAAAGTCGCCAGTCAATGTGCAGGCCAAGGTACCGCAGTGATTTACGCCAAACAATCGGACTCTCGTCCAGTAACAGTGGCGCAAGGCGCGCGCGCGAGAGGGAAACGCAAGCCATGGCTACCGATTTGTCCGCGCTCAGCGACAGACCTAGGCCCCGCACGCAGGCGTCAATTGCTCTCAGCGCTTCCTGAAGGCACTGCCGCACGCGTAGCGCCTCGCCCGGTGGCCCCCGGCACCACAGAGCAATGTCGTCCGCATATATGGACATGTACACACGGTGTCGGCCGCTCTTAGGGAGGCAGGCCGGCACCACCGACATGGCCACGTTAAAAACGGGGATATGACAGAGCCCTGCGGCACGCCCAGTTCCACCGGACGAGGCTCGGAGAAATTGCCCCCTACTCGTACGCGCATGGTGCGCTCGTTCAGGAAGCCGCGAACATATGCAACAGGCGCCCGCTCACACCGGCTCCCTCGAGCACCGCGAGAATTGGTGCGCGATGGACGTTGTCAAAAGCGCTCGAGACGTCCAGCAGCAGCAGCGCAACCTGTCTTGCCGCCCTGGCGCGTTCCAGAGCCGTGACAACGTCCGAAATCGAATTTACCGTGCACCGCATCCCACAAAAACAAATCAGCATCCGCGGCTCGCTCGTTCAAACGTTTCAACGCCATATGCTCCATGAGCTTACCCACCGCCGATGTTAGTTCCACTGGTCGGTATCCGCTTAGCTCCGTAGGTGGGCGCCCTGGCTTTCGGACAGGACAGACGACCGCGGTGCGCCAGTCCTCCGGTAGCTCCCCGTGTTCCCAAACAAGGTTGATCTGCTGCAGGAGGATCTGTCGTTGCTCCGCATCCAGGTTTCCCAGCATCTGGTAGGTCAACCCGTCCGGTCCGGGCGCCGATCGGCGGCGGCAGCGCTGCAGCGCGTTGTTCAGTTCCGCCGCGGTGAAAGGCGCGTCGCAGGGACCTTCCGAGGTGACGAGAGAGGGAGTGGCACCGCTTCTCGGGCTCTCGAGTGCAGCCATGCTAGCTGCACCTGCGGGGCTTAGCGGCACAAGCTGGTCTGCAAACCGCTCAGCGAGCTCTTCGTCCCTGAGCCCGCTGGATATCGCCAGGGCGGAAAGCGGCTCCGGGTTTGCCTGTGGTTCCGTGATGCGCCGCAAGGTGTCGAACAGCCTCCGCGAGCTGGCGTCTTCCTCCATGCTATGGCATAACGAAGCCCACTGCCGGCGGTACAGTTTGTGGACGTGGCGGCGAGCTGCCGCGTCCAGACGGTTGTAGACCATCCGGTTGGCGCCCCTGTCTGTCCGTCTGGATTTTAAGAGGTTAGAATTCACAAGACATGGCTAGGTGGCTTGAGCCACCGCCCGATGTAAAGGGTTCAGCCGTATCCACCCATCCATCCATCCACGCCCTTCGCTCTGCGTGGTCCCTTTTTTCGCGCAGCTCGAGCAGTTTGTTGCCAGGTGTGGGCTGCCCCGCCCTCACCTCTGCTCTTCGGGTGTATGCGAGGGCGCTCCGTACCAGACTGGTGAAAAATGGGGCGCCTGAGGCGGCCGCCTCGTCTACAGCCTGCCTGAACGCACGCCAGTTGACAATGGAATATGTGCGTGTGGCGCGCGCCTCCGTCGCAGTGGGTTCAATCAGGATGGAGTAGTGTTCCGAGCCCGAGAGAGATGGTGATCGGTGCCATATCGCCTCGATGCCTCTGGATGCGAAGGCAACGTCGATGCAGGAGCCGGGTGTTCCGCGTCGTCGGAAGCTGGGCTCGCCGGTGTTACCCAAGGCATTGGGGTTTAGGGATAGTGAAGGGAAAGTGGATTTTAAGAGGTTAGAAGTAACCAAGCGAAGGTTATCTGATTGGTGGCTAAAAGCAAGACAGGAGTAAAATTTCACAAGACATGGCTAGGTGACTTGAGCCACCGCCCGATGTAAAGGGTTCAGCCGTATCCATCCATCCAGGTGGTGACCGGCAGACGGAGTCAGCGTAGCCAGCAGCTTCCACAGCGTGACCGACAGAGACCGGGCCCGCGTACTTCTCCCCAGGCACCATCCGCACCTGCTGGCAAATTCCCAGGCCAGCCTACGGATGCACGGGACCGGGAGGTTGAGATGCTGCGAGGTTGTGCGCTGCGCAGCTGCTGACCAGAGCCGTCCTACACGAGAAGCTTCAGGACTATCTCGTGTACGCTGACGGCTCAGTAGTCCGCCAAAGAGACTCCCTCGCAGCGGCGGCTACTATACCCGCCCTGTGGCTGCACAGCCAGACACACACCACCTTCCTGGGATCCTCCACCACGGCGGAGCTGATGAGGATCCAGCTGGGATTGGACCTCCTGCTCTCCATCGTCCCTTCGCCACCCAGAAGTGCTCTGCTGTGCGACAGTAGTGCAACGGCCGTGGTACTCCATTAATGCGCGACATCCTCGCAAGCGTCTCGTGCTTAGCGCAGCAAGGATGCGTCGTGCGCTTACAGTGGGTGCCCGGCCACTGCGGCATCACCGGCAAAGAGGAGGCCGCCAAACTCACGACCGCCGCACGCCAGCTACCGCCACGACATCTCCCCCTTGCGCTGGAGGACGTGCGAGCGGTCATTCACGAACATCTCCGACGGCAGCACCCCGACCCACGCATCGACGGAGGTGAGCGCATCGCCAGCATCAACGGCTGCCGCGCTCTATCGCGGTCGCAACGCGCAATGATCCTCCGTGCGCGCATCGGCTGTGGGTGGCCCGGGGACCGACGGATGCGTCACGGAATCGCGACGAGTGAAGTGTGTGATTTATGCGGTGCAGTGGAGACACTGGAGCACCTGCTCCTTCGCTGTACCGCGTTCGCTGATGCTCGTCGCGATATGCTCGCGGCCTACAGAGAGCTGGGCCTACTCCCGGACTCGCTCAAGACACTACTGTGACCGCAGGGCAGTGCGCGCACCCGTGAGCGAACAATGTGCGCGTGTGTTTTTTATTTTTCTTCTCTGACTGTACGCGCGCACGACCTGGACAACTTTATTTGGACTCTGTAAATAGTGTAAATACGACTACTCCCTATGTCCTTTCTTGCTATCCCCTCACCTCTTTCGTTTCTCTTCTTCATACTGCCTTCTAACCTTAATTTCCGCTGCCCCAGCTCAGGTGCCGCCAATACAGTGATGGCAGATGCCGGGGTGAGCAAAAATCTTTTAACTTCCTTTTTTATTATATTTTTTTATTAAACACTTATACTACTACTACTATGCAACTTTCACGTGTGACTGCTGGCCGACGTTCTATTTACAGCATCTCACATGCACGTTCTTATACTTCTTTCAGGGACCTGTCAAACAGTTCATTCAAATTCGCCGCTTGGTTATAGTCAAATTTAAATCAGGCCGTTGCAGAGGCTTGCGCCTCTACTATTTCTATCTCACCTTCCTGCAGTTATGTGATACAGATAATGTATCGGACGCACGCGCTAATGGAAGATCCCCCCCCCGGTACAGCCCCCGTCAAAAATAAACAGTTCAAGGAGTACGCTTCAAAGCTGTTTAGCGGGACTCCCTCCTCATACACGAAATATTTCAGGGAGGCTTTCAAAAATTTTCAAAAATAGGCTTTTTGGTTGGTAAAGACATGGCTTCTGCGGCCTAGTATTGTGGTGCTGCGCAGGACGACATCTCGATGAAGACTCGTGCCTCGCCCCCCCCCCCCCCCTGGCGAACTCCAAAAAGTATATATATATATATATATATATATATATATATATATATATATATATATATATATATATATATATATATATATATCCAGACACTGTGTACGTCACACGCAAGCGACGAGTATCACAAGAGTACAGTACTCCAAAACCATTATAAACAATCGTGGCCGCTTTGCACTCTGAAGAACCACGCCTTTTCGCCTGCAGTCCTCGACCCGAACAGAATCACCTGGCACAAAAAGGTGGCGGGCAGCATGCTTGCGATCATAATTTTGCCGCTGATTCTCCCTGAAAGCTGCGTCTATGTCCCGCGCTTCTTTCAGATTGGGCGTCTTAGCTGGCTACTCCTTTGGTTGGAGAGGCAAGGTAGTGCGGAGCCGCCGCCTCTTGAGTAGCTCTGCTGTCGTTTTGTGTAGGTGTCCCGGCGTATCCCTGTACTCTAAGAAAGCCAGATGTAGTTCACCAGAACTTAGCAACTGTTCTTTCACGGTTTTAACCATTCTTTGTACCTCCCCGTTTGCCTCCTGTACCTAGGGCCACACGTCACACTTTTGAATCCATCAACATGCGCGAACTGTTTGAACTCTTGGCCGACAAATAGACCACCGTTATCTGATGCCAGCGTTTCTGGTATGCCGTGCGTAGAAAACACTATTTTTATATGATAAATACCTTCAGTGCTGCTAAGAGAGGTCAGCGGACACAATACCGAAAATAAAGAAAAGTGATCCACCATGAGCAAGTAGTCACAGCATTTCACGTGGCAGATATCCGCCGCAACCCTTTGGCATTGCCGAAAAGCCGTCTCGGTCGGAATCATCGGCTCGCACGGCTGGAGGCGAAATTGGAAACACGCGCGGCAGTTGGCATTGAATACCGCAAGTTGAGAGTTTAAGTCTGGCCACCACACGGACTCCCATCCCCCTGTTCTACATCTCACAACACCCTGGTGGCCCTCATTAACCAGCTTTAACATACCGCTCCTAAAGCTGTGTGGCATAACAAGGCGAGAGCCGTGCATGAAGACACCTTTACATACGCTCAAAACGGCACGATCCTTCCTACAAGGCCTCCAAACGGCCGATAACGAAGGTAGACTAGGCCAGCCCTCACTGACATAGCGACGCAATTAACGTAGGACAAGTCTAGTCCGTTTGTTCTTCGGCTAGTAGCCTGAAGTGCTCCGACTCGATTAACTCAAATACGGCAACGTTACAGTTGACTTCATCGACCGAAAGGAAGTTCGTCTTTTGGCCTCGCATTGGTGCTCTGGAGAGTGCATCAGCTATTTACAGATTTTTGCCCGGGACATAATGCACCTCGAAACTAAACTCCATTAGCCGCATTCTGAACCTTTGAATGAGAGGCGGATCCAGATAAAGTGGAGTCTTTCCTAGCAAAGAAACCAACGGTTTGTGATCCGCTTCTAGAATAATGTGCAGTCCACGCCCATAGCTTTCGAGACGTTTTGCGGGTCATGGTATAGCTAACGTCTCCTTTTCAGTTAGCGCATAGCGCATCTCATTTGCTCTCATTGACCTTGAGACAAAAACATCCGGCCGATTTTTTTTATTCGGCTGAAGTGCTGCGCAGACCCACTCAGTGTCCACTTGCTGCAGTTGACCCAAAGGTGTCGTTTGTTCAGCCAACTCTGAAACCCTGAAATGAATAATGAGTAATGATTAGCAAGATCAAGAAATCTGCGCATTTCTGCAACGTTCGATGGCGGCTTTAAATTTTTAGTTGCGCGAAACTTCGTTGTATCCGGGCGTATGCAATATTAGCTCGCGCGGCACACCAGAAAACAAAGCTCCTTTACACTAAACTTTCTATTTTTTTTCGTTTAGGGTCATGCCGCTTAAGGCAAGCGTTCCAAGGCGCGAAACAACCGTTCGTCGTGTTCCTTCTGAGTAGGGCCAAAGATTCCCATTTGAAAATTTGTGTTTGGGAACCGACTAGTTTGTACTGGTTCTGCTGGAACCAGCAGGAAACCTCCTGGTTTCCTGCTTGTTGTACCGGTTTCAGCCCGGTGCTTATTCTAGTTTTCTGCTAGTCGTTCTGGTTCCAGCATAAGGATTTTTTGTTGTTCTGTTCGGAGAGCTTCTTTTTGTTTTTTTTTGTTAATAATATATCCTTCAGCTCACAGAAATTTGCAGCTATAGCAGAATACAACTTAAAAAAAAAAACAGCAGTTGCGAACACTCGGCCATGATCCGCGGCGTACTGTATTACTCCGCTGGCCCATCGCTATAGTAAACGAAATAAACATTTTAATGTTTGACTATATTAAACAAGCCGGGCATTAAAATTGTAGATCCAATATTTTTTTCTTGCAATTAGTTTGTTGCTTAGGGAACAAGAAAAGTTTTAACAACGGTGTACTTTTTTGTCGTGGAGGAAATCTGTGCGGCGGTCGTGAATTTCGGCGGACCTTCACTGCAGACTCAAGTAGTATCAGACTATTAACCTATCCGACTAGGAGCGCAAGATTTGAATAAAAAGTCAGAAATTTAATGAGATAACTTTTCTTATTAACTATTCACCACTAACACCTGTGGGACACCCATCTTGGGGGTATATATAAGCAAGAACCCATGTGGTATTAGAATGTGAGCACAAGTCACACATAGAAGTTGTATGTATATTTTCGGGCTTTGTTGCTAGTTGCTGCTTTTCAAGACGGGTTTGAAGCTGTACTTGAGTTTCTACTACGGGCAGGTTTGCATGGTCCTGCAGGATGAGTTTACCAATTTACCGCAGGTTTCAAGTGTTTTTTTGCATGCTTAATGTTTAGGAAGTTAAAATTTGTTTTATGCTTCAGAAATGTTCAAAAATTAAGGGATATATCCTACGAATCATTTATCTAAACTGAATTAAATGTAATGTTTCGATGCTATATGGACGCTAATGTCTCCAACACCTACTGATTCCATAGGCTACTGGTTCCATCAGCTGCTTGTTCCAGTAGCTGCTGGGAATGTGCTAATAAACCAGTACTACTGGAACCAGTAGGATTCCAGCAGCAAACCAGAAGCAAATTTTCACGTGGGTAAGGACATCGTTTGTTAAAGGGAAGATAAAATGGTTTTCTGAGGATTGGCGGCTATTGAAGAATTCGAATTAGGAAGATTCTAGGTAAAGCATACGAAGTAGTTTAGCGCTAACATTTAAAACTGTCACGTACTGACCAATTAAAGCCTCAACTACGGTGAACTATTATTTAGTTCATTCTAACCTCGACGGTGCTCAGGTTTCTCCTTTGTGCGATGAAGGTGCGCGGGGAAACTCATGGTGACGTCATTGCTGGAGAAACTTCATATGTGCGCTGCATTTGTCTGCATGATGCCCTTCGTCTTCCTATGCACAATGCTTCGTGAGCTTCACCTTCGCCGGCATTCGTTTTCTTCCTTGAAACAACCGTTTCTTCGTGGGGAACATATTGCCCCTGTACGTGACGTGACCACTGCAGCCTCTGCCTGTCGCTGTGCACGGCAGAGAAGTCTGAACACTGACGCCACTTTAGTCGGCGGTTACGTCACCGTTTCAAATGCTGGCGGAAAAAGATTTCGCATGCTTTACCTACAAGTTCAAAACATTCGCTGGTTAAAACTTATCGAATTCTTAAACCTCTTCACTTGCCCTTTAAGTTTATGACCCCCGGAATTCCATCAAGAATATCCCACATTTGTCTTTGAAAATACTCCGGAGCCGAAGTTACGCCAAATGGTAGCCGCTCACAGCAATAACGGCCAAAAAGAGTATTGAATGTTGTGAGCAGTTCACAGTTCCTTGCTAATCTCACTTGGTTGAAACCACAGTTCGCGTCGTGTTCGGAAAAATTAACTGACTGCACCAGTGAGCAACCAGTCTGTCCCAGCGTCGCATCCATTCGATAAATTTCGGACAACTTTGCGTCTCGTAGTCCAACTACAAAACGGTCAAAAAGAATAATCCGCTTTTTTATCTCCCCGTAGTCACATCTATCGGACAGCGTATGTAACAACATGCTCGCCTGGTTCTTGGTGGCGGCGATGGAAGCACCCGCTTTCGTAGGCCAAGTTTCGTGTGGCGACAAAATCGGTATCGAACTATTTTTTCACAACGTCGTATTTCTTCGAGTCTTCCTCGCACAAGATGAAACTTTTGAAAATGCTGCGTGCCTGTCGTCCCATCGTGTACAGCAACGCACGCACCTGAGCCTCTTCAGGTCGCTCATAAAGTCCTGAGGCGAATCGGTAGTAATCGAATTCTTGTATCCACGCCGGCCATTCGGACGTCTTGTCAAAGATGAAGCTCGCTGGTGGCTGCACTAAAAAAGGCTGGGAAGAAACATTCGTTTCTTGTGACATTTCCCATTGCTGCTATCCGGCTGGTATACAATGATGCTGGCGGCTGGCAACAGGCAGCGATATCTGCAGTGGGTACACTATATTTTGGACAGCGACTTCCGACAAAATGTGGTTTCTTGCTGGACGACACCTCGATATTGACTCCTGCGTCCCCCCTCCCCCCTGGCGAACGCCAAAGAATAAAGAACCCCGGTTTATTTCCACATGACAAATATATATGCAGACACTGAGTACGTCACGATTTTGTAGCTGCTCGTTAGTCTAGCCATGCCTGTTTTAGAATTTCGAAAAACGCGATTATTCTCTGCGCTGTGGCTCAACAAAACTTGGCTACATCTTGCCAAAATACATGCGCTTTCGGAAAGCATGCAGCAAACCCACCTTTCCATTGCACGTAATAGGATAAAAAAGCCAAATTTTTTCCGGCAACATCTAGCGCCAAGGATAATTCCGTTTTCGGAATTCTAAAAACCGGCATGGCTACACTAAGGAACAGCTACAAATCTCTAATCGAAACTACGCGCGTAACTCTATAACTTAAAAAGATAATTATTAAAAATTATTTAGACACCTTACCCCTTAAGATGATTTACCGGTTTTCTGATATCCTCCAACATTGGGAATAGTACGCCGGAAAACCCAATTTTTACTCCAAAATGCCTATTTTTGAAAATTTTTGTCTTCCCTGAAATACCTGGTAGAAGTCTAAAGTTTGGGAGGATTGAGGACGCAAAGCCGTTCCTCTTTAGAGAGGTTATGGTCGCTGAGGATGCATAACGAAGCATAATGTAGGCCTCACAAGCAAACCCCTTGCGAGTGTATCTCAAAGCGCGATTGAGTGTTCACTAACCCAAGAACCGACTTCGGTTTCAGAGGGAAAATAGCACAGTTATTTAAGAGTTATCTCACCAAATGCGAACAGCATGTTGTAATGAATAACTTGATCTTTAAACCGCAGGCCGTGCTGACTTGGGTGCCACAGGGCTCAGTACTGGTACCGAACTGTTTTCGCTTTACGTAAATGACTTTCCGTCAGCCTTAAAATATTCCCAATCATTAATGTACGCTGATGACGCAGTGTTAGTATTTATAGGAGACCCAATAGGAGAACTAAACAGCAAAGTAAACGAAGAAGTAGTTAGGGTCTTAAAGTGGTTTACTACCAACCAGCTAACTGTTAATACCCAGAAAACAAAATAAACTGTGCTCAGCTCAAGGGGAAAAAAATTTAAACTACAACGAAATCCGCTTGCATGTAAACAATGAGCCGATACAAAATGTAACAAGCTTTAAATACCTAGGTGTGCATTTCGATTCTGACATGCACTGGAGAAAAAACATAACACAAGTTTGTTGAAAACTTGCATATGGATGTCACATTCTCTTGAAAGCGCGAGGATGTTTTGATTACTCGATTCTATGCATACTATAATTTGCTTTTATACATAGTCAGTTGAGTTACTGCAGAGAATCTTGGAGCAACACATACCCCACATATCTTGAACGCATAGTCCGACTACAAAAGAGAGCCCTAAGAATCATCACATATTCCAAACACAGTTGCCCTAGCAAGCCACTTTTTGAGACAGCCCATATATTACCTTTACATTAAATTTATACGTTAAAAACTGCCCAGACAATACATAAAATACTGGAATCCAATAAGCCGTTTCACCAAAGTATTTTTATAACTACTAAAAAGGACACGAGCTGCAAGCTCAAATCATTTAAACTTATACCGCAATACATATGGGAAAAGGATGACTGAGTACAACGGTGCACTAATACAGAATGGCTTTCCTAATGATGTTAAAATTAAAAGTAATTTTTTACAATCCCTCAAAATGTTCTTGCTGAGTCTAATTTTCAGGATGGTTGGAAGGGTGAATTTTGGACGGAATAATTTTGTTAAGGTTATGTGCAACGAAAGTCCGCATGAACAGCAATTGTATATACTGACATTTTTTAATAAAATTGATGCGCAAAGTGTGTGTTGGGATTTTATTATTTTGAATTTATTTACGTGAGTATTCTCTCCACTTGCTGTATTTGCAAGGTATCTTTGTGATGGACCAGACACTAGCCTTGGCTATGGGTTCAGCACCATTGTACATAGCTTTCTTGTACTTATTTCAGTTTTGAAATAGAAAGAAAACAATTTATGCGCCTTTCATTTTCTCAAAATAAAGTCTAAACCTTCCGCTGGTATTCCGAAAATGAAAGGCGCAAAATTTCTCCACTTTGTACGTGCACGCTACTGTCTATTAACAGCGCGACTGATGTCTTCAGTGACGCAGTGAGCCAGTTACACTTTCTCTGGCATTTACACAAGATAAATGCATAGGTGCCCCTATAATTTCCGCATTGCTACGTAGCTGCTGAGGACTACACAGGAAGACGACTTATGTTTCCAGTGCTTGCCTCTGAACGGTGAACAGATACTCGCCTAAGTTTAAATGTTACTCAGTTCCATTGCGAGGAATGCCAATATTACTGTTATCCGTGCATTCCGAAAAGGCGATTACCTTCGGCGAGAGATGATCGAGCAGGGTATTTAAAATCAAGCTTCTGAACTGTTACGTTTCACCACCTCTTTGTAACTTGAGGTTCGCAAATGGACGGCAGTAATACCACGTTTCGTTTTTGGAATAATGTAAATTTTAATTCTCATCAGCGGTCAAGATGGGTTGAACAAAATCCACACCGCCAAAAAATGCACGCAACCACACCGAAGAGCACGCGTCACTGGCCGGCGAACTTGTCACTCCGTGATTTACTTTACACCTGAGCAGAAAGGGAGAGCTGCTCAGCTATTACGACGCAGCATATTTCCAGTGCCAATTTCCAAGCAGCCAACAAGATGATAAACATTGTGTCGCAGGGGAATCCTTGTGTCACAGGGAATGCGCGTGAAGGGTATATGTACACATAGTGCACATCGCCCAGTGGCCTGTCCAATGGGGTGCGGCTGCTTGCGCTCCGCGGTGATAAAGTTTCGGATTAGCCGCCATACTTTATCAGTACTCTCACCTGAAAGCGGGGCTTCAGGAAAGCCACATCTTACCGTTTCAAGTGGTGGGCATGTGTTGTTCGACACATCAGTTGATTTCATATTCTTCCATTGTAGAGCCAGTCTTTTTTTCTCTGCTGACAAAATTTCATGCTCCGCCTGGTTTTATTGACATGGCCGTGTTCTTTTCGAAAATTCCGTGGATGTGGGATCAATGTATTGATTTGTACAAGCTTAAAGCACGTCGCAAAAAAGAAAACACACAGAGAATAGAGTTTCTTATAACACCTGTTTTGAGTTAGTGATAACACCTTAAACATCACACATGTACGAATAAGACGCAGCCATGAACTTTTCGTTGCCAGGGCAGCATGCGAGATGCAAAAATGCAAAACTGTTTATGCAATGTAGTTTATAGCTTCCGACTTGATGTTCGGTGAAGTTTGACGAAAGTAAGGGACTGCAGATATCGGTAGTTTTCATTTCGAAGTGAGGCTACAGATGACGGAAAGAATGGAATTAACTGGAGCGACAGGTCAACAATACAAAGATCCAATTGAGACTACAGTATTAAGTGAAGTGCGATAGCGGGACCACGACAACTTCGCCTGGTCATAAAAAAATTTCATGACGACAGGAGTGACGAATCAAATCTTTGTTATTTTATTCTTTGGATTCCTAAGGCGAATCCACACCCTACACCAATCATACATCGAATTATACGTGTTTTTTTCAAAAAACACCTAAAACAATTAATCTACGTTAAATTTAACACAGCTGTGCTGGCCATGCACACCAGCATGGCGCAGCTCATCGATGGACCGAGCTGAGTGGTCCTGCACCTTTACAGCACCATGCAACACCAGAAGAGCTACGCTCCGACTGCTGCCTGGCACGTCATGAAGAGCCGAAAGACTGCGGCTGGAAGTTCAGGTGTAGCTCGGGAGGTGCTTTTCCGGATCCCAGCGTCGGCGTCGCAGGTCCGGATGACGAGGGCACGACGAGCTGCGCAAACGAAGAGAGCTCTTGAGCATCAGCTGGCTAACGCGGACTAAACGACGCGTTAGACAGGGGTCTCTTCATTTTGCGTATACGACAGTATATATGCGTCAACATGCCATCTTGGAGTTGAAATACTTGGCGACTTCGTGACTGCTGATAGTGGTTTTATTCGTTCCCTCTGTTGTTTATGCTGAGGTTATATGTATGGCATTCCTGCAATCAATCCAGGGCATGTTTTAGAGAAATTACAAATGAACGCGGTGTATGCGAATAGTACTTTGAAAATCTAATCGAATATGGATCATGTACGTAATAATCAAATAGAATACGAATGAAATCTTTCACGAAAATCAGGTACTAGCATGAAAACTCGTGCGAAACCAATTATCGTGTGTCACAGCGAAGCGCTAGCGGTGGCGCTGCCGTACCGCGCCATAACTTAAGAGCCTTATAACTATACCTTTCAAAGTACGCAACACTCATCTCTACAAAGGAGTACGTGTCATGAAGGCAGCGTAATAGATATGTGACCATCACCGTCCTGTGTATGCAAAAAATTCAATTTGCTACTGTTTACGACAGGGAATAAACTAATGCCACATCTCACTGCATGAGAATGGCGAGAACTACGTGTTAGTCATGGATTCCCAAACCTAAGGCAGGGCTTACAAACTCCGCCTGTGTCATGCCATATCGCCCAACTTTCAAGGCCACGTATGATTTGTATCGAACGAAGTCCACCTGAAGAGACCGCCTCGTCCCGCCGAAACTTCCCATCCCGAGCATATCGACTGCGGCAGCATGCTGTGCAGCACCGGAGTGCACCCTGTTGTGGGAACAATCCACGTCCACCCTTCATCAAAGTTAGCACCAGTTATTCGACAAGTATTCAAAAACTTGAAAACATACTTGATTCATTTCGAATATTTTTTTGAATGCACTATTTGATTTGTTCAGCGGATCGAGCAGGAACATGTGCAAACGGTGGATGCAAACATTCTACCAGATGCTTACTTCTTTTTCTTTTGAGTGTAGCAGAAATTACAGCCGAATCAAAACCCGAAACGAAGCCACGACAGTCAGACGAGACCTAATGTCAAGAAGTATCGCATCACCATGTGGCGGCACACTCGCCAGCCTCGCGATGCCTTTATATACCTCTCCTTCTTTCCTAGATTAGTGATGCAGGAATCCCACTGCTCACATCGATACATCACACATACTCACGCATCAAACTGTTCAAGTACAATAAAGCATCTCAAAAATCGAATTAATGTGGTTGAATTACCTAATAATTAGCCTACTCATAATTACCTATACATACATGAGCACTTGTCCTTAGGAACCACATCAAGTCAAAGACCACAACGCATTCATCAGGTCCATCTCTATCCCGCTTAAACCCTCGAGCGTTTGCGGCCTGGTAGAAGTAGCCTGCTCGTCTCGCATTCCAAGCTAGGTCGTGGTTTGAATCCCACCCTATTCATACCGATTCATTTTTCCCCGAAGTTACTTTACTTTAACAGTACCTCTTGCTGGGCTAGTTGGTGTAACATTGTGTAACAAAAGATAAAAAACAGCGCTAATTTTGACACAAACCACACAGAAAGACCAGACAGGACGGGCGGTTGAACATAAACGTGCTTCAGACGTTTGCGACCAATAAGATCACGCTAGCAACAATTGAACTCCTTCACAGCCTGCAGGTTCCGCGCGTAGACGGAGCAGCGTATATTTTATATGGGAAGAAAGAGTGTGATTGCACTGCCGTGTTTGAATTACCCACGGGAGGAAATATTGCTGCAACGACACAACTCCATCCATTAGGAATATCTCGAGGACGGCAACGACGGCACCGCTTCTTGTGTGACATGGGACCTTCAATGCTGGCGCATTAATAAAGACGCCCCAGCCAACCCGTGCCGATGCATTCCAAAATGAATGCTAGCGCAGCCTAATGAAGCAATCCTGGTGTCGAGGATGGTGCACCGGCTGGCGACGATCACGAGCACAAAGATGCAGCGAGCCGGCTGCGTGGGTCTCGACAACAGGAGTGCTTCGTCAGGTCACGCCCGCATGCAGTTTGGCGTCGATTGGCACACGTTGGACAGGGGTCTCTTCATTTTGCGTATACGACAATATATGCGTAAACATGCCATCTTGCGAGCTGAAATACTCGGCGACTTGGTGACTGCTGATAGTGGTTTAATTCGTTCCCTCTGTTGTTTATGTTGAGGCATATGTATGGTATTCCTGCAATCAATCCAGGTGTTGATAGTCAGTACCCGTGTCATGCCCCTTCTCTCCTTCATCGTATTTCTGCGCTGCTTCTTCATTATGCATCAGAATCAACTCGACCAGCTGAACAATCTGGTGTAATTAATTCTTTGTGTCTTATTTCTGGAGCTTTAAACATTGTAAATGGTTGGGTTGAGAAGTGCTCATTCAATACACCTGTAGTTCATGTGCCGGGCCTTGTTTTGGGACACTGTATGAAGTTTTTTTACACCATTGGATCCCCCCTCATTTTACGAAGTACATCATCATTTTTCGAACCGCTGGTATTGCTTCTGCCAAAACGTGCAGGGTTTATTTTTGTCTAAATATCTGGTTATAAAGCAGTGTTAGGTGACTTTTCTTGCAAACGACGCCATTATTTCTGGTCCCTCACCTTTTGTATGTGTAACCTTTATGTGAGTGTTTTTTTTTGGAAGCTAGAGCTAAAACGTCGAGCAAGACACCGGCGAGATGCAACGCAGCAGCTCTTGGCAGTTCTCGTTTGCTGTGTGGGGATCTGCCCTGCAGTCCCCTGTGTAGACTTTCCGGCGATGCACCGTGAAGCAGCAGCCTCGCCTCGAGTAGGAGCACACTCCCTTGTTAGTTACCTTAACTAACGAGAGACTGCGCCAGCGTCGCAGCGCGAGAGCCTGCATGCACGCGGGAGAGGGCAGAAGGCGGTTCGGCTAGGATCGTCGGTGCGAGCGGACGTGTCGCTCGCGGCTCCGCTCTTCGCCAGCGGGGCGAGGAAGCGGCGGGAAGACTGGCTCCCGTATCTCGTACCGTCCGGCCTCGGAGAATATCCCTTGCCCTAGCGCGGGCGAACATTCGCTCGGAACCTTGCTGGTGAGTCGGACGAGCTCGATTCGTTATCGTATCTTGTTGCTAGCTGGCGTTATTGTTGCTGTAGCAATAAATGCTTCTTTTTGTCATCCACAGTGTGGTTTCTTTGTTCCCTTGGAGCAAGGTCCGCCGTGGTCGGCGTGCGTTCGGTAGCGTACGCGACCACCGCGTGGGGTCCGGGCGGCTTTGAACTGTGTACGCCACGATTAAGTGCGAAGAACGTATTTATCTCTCCCTTATCAACCCCACATCTGGCGCCCAACGTGGGACCTGCTCTTTGAACTTTGCACGACTGTCGGTTCGATTCGATGAACGCTCTTTGTCCCGACTTGACAACTGCTAAACCGAGAGTGAATTTTGAGCGCTACGCCCTGCGGCATGCTTTCTTGAGAGCGAGGTGTATTGCGCTGCAGTATGTTTGAAGTTTTCGACATGCTCAGCACGTTTTTCATCAAGCTTCCCTGGAGTTTCTTTGGGAGAATCACTTGGTCCGCATCGAGGGAGCGCTAGGGCTAGTGCCCGCGGAGTTGCCGAGCCCGAAGCGAGTGAGTATGGAAGCCGCGCGGGTGGTCCGAGTTTCTGTATATATTTTTTCTGCTGTCTCTTTTTTCGACTCTGGGAGTAGCGGCTCTGGAAACCAGGTGGCCTGGGTCCGCGGGTGCCGCTACGAGTTCGTTGGTATTAAAGCTCGGCACCGGGCGCCCCGACACCGTCTGATAGGGTGGGCGCCGACCCCTCATAAGCTGCTTTGTGCAGTGAGCCGGGTAGGACCACCCCACAAGCTCATGTCTCCTCGCGGCTGCGCGCTCGTAATCCGTTTCGGGTCTTTGTTGTGGTCACGGTCGTTGTCAGTGGTAGTCACGCCTATTTCTTTTCGGAGCTGCTTGCACCACGTCAGAAGAGGCACGACCACCAGACCGTGGTATTGAGAGGGTGCGCACTTTCCTGCCCGCCCATTTTTTTGTAACCTTGCACGAACTGAGCAGTCTCGTTCAACTCAAGAAAGGGCTTATTTCACTCGAACTTTGCGTTTGCACAGCCGCCCGACACGTTTTGCTAGCGAGTTAGGCATTGTGCCACGAGGCCCTTGCGGATATCGTTTCCCCTCCCGTGACCTATGTTAAAGGCACGCTGAGAGCGTTTCGGTAATTTTGCAGACCCGGTGGAGAAACCCAGGCATGCTGTCCGGTACACGTCGTCTCGTTGCGACATACTGCGACGGAGCGGCCTGTATCCTGTTCGCCGCATCCATCCGGGACAGCTGTGGCGAGACCAGTCAGCAGAAACCTCTGGCTGCTGCTGCCCTGGTGACTGCTGCAGAATCCTGGCCTCCAGTTTTCCCACCGGCACTCTATTCGCGGGCCTGCGGACACGGTAGTCCGCGGGCCATGCCACTCGTCCCAGCGGAGACCTTCACGCCGCCTTCGGAACACCGCGGAAGTCTGCGTGGACGCTGACAGCGTGACCTCCGCTGCAAGACCTGCCTCAACTGCATGAAGACCAGGAGACTCCTCCATATCATATCCTTTCAGGCGCGTGGGTCTGTTTTAGGTTGGGGGGGATGTGGGGATCTGCCCTGCAGTCCCCTGTGTAGACTTTCCCGCGATGCAGCAGCAGCCTCGCCTCGAAGAGGAGCACATTCTCTTGTTACCATAATTAACGAGAGAGGGCGCCTGCGTCGCAGCGCGAGAGCCTGCTCGCACTCGGGAGAGGGCAGAAGACGGTTCGGCTGGGATCGTTGGCGCGAGCGGACGTGTCGCTCGCGGCTCCGCTCTTCGAAAACGGGGCGAGGAAGCGGTGGGAACACTGGCTCCCGTATCTCGTTCCGTCCGGCCGCGGAGCATATCCCTTGCCCTAGCGCGGGCGAACATTCGCTCGGAACCTTGCTGGTGAGTCGGACGAGCTCGATTCGTTATCGTATCTTGATGCTAGCTGGCGTTATTGTTGCTGTAGCAATAAATACCTGTTTGTGTCAGGCACAGTGTCGTTCCTTTGTTCCCTCAGAGCAAGACTCGCCGTGGTCGGCGTGCTTTCGGTTGCGTACGCGACCACCGGGTGGGGTCCAGGCGGCTTTGAACTAGGTCAGTCGCGATTAAGTGCAAAGAACGTATTTATCTCTCCCCAATCAACCCCACAGCTGTCACAATTAATACGAGGGAAGATCCCACAGAATGCCCAGAGCACTAACCAAGTCTCGGACAGTGGCCGGTGTCGGGAGTCGGATTGCACGCACGCGGGCACTTTGGCCCACGCCCGAGCTTGTTCCCGGTCCCGTTGCGACGCCAATGCCAGGTCGCGAGTGCGGCTGCGTGCCAGCGCCACGAGTGGCCGAGACCGCGCTGTAGCTCTCCTCTGCCGAAACACAGCTCGGAGTTCGGCCGACCGGTCTACGACGGCTTGCTCCGAGGACACGCCCTATAATGTAGGTTGGAATGTTGAAGGTGAAAGTTTAGTGAAAAATTAAGAACAATTAAGTTACACAAGAAATACATTTCAAAAAGGCCCCATGGTGCAAGACCGCAGGTGGGACATCGCATTCTGTTATATGCCCCCTTGCCCCTCATGTTGATCATACCCTACACACCACTCTCCAGTTGCCTGCACGAAGCGCCGTCAACAACGACCAGTCCTAAAATTAAATAAATAAAAAATAACCCAATACATAAACGTTGTCTGTTTCATTACCTCCAGTTTGTTAAATTGATTTCATTTTTGTAACCACTCTCCTCTGTAATGCCGTAGTGGCCCTGAGGGAATAATAAATTTTGTTTATTTCGGCAAAACTAAATACAACGTTTTGCATTGGACCCCAGTGGCTGTGCCCAAGGTGTTTTGTTAACTTAATGAAACCTTGCTAACTTAATGAAACTAAAATAAAAACAGCATCAAGAAACTCAAAAGTAATTTATGTAGCCGTCGAAGGAGAATACCCCATAAATCCAATGAACAGAAGCGTGGCCTTTTGGTTGGGTATCCGCGTCGACTTCGGGAGGTGCTGGGTTCGATACCTTGTGCTGCCGGATAGCCACCGGTTTTCTAATGGGTATAAGATTTCCCCCATCTTGGTGCTTGGCTCTCCTAGGGTGAGATGCTTGGGAAAATGGCCTCTTCGACCAAACCGTTGAGTTGACGGGCCAGTGGTTCGGTCTGCCGTCAAGTAACCCTACATACGCCTCATGCCGAAAAAATTCGTCTGTGGCCCCTAATGTAAGTTATTATAAGGGTATTAATGTACATTACATTAATGTACGTCACATAACTATGTACATTAATGTCTCAACAATCACTTCACAGAAGAAAACACGCAAGCAGAAATACTCTTTTAATTAAGCGTACAATGCGGGTACCACAAGCGGTTGTAGCTGTCAACGCAAACCCACTGATGCACCCAAAGACGATTCCCAATGAGCCAACAAAACAGTGAATGATAACCTACAATAGAAGACAGACAGCAGATCCTCAATAATTCTGATGAATAATAATGTTACAGTCCAGCCTACTGATCAACATTGTTACCATCTGATGGTGAATTTGTCTTCATTAAACAGTATATATCCAACATTCCGCGTTTCATTGGGTTCAGTTTCCTAGTGCACACAGAAAAAAGCGTAACAACGCAGAATAACAATCATCACAAAGTGCTGGCAGAGTGTATAAGAAAAAAACATCGTCTTTTGTGTGAAGCCTCATTGTAACGCTTAGCAGTCGCGTTTAAATATGCTATGAACCAGCCATAAAAGTTACGGTAAATATATATTGTCCATGTATGATCCATTTACAGAATCGAAAGCAAGCAGCCTGAGGTGTGCAACCCATTTCGAGAATGTCCACTTACCGGGAGAAGGAGCGCAGGAACGTCTACGCAAATCAGCGGCCCTAGACGCGACCCAGTTGGAGCCAGGTGCCGCCACGTCACGTCCGTCCGTTGTACCCACTGGTGCCGCAGCCGCAGAGCAGGGTGTCGTGTGCCGCGCTAGCAGCGGCAATGCACGGTTCAGCTTCCTTGTCGAACGGGTGTACCAGCAGCAAGCAGTGTGTGTTGCTGCAGACGCCGCAGCCCTTTGGCCCCGTCTGTAAGGTGCCAGAAAGCATTCTGCTTTCGAAACGGACGATGCTTTGCTCCTTAATTATATCTGGCTGAAAAAGGGCCTGCAAGCCGTGAGTCTAGAACCTTTCAGCAGCTGCCAGATGTTGGGGCTCTGCCGATTGCCCGAAGTGGGCAGCGCGTGTACTGTACGTCATCACTTGAGATCCATTAAGAAACTCAATGTGAATGAGCGGCCAAAAATGCCTGTTCAAGGTGCACCGTAGAATATATTCAATGCGATCCTGAGGATTCTGCTCCCTCTGGAAAAATGTTGGGGGGGGGGGGCAGAGGGCTGCCCCCCCTGATACGGGGTCCCTGAACACACCTTAAAAAGTGCGTTAGCCGCGCTCCAAGGGAGAACTACAGACTGAACAAGAGCTATTCGTTGCTGCGCCGTTATGTGTGTTTGCAATAATGGGCACTTTGAACAGGTTCAGGACTTCTTCCTGCCTATAGTTCACTCTGCAAACTTTTTGTGCATATTTGGTTCTTTTATTACTGGTTTCCAAGGACGAGAATTCACACTTACTATGCAATCTGGCAGTAAATGGCAGCTAACTATTTTGCGTAACTAGACCTTATCTATGGACAGCATTTTTCTTTGTGCAAAATTTTTGAAATAAGTTGTGAGAAGCCACCCATTATTTACGAATCCCAAGCAGCCTGGATACCTTGGTGAATGGACTCTAAGCCAGTTGAAATCCAGTTCTAACGCGATCAATTCATGTACAATGCTCCCAGAACAACGCGAAGTAAAAGGGGCACGCGAACCCCGGTATATATATATCCAGTGTTGTAGGCGTTACCGAAAAAAGTAACTAAATACGTTACTCGCTACTCTAAAATAAAAGGAACGCGCTACCGTTACCGAAAAAAAGTACCGCATATTACTCTGCCGTTACTTCATGGCCACTAACTTTAATTAGTCTTCGTCTTATGAACCGATAACAATTTTATAAAGCTCACATTTCACATAAAGCGTCTAGCTCAAACAACGATTTCACGCGAAGTCCTGATTTAACGATTATTTTGCACAAATCTGCAGGAGCTTAGCAATGTTATAGTGGCACATGGTGAAACCATTTTCTGCATGTGACATTAAGCACAAAATGACACATCGATATTTCTAGCTTCACAAAGAAAACCTCGCCGCACTCTCAATTAATTTAAGGTAATTCTGAAAAATGTTATATTCCAAATGCTCCACATGCTTCCACTCTTTAGAGAGTTGTGTGTGTGTGAGTGGTTTGGGAAGCGGAGGCTGTTGAAGGCAATTGTGTGAATGAGTGTTCATGCACGTGTTTCGTGCTTGATGCGTATTCTGTCCTGTTAAAGCGAAAACTTTAATGGTCGCGAACTTGCGATTTCGCCGTGGCGGTGCTCCCAGGAAGCACATGACATCACAACGCGCGCCTCGCCGCGGAGCCGAACCGGGGTTGCGGCGGCTGGCGCACTCGGCGCGAAATAGAGACGCTCCAAGTCTCCGCCATTGCGGTCAAAATGCCCCAAAGCCGCCGAACGCGTCGGCAGTCAAGCGCAGTTGGATATAGAGGGTTTCGCTTTTCCCCACGTGACGTCGCCGTGCAGCATGCGCGCGCGCGTTACGCCGGAGTATAAACGCAACAGAGCCTGCGCTTAACCGTTAACCAACGCATCCAGGTGGCGGGATCAATGGGAGCCACTGAAAACCCCGCACACTCAGTGAATAAAAAAAATCAAACCTGTGCCGAGGCTCCGAATCGAACCAGGGCATTTGGCGTTTGAGACGGAGACGCCCTTTTTTTTTAGTTGCTGCGTCGTCAAGGGCAGGTGTTTTCTGGCATGCATTCGAGCCGCAACAATGGTCGTCGAGAGCACCTGTACGTGTTGTTTATTTACAACATTACTTTTCGTGCTCTGCGCTTTTTGAAATGAAAGGGGGGGGGGTGGAGTGGAAGACAACTGGAACAAACAGTAACTGGTAACGTGACTCCTCCCGTTACCAAAAAATGTTAACGGAGGGACATTACCCGTTACAGTTACGAAGTGGTAACAAGTACGTTACTAAGTACCCGGAAAAAGTAACACGTTACCGGTAACGCCGTTACTTGTAACGCGTTAGCGGCAACACTGTATATATCCAGCACCGCATAGAGATGATTTGCACTATAGCAAATGCCGAAATCACAGTCACGCACTTTCCAAGTGAAACCAGCGCTAAGCTAAATAGTTAACAGCACGCCATCCCAAAGCATCAAATTCGCAAATACCCGCTCACTCCTAGACCTGCGTTTCTTCAGCTGTCAACAGGACAGAACCATGGATGGCTGTACTGCGTCATTTACGGGATGCGACCAAATCCGCGAGTCGGGTTCCACAGCACACTCTCGTCGAGAATGTCAAGGCGCTTAAATTCCGCCTGCATTTAAAAGATCGATAGGCAATACCTGATTCGTCGCCGTTTTTGCGTCTGAACTTCCTGGCAAGTCGTTAAGGAATGCAGTGCACGCTGGGCTCCCCGAGCCATGTCGCCTCCGCCGACTCATAACGGGTAGAACCTATGAGCTGGAGGCGACCATGCACATCCAGACTATGTACACTGTGGTTGGCTCATGAGCACGTGAGAATAGCTCACTTGTGGTAGCCGTCGCGTGCGCTGGCTACTGCAGGAAATAGTCAGATGAAGTGTGGACTCCAGTAAGCTATTCTTCCTGTGCGCTGTGCTCTGGCCGCCGACGTGTCTCAAATCAAGGAAGCCCACGTTGTCCTTACGTTATCAAAATTGCTTGGCGGTTGGACCCTGCAGGCACACCGAGCTTAAATGGGTGCAGAAAGGGGTACAGAGTTGCGGAGGCATCCGCATTTTCCCTTTGAAAAAAGTCTTTGGGCCCAGTTATCATGAAATTTAGCTCAAAACATAAGCGCGCAGCATTAATAATTACGAACGATTTTGCTCCGGCAGTTTCGGACTTGGTCGGCGCCAGCGCTGAAATGAACATTGACGTGACGGTCGTCCGGCCAACACCGTCGACGGCAAGCGCCGCTCATTCCAGCGAACAACCACTGGGTTCGGTTACGTCACAATAATTGGGGGCAAGTGGACCATGACTTCACTTCATTCAGGTCGAGCGGCTCCTCAGACAACATTTAATATCGTAATTTTGTTCGACTCAATGCTTTCGACAGGAACTTGTTAGAAGGTATCGCCCATGAAACAAAAATATCGTTTGTGTGCGTTCTAAATTTTGTGTCTGTACCCGTTAAAGCGTCCCAAGAGTAGACCGAGATTCTTGCCTCTGAATGGATCCCGAAGACAGCTTCCTGCCTGGTCTGCTGGCATTCGCCAAGGACACCGTGGCTGCCGCGTGGGACAAAAGGGGCTGTGCCAGCTGACTATTCTGCATCTTGCTGGTGATTACTCGATGACTGGTGATAGAGCGGGTGGTCCCGCGTGTGGCTTCTTTCTTCGGAATGTCTCGCCGGAGGTGACGGCGGCTCATGAGCACCAAGCCTTCCGGAAACGAACAAAAACGACCTGGAAATTTGAAGAAGCCGACATGAGTGCACTGTAACAATTGGGCTGGTCTGCTGGCAGATATAAGTAGCTTTCTTTAATTTAAAGGACTGTTGCAGGCAAACATGAGTTACAGGTAGACTGGGGGAATAGCGTTGCAAAATTTACGAGTATATCACAACAAAAAACAAGGATTTGGTAAGCTAGGAGTGACGTCGAAGTCAAGAACGAACAGTGACATACATGTTTATGTTGCACATGTTCGTGTGAGCGCTGTTCCGAGTACAAAAACAAAGAATGAAGTGCGCTCTGTGGTGCGGTGGAAGACACGTAAAGAATGCTATGCTATATCAGTATGAATGTGTATTGTACGATGTAAATGGAGCAAAAACGGACACGAGCGGATTGAGGCACACTGCGTGCGCGGCGGGCTGCATGCACATGAGTGCGAGGTCGAGGGATTTGCTTGGTGCTTCGAGTGGTCAGAACGGAAAGAACGCAAGGATGACGGAGCAAAGAAAAACGTCTCCGGCTCACTGCCAGAACTGCAGAGCGCATTGCCAAATGTGAAACGTGCAGTGTGCGACGGGCCGTGCGGTGAGAACAGCGACAGGTAGACTGAGCGAGTATAATGGCACGTGTGGCAAACGCCAAAGGCGCAAGGACTGCAGCAGCGAGGAGGCGACATGTACAACGCCTGACAAAAGTCTACCGGCTACAGTGTTTGCTTCCAGTCATTTAGTGGAGGAGTTTAGGCACCCGTAGAGCTTTAACATTCGGTTAGGCGAGAAGAGCTTTTTAATCCAGCACATATTTTTATTTTTCATTGTATAAGCCACGATTCACGCCACCAGACAGACCTGGACACGAGGCACGTGAGTTCACGCCGCGGCCGGCTAGGTATGACGCGTGGAGGGCTGCCGCGCGTGCGATACGGGCGGCCATGTATCGCGCTCTGCCCAAGGCACACTGAGCCTACACGTCAGCGTGACCAGATCAAGTCGAGCGCACGCAGGTTGGTTAGGCAAAACCTTTTCAGGCGCACCAGAACGAGAAAGTCAATCAGGCTAGCGGGTGTATATTGTCTCGCTTTTGACACGTCAGAAATGGTTTTGACGATATATTTTCGGTTTCATTCTGCCGTGGAATAACCGCAGCACCACCCAGACCGGGCAGGCGTTTTAGCATAGAGTTTCAGCGTAGTGTTATTTAGTTGAGCAAAGGAAACCGTCAAGAAAACCAACGTTGTTGAAAATTTTACCAAGCGCCATCGCCTCCACTGTCGCATTGCATGCCTAGCGGCTTCTGCACACCAACGCATGTCAGAAGCCATGCGTGCAATCTGGCCGCACTCTCCTCATCTCTTCCACTGCGGTAGCAGTAACGTAACTGGGAAAATTACGGCGTCTGTATGAAGCCTCCATGCTCCAGAAGCACAACCTACCAGCAACCTCCCCGCCACACCACTCCACACTCGTAAACAACTTCGTGTGCCTATGCAATGGAGAAGGAGGAAAGAACATTTATTGAGCTCTCAAATTCGTTTTTGAAAGCTTCAGACGGTGTCTTCCTTCTTCGGTTGACATTCCATCTTGTTACAGGATTGGGGCCCTAGTCTAAGGCTCCACTCAGTATGGCTGCGCCTCGCACTCTGTTTATCCGACCCTTTTGAGTCTCCAGGTGTGTGCTGATCAGCATACCCTCCCACTGTTCCATATTCGGGTTATTGACTATCGTAATGATCGGGGGCTCTTTTTACAGGCCCATGACGTATGATAGAGTGTTGGTTTATCACCTCACCATGGGCATCTTGCCTCGTACTGTGTAGGAAACATTTTCCTTAATATATATAGGTTGGGGAAGGTGTCTGTTTGGATTATTCTCCATCCAGCTGCATCTTCAGTGCTTAGTCTTGCGTTGGGTGGTGGATATCTTCTTACACCTTTGTAGTAATTCAGTATATATATCTCTGAATATTTTAGAGTTACTGGTTCGGGTTCCTCGTAGCTCTATGCATACGGTGCTCGGCTTGTAGGCCCTCGAGCCACTCTATCAGCCGCTTGGTTTCCCTTTACCGCTGTATGCCCTGGTATCCAAACAATCGTGTGTTTAATGTTTTTTTTTTTTGTCGGCTGGGTGGGTGTCTATAATGCGTGGCGCTCTGCTCCCTATTCTGCCATTCATGTAATTTCGACTTGCCGTTTGCGAGTCTGTTACGATTGTCAGGGATCTGAACGGTACGGTTGCCTTCCGAGATTGCTAGAGCTATCGCCGTCTCTTCCGCCTCCACAACCGTGCAGTCGTTTAGTGACGCGCTTGTAACTTCTTGTAGGTTTTCGTTTACAACTGTGGCCAGTGCGCCGTTGTGGTGGTCGTATCTCGCAGTGTCGGTGTATGCAACGTTGCTTTTCTAATCTAACCTTTTTTTGCATGTGTTCGGCCCTAGCTTCTCTTCTTGCCTTATGTAGATTTGTATCCATATTTTTTGTATGGGCGCGACATGTATTGTGCTCCAATAATTTTCAGGTATCTCTTTTGTGGCCTCGAGTTCCTTTACTAATCCTTCGCTGCAATATCTTCTTAAGAGTACCTTTCCTGCTTTGGTTTGGTTTAAGCTTCGGATTTGGTTGCTCATTGTTGCCTCCTTTAGCTCGGGAAAGGTATTATGTATCCCTAGCGCTAATAGTTTTTCGGTTGATGTGCGTTGCGGCCGGTGTAATGCTCTTTTGTATGCCTGCCTTATTATAGCGTCAATTCTTTTCTCTTCCTGCTTGGTGTAGTTATGGTAGGGGAGGCTGTATGTTACTCTGCTGATAACGAGGCTTGTGACCAGCTGGAGCGTGTCTTCCTCCCTCATCCCGTCTTCTGTTTATCACGCGTGCTACTTGCGCCGTGGTGTTCTTGAGTAGCGCCAGAGTGTGGTTGCATCTTTGGACTGGAGCCACATTCCTAGTATTTTTACGGTTGTCTTCTCTGGTATCGGCTGCCCTTCCAGATAAACCCTTAGCTTATACGCTTCTTCTTGCGACACCGTCTGGTTCATCTAGCCTCTCCAGACTCTTAGCAGTTCTAATTTCTCTGTAGAGCAAGTTAGGCCTCTTGCTTTTACGTATTCCTCTATGCATGTGGCCGCTTCATGCAACTTCTCTTTTTCTCCGAGCGCGCCTCGGTTTATGCAGACCGTGATGTCGTCGGCGTACATCGCGTGTCTCATTCCTTCTATCTTTTCTAGTTGCTTGGCCAGTCCGATCATTGCTATATTGAAGAGTAGTGGTGAAATTACTGATCCCCAGTTTGCAATGGCAACTACGAGCACGAGGCGCAAGGCTTGCACAAGGGCGCTCTTCGCACGCGCTCAGGAGCGAAAGGGTTGGCAACCTGGGGCCAAGGAGCGCGGATATGATTCACGTCGGCTCCGGAAATTCTGTCTCGTTGTACCAGAAACGTTTATCGGATGTTGGATTCAATGATACCTTGTGCGTGGGAACACGTCAGGACCACGAGGATACCAAATTTGTGACTGTGAGTGCAACCGTTTGTCTGTTGCTATCGATTTTGTGCGAAATGCAGCGATGGCGTAGAGGTAGAACATCCGCCTCGAGTGCAAGAGGACCGGGGTTCAAATCCTGGTGCCGCGCAATTCTCCACCGGGTTTAAAAAAAAATCCGCGTGTCGATGTAATTGCATAACCAGGCCTGGAGTGCGGCCTGATCTCGGTGACCAGGACCGACAACGCACTTTCTCACCAGAGCAGGATTTGGCCACCCTGGTGTAGTACTTGGCCACAACCTTCTATGATCAAACCAATTAACCCTCGGCCCTCAGTCCCCAGCGGCTGCAGAGCAACTGACCACGGCGGCGGTCAGACCTGTGACGCAGCGGAGGGTGCTAAGAATCTCTGGCTCCGGACAGGCCGCCATTGGAATCTGAACCTGGCAACGTTTAACGCTAGAACTTTAGCTAGTGAGGCTAGCCTAGCAGTGCTGTTTGAGGAACTAGCGGGAATTAAATGGGATGTGATAGGGCTTAGCGAAGTTAAGAGGACAGGTGAGGCGTATACAGTACTAAAGGACGGACACGTACTGTGCTATCGCGGGTTAGAGGAAAGACGAGAACTAGGTGTGGGATTCCTCATTAATAAGGATATAGCTGGCAACGTAGAGGAGTTCTACAATATTACCGAGAGGGTAGCAGTTATAGTAATTAGGCTGAATAGGAGGTACAAGCTGAAAGTGCTGGAGGCCTACGCACCCACATCCAGCCATGATGACCAGACCGTTGAAAGTTTCTATGAGGACGTAGAATCGGCAATGAATAAAGTAAAATCGCAGTACACTGTACTGATGGGCGACTTCAATTCGAAGGTGGGCAAGAAGCAGGCTGACGACCACGCGGTAGGTGACTATGGGATAGGCTCTAGAAATAGCAGGGGAGAGTTATTAGTCGAATTCGCGGACAGAAATAGTTTACGGATCATGAATACCTTCTACCGCAAACGAGAAAACAGGAAGTGTACCTGGAAGAGCCCCAATGGTGAGATTAAAAATAAAATCGACTTCATACTATGCGCTAAACCTGCCATCATTCAGGATGTGGCCGTCCTCGGAAAGGTGCGTTGTAGCGACCACAGAATGGTAAGGTCTAGAATTAGCTTAGACTTGAAGAGGGATCGGAAGAAGCTAGTGAAGAAGAAGACCATTAACGAGTTAGCCGTAAGAGGGAAAGCACAGGAGTTTAGAATAGCACTGCAAAACAGATATTCGGCTTTAACTGAGGAAGATGAGCTTGATGTTCATTCAATGCACGATAATCTGACAACAATAATTACGGAGTGCGCAGTAGAAGTAGGCGGTAGGACAGTTCGACACGATACCGGGAAGCTATCTCAGGTGACGAAAGATCTAATTAAGAAGCGCCAAAACATGCGGGCATGTAACCCTACAGATAGAACTAACGGAGCTATCAAAGTTAATAAATAAGCGCAAGGTAGCCGACATAAGGAAGTTTAATATGGAGAAAATCGAGCATGCTATGAAGAACGGAGGTAGCCTAAAACAGTGAAGAGGAAACTAGGCATAGGTAAAAACCAGATGTATGCATTAAGAGACAAGCAGGGCAATGTCATTAGCAATATGGATAAGATAGTTAACGTAGCCGAAGAGTTCTATACAGACCTGTACAGTAGCCAATGCAATCAGAGCGTTAATGAGACAGACAGCAGTGCACAGCAATGCGTCATCCCGCCAGTAACGAAAGATGAAGTAAAGAAAGCCTTAGAAGCAATGAAAAGGGGAAAAGCAGCTGGGGAGGATCAGGTAACAGCAGATCTGTTGAAGGATGGAGGGGACATCGTGCTAGAAAAACTAGCCACCCTGTATACGCAATGCCTTATGACCTCGACTGTACCAGAAGCTTGGAAGAATGCAAACATTATCTTAATTCATAAGAAGGGAGACGCCAAGGACTTGAAAAATTACAGGCCGATCAGCTTACTATCCGTTGCCTACAAAGTATTTACTAAGGTAATCGCTAATAGAGTGAGGGCAACGTTAGACTTTAATCAACCAAATGATCAGGCAGGCTTTCGTAAAGGATATTCCACAATAGATCATATTCACACTATCAATCAGGTGATAGAGAAATGCGCAGAATATAATCAACCTCTATATATAGCTTTCATTCATTACAAGAAAGCATTCGACTCAGTGGAAACCTCAGCAGTCATACAGGCATTGCGTATTCAGGGGGTAGAAGAGCCTTATGTCAAAATACTGGAAGATATATATAGCAACTGCACAGCTACTATAGTCCTCCATAAAGTTAGCAATAAAATTCCAATAACGAAGGGCGTCAGGCAAGGAGACACGATCTCGCCAATGCTGTTCACCGCATGTTTACAGGAGGTATTTCGAGGCCTGAATTGGGAACAGTTGGGAATAAGAATAAATGGAGAATACCTAAATAATCTGCGATTTGCTGATGACATTGCCTTGCTGAGTCACTCAGAAGGTGAACTGCAAATCATGATCAATGAGTTAGACAGGCAGAGCAGATCGATGGGTCTAAAAATTACCATGCAGAAAACCAAGGTAATGTTCAACAGCCTAGCAAGGGAACAACAGTTCACAATCGGCAGCGAGAGCCTAGAAATTGTGACGGAATACGTCTACTTAGGGCAGGTAGTGACAGCTGATCCGGATCATGAGAGGGAGATAACTAGAAGGATAAGAATGGGGTGGAGCGCATATGGCAAATTCTCGCAGATCATGAGTGGCAGTTTACCAATTTCCCTCAAGAGGAAAGTGTACAACAGCATAATCTTACCGGTACTCACCTACGGGGCAGAAACGTGGAGGCTAACGAAAAGAGTTCAGCTTAAGTTAAGGACAACGCACCGAGCCATGGAAAGAAAAATGATAGGTGTAACGTTAAGAGATCGGAAGCGGGCAGAGTGGGTGAGGGAACAAACACGGGTTAATGACATCCTAGTCGAAATCAAGAGAAAGAAATGGGCTTGGGCAGGGCATGTAATGCGAAGGCACGATAACCGCTGGTCCTTCAGAGTAACGGAGTGGATTCCAAGAGAAAGTAAGCGGAGCAGGGGGCGGCAGAAGTTTAGGTGGCCGGATGAGATTAAGAAGTTTGCAGGCAAAGGGTGGATGCAGCTGGCAAAGGATAGGGATAATTGGAGAGACATGGGAGAGGCCTTTGCCCTGCAGTGGGTGTAGTAAGGCTGAAGATGATGATGATGATGATGATGATGATGATCGATTTTGTGCGGACCGCTTGGGACGCGCTAGGCGTCCGTTGGGCCTAGCCCATCCTCGGCCGGAGACGCCGGCCGGGAGGCCCCTACGCCGCCGGTCAACCGCCGATTATGTGGACCCACCATGTCGATGGAGGTGACCGTCGAAGGTACGGACCTGGATCCGGAACATTATGACAGTAGCTGGGTCAAAGTGCTCCAACGAAAGGTTGAAGCGAGACACGAACGGAAGCTTCTCGAAGGTTCCATGGAGAACGCCAAGATGGAGACGCACCGTGTCGGACGCGGGGAAGCCGGAGACAAAATTGCAGGTGGGGCCGTTTTAGGTCCTACCAAAGCGGTCCGGAGGAAAGCGGCTGAACGATCGATCGCTATGAATCTTCCGAGATTCCCGGATGAAGGCATCAAGGTGATTATTAGACCTCGTGAAGGTCTGGCCGTGATTAAACGCACGTCGGGCCCGCTGATCAGTCAGGCCCTCGCCAAGGCTACCGGACTCGGCTGGTCGGAGCAGGTTCGATGCAGCTTCGATGCAGCTGCAGCTGCGATGCAGCTTCGATGAGCTCTTCCCGAAAGCGCGCGTGATCTCGAAGGGAGGGCCCCTTTTGATAGTCGGGGACTTTAACGCGCATCACCCGGCATGGGGGTATAAGTACACGCAAGTAAAAGGACGCGAACTATGGACTAGTATTCAGCAGAATGGCCTAGTGCTTCTGACGGATCCCCTAAGACCTACCAGGCAGGGCAACAGTGTTTCGACAGACACGTCCCTGGACTTAACTGTAACCGGAGGCCGCATCTCTGCCACCTGGTGCAACACGGACGAAAACTTGGGTAGCGATCATAAAATTATCGAAATTGTAGTCGACAACAGACCACCGGTTTCCCGCACCAAGAAGGTGGCTTCGGTGAACTGGGAAGGTTTCCGAAATGGCCGCACGGGTCAGGAGGAAGGCGTAAGCAACATTGATGAGTGGAGTAAAAATGTCCTTCAGTCGGTCCGCGAAGCAACAGAGGAGGTAGAGGTTGACGAAGAAGTCGAGGGAGTAGATCGTCACATGGTCCGTCTCTGGCGCAAGAAGAAAGATATTGAAACGCGAATCGCGCACAAGAGGGGGAACAGGAACTTGCGAAGACAATTGGCAGTGCTTAACAAGGAAATCGAAGAGTACGCGCTCGTTTTAACAAGGCAAAACTGGAACAACATTTGCGACAAACTGGACCGGAACATCGGGAAAGCAGGCACGTGGCACTTGCTTCGGCATCTTCTAGATCCGGACAGATCCATACTGGAGGCCAGGCAACAACTTCACCGGCTAGTACATACACTTGACGGGACCACGGATACGCTCATATCCCAAGTCCGGGACCGGTACTTGAAGTACTTGTATTTGGGCGTGTTGGTTCATATCTTTTCAGGTGGACACAGGGGCGCAACAAAAGCGCTCGTCCCTGTCTACTTCTATGTCCGTGTGTTTTTGTTGCGCCCCTGTGTCCACCTGAACCGGTACTTGAGCTGCGCGACGGGTACAGCTGAACCGTTACCAAATTACGGGGGGCAGGAACACCCGGACTTCGATAAACCGATAACGGTTGCCGAAGTCCGGGCAGAAATAAACAGATTGAGAACCAGGACTGCCGCGGGTCCGGACAAGGTCAGCAACCGAATTCTAAGAAATTTGGACGACACGTCGATCCGACATCTCGCTACCTTTATGCAGGAGTGTTGGGAAGCCGATCGACTACCGACAGCATGGAAGGACGCGAACCTTGTGTTCCTCCCGAAGCCGGGAAAACAGCCGGGTTTCGAGCACCTGCGTCCCATTTCGCTCACGGCCTGCGTGGGCAAACTGATGGAACATGTGACTCAGACCTGGCTGAACCGACTTTTTGAGGACAAGTGTTTATATACAAATACCATGACTGGATTTAGACCACATTTGTCGGCATGTGATGTCATGCTGCAGCTAAAAAAACAGATAATAGAAAATTCAACGCTAGACACCAGGGTGATCGTTGGTCTAGACGTGTCGAAAGCTTTCGACAACGTAAAGCACTCGGCCATTCTGGAGGGTATGGCTGCGTTAGACGTGGGTGTTCCATTCTGGAGGGTATGGCTGCGTTAGACGTTGGTGTTCGTACCTACAACCACATACGCGATTTCCTTACAAACAGAACGGCATCTATAAGCATGGGGGGTAACACACTGACGGGTATTCGACTGGGCAAGAAGGGCACACCGCAGGGATCGGTGTTGTCCCCGACCCTCTTTAATATCGCAATGCTTGGCCTCCCCGCACAACTGGACAAACTTCCGGGGTCTGAACCATACGTTGAACGCAGATGACCTGACTCTCTGGATGTGCAGGGGCAGTGATAGCCAAATTGAACTGACGCTTCAAAGAGCTATAGATGTAACAGAAAAATACTTAGAACCAATCGGTCTCAGGTGCTCGGCCAAGAAATCGGAAGCGCTATTTCTCGCGCCCATGCGGTCGCCACAGCGTCGGCGCATAAAGCAGGACGGACCGTATAACGCGGGAATCACACTCAGGGTCAACGGTAACGTAATACCAGCGATGGAAAGCATTAGGGTTCTAGGATTACGAATTCAGGCGAACGGCAGGAGCTCGGAAACGATTCAGAGACTAGAGACTAGCACCAAACTTGCCGACTCCTAAAACGAATCGCTAACAAACATCGGGTATGAAAGAAGCTAACCTCCTTAGGCTAGTGCAATCTTTTATAATCAGCAGGATAGTCTACGTGGCACCTTATTTGCGGCTTTACCAGGCGGAAAAGAACAAGCTGGATGTTTTAATCCGTAAAGGGATAAAAACAGCACTAGGTTTACCACCCTGTGCGCCAACAAACAAGATTTTGAGTCTAGTGGTTTCGAATACCCTCGAAGAGCTCATTGAGGCTGCAAAAACCTCGCAGTATCAGAGACATTTACGCAGTCGTACTGGTCGCAGCATTCTGCAGAAGCTGGGGCACGAGCCTCGAGCGTGCTCGAGAAATACGGACCCGGTTCCTAGACAGGTTAGGGACAAATTAAAGATACCCCCACTCACCAAAAACATGCATCCCATCTACCATGAGAGCCGGAGGAAGGAAAGAGCAGTAGCGTTGCAAGCCCGCTTTCAGGGCCGACAGGATGTCTTGTATACGGATGCCGCACAATGCACAAACAGTTCAGGGCACATTTCGGTAGCCACTAGGGAAAACGGAGGCCCGGTAGCGTGCTGCAGCACCATACACTCGACAGTAATGGAGGCGGAAGAGTTGGCCATTGCGCTGGCTCTAACTCAACAACAGGTTAAAATTATCGTGAGTGACTCAAAATCAGCGATTAGAAACTTTGACGCGGGCTGCATTTCAGCTACAGCAGCACGAGTGTTGGCCGGCAGTCCACCACCGGCAGAACTGGTAGCGCTCATTTGGACACCCGCGCACCAAGGGTTGAGGGGAAACGAGAAAGAGCACGCACTGGCCCGAGGATTAGCTACTTTCCGGGATCCCAGTGGCGTCTTGTGCACAACCCCGTCCCCCTCGCGCGATGAGGAGCTCCTACAGTTCGATGACGACCTTAGCACGTATCAGGAAATCCTAAACCATGACAAATTAGGCCGAGCGGTACTTCCAAAAGCAAGTAAGCAGCTAACCAAAAACGAAGAGGTTGTATGGCGCAAGCTCCAAACCGGAGTATTCCCTAACACTCAGCTTTATAGCAAGTGGCACCCTGAGATTTTCAGCCCCGGGTGCAAACTTTGCGACGGCATAGCGGACATGATCCATATGGCATGGACATGTCCGAGCTTTGGACAACTTGACCTGAACCAGAGCGCACAGATCGTGTAGGAAACCAATTCAGACTTGCTTGCGAGTGCCACATGCTGTGCCACCGTTCTGGTAGAAAAGTCACAGTCGCAAAGCGTACACGCACAGATCGTGTACGAACTCTGAATCTCTGTCGGAGCATGCGCCGCCAGGCCGAATATTCCAGGCGCTTGCAGAGCGGTTACGTGAAGGAGACGGAACCTGAAAGCCTTCTGGCTTCCATCGACCGTTGCAAATGGTAAGTGTATTTTATATATTTCACTTCATACATTTACGCATAAGTACATGCACATTACATCATCAGGCCATTCGCGAGATAACAGCTGCTTGATCGGCACCGAAACACGCCTTTAAAGCTTGACCAGTGTAGTTCCCAGCCAGTAAGTCTCCAGCTGACACTGTCAATATGATCCACGAAAACATTTCACTATCGCCGTGCACACCCAGTTTTTCTTTCATTGTTTCCACTGATTAACACCAACGCTGCATTTGCAGAGCACAAACCCAGACCACCGCGGCAATGATCAATCGTCAAAAATTTGCAAATGCTAGTGCAGTCACCGCCGCGAACATATCAGTGCTCAGTGCTGCTTACGCATCAGTGCTACGTGGTCAGCGCTGCTTTCGTACCGCGAAGGAAAGGTCTGAAACTCCTATTCATACTCCTTAACTTCGTCGGCTTGAACCTTTTGCAGAACTCGTGCGCACGAAGCTCATAGCACTGCCACTTCGCTACTTCATCGTCGGGAATCGGGCGACTGCGACCGGCGGCGCAGCGCTGAGATAGGTAAGCTTTTGGCGACGTGCTTCTAACGGCAGCAAAAAGGATCATGTAAAAAATTATCTGCTAGCTACTGCTTGCCTGTCCAATGCGCCCTACGGCCTGTTTCATCGCAGTCGCCGTGCATAATGGCTTTGTCTATTCAATATTTTTTTTTCGTGCGTCGTCGTCGATGCTTGTATACGGCCCCATCGCAGGACGAGAGCATGCTGCGTATGTGCATGACTTGAGCGCAAACAGTGATAGTCGCCAAAGGTTAGCCTGTGCTGGTATTGTTAACACGTCGCCGTAGTCTGGCTACTGCGCGCAATCGCTGCAGCTACTTTCACGTGCGTTTGAACGATTTTAACGGACCATGGTTTCTTTTGCCGCAGCGACCGTGAAGCGCTGAAACCTGTCACTTGAGTAGACGGTGTGTGCACTTTTCCTCACACCGTGCAGATGCTGTCAGTGGGCTAGCACACGACCGTTATGTGCCACTGCGCGCCTCAATACATCGCATATGTCGTGCTCATAGAAAGCCTTGTCCTAATTTTATTATTTTGGTTGCACTGCAGCTGACATTTTTTGCGAGAACACACCACGAAGCAAAGTCGAGTCGAGGTTCTGTCGGTTTTGGTATGATGCATGCATAATCAGCGATATTTCTAAAAAAATAATTAGTATAGAGAACGATATCGACATAGCGACTGCAATGATACAGGCGAGCAGGGGGAGAAAGTAGTAACAGCAAATAGCGACAGCAGACAATTTTCTCAGGAATATTTGCTTCAACATTGGAAACGCTCCTCTCCCATTGGTGGCATGTACCCCATGTGATCCGGAGAACCCGAACAAGAGCTCTTCTTGGCCCGACCACACTGACTTACTTTAGGCATTAAATTCTTTTAGCTCTAATCTCGGCAAACTCCGGCGAACATCGTAAAAAGTTGAAGGAGAACACGAAGCCGAACCAGAAGAATGTTAGCCCAGACCTGAAGAGCATGAACTCGAACGTATCCGAAACACGTATCTTGTCTGTCCGAATGGGATTGGGCAGAAAAATAACTATCAGGGTTTGAACTAGGTTAAACCTATTATATTGCGAAAGCATTCCCAAATCACCAAGGAGCCGCCGCGGTGGCTCCGTGGTTATGGCGCTCGGCTGCTGACCCGAAAGACGAGGGTTCGATCCCCCAGGCCGCGGCAGTTGAATTTCGATGAAGGCGAAATTCTAGAGGCCCGTGCACTGTGCGATCTCAGTGCACGTTAAAGAACCCCAGGTCGAAATTTCCGGAGCCCTTCACTACGGCGTCTCTCATAGCCTGAGTCGCTTTGGGACGTTAAAACCCCATAAACCAAAAAAAAAATCACCAAGGTCCAATTTTGGCAACTGTCCGGGACTAGTTCGGGGGCTGCCAAATCTGCCAAGGTCAAAACTCGAAGGTGGGTGGACCAAATTTCGGGACTAGCCCGGGCCAAATTTCTATGTGATCACCTTCGTGTTGGGCGCGGTCAATTATGGCTAGACATTTATTTTGGCTCAAATCTGCCAAGATGAAATTTTTGGGCGTGGGTGGGCCATGCTTTGGGGCTGGCCCAGGGTGGTCAAGGTTCACCATGTCCAGCGTACCGATTCTCGATATTCGCCGATCCCCCCAGAGCGGGGCGTACCCGTGACTTGTACATCGGGGCGGCGCCAGACGAAATTGCAAAATAAAGAAGTATGAAATAATAAATACTGTCGTCTGCTGCCTGGTGCCAAGTACAAAAAACACCGATGCTCTAAAGTCATGCCTGAAGCCGAGCAGCTGCGGCGTGTACGTACATGCGTACGCGTCGCTCAGTATTGCCGAAGAGAGGGAAGTGAAACGCGTTGCGGCGGCGGTCCTCGCGTAACCGCCACACACTTTCGCTGGGTGATGGTGCTGAACGCGACGTGCTGATGGTGATGGGTGATGGTGCTGAACGCATGCGAAGACCTTACAAGCCGGTCGTCACGGAGAAAAAAAATGAGCTGCGGTTCAACTACTGCTAAACCTGGTTAGAGAGCGAAAGCTGAGGTGTATCGGGATACTATAGATGCGGCTTGGCGTCTGTAACGTTGCGTTCCGCACACTGGATAGGGAGTGCGTCCACCCTGCTACCCTAACAGGTGGCAGTTAAATTAATCGCTGATCACGAGAGGTTGCTCACCCAATGAACGCTGCGGCCTATTGCTGCAGTGCCGCGTGTCTGCCGAAAAAGTTGCCCGCCCACATCTCTCTCTCTCTCTCTCTCTCTCTCACCACCGCCACGTACCTCAAAGCGCGATTGAGGCGTCCGTACTGTCCCAGAGAGCCAGTCACGCGCCTTCCTTTCCTAAAAAATCATCGGAGTATAGAACGATGTCAATGCTAACGGTAATGAACACAATGAACGGCGACGGTCTGTAGCTTCAGTGCCGCGCTTCTGCTACAACGTTGTGAATGCTAACGCATGCTGCGCACATCTGTCGCTACCGCCATGTAGATTAAAGCGGTCGTGAAGTCACTCCATTCCCCGTTTATCGCTCTCCCAGTCAGTCCGTGGTGTGTTGGTGTTGTTATGTTTTATGTTTTTGGAAGAGAACAGACTTTCTTCTTTTTAATGCCTTTACTTTTTATGACTAGGCTTCAAGGCTATCGCCGGACACTCCGTATTCAGTTTTTTTTTCCCTCCATGACCGAAAGGGAAAGCCGGAGCCACCGTATAAGCGTTTCTGAAAGAGCAATGAAAAAGCACTTCATCTACGATGAGAATGCCGGCAAGACAGCGAGGCGCAATTGGCTTGGCCCTAAAACGTAACTACGACTCAAAAATACAATTTTTGGAAAATTATACGTTGCAAGGAAGTGTTGTTTTGCAATGAGTATGCCCTGTAAAAAAATATGGTAACTGCACATCGCAGTAAACTAGAAGAAAAGAAGACAAAAAATGAATTTGCCCATAGCGAGAGAGGTCCAGCTTTCTCTTCATTCCGCGAAACGTAGCGAACCGTGGAAAATAATTGTTTTTTTTTTTGCGTTTAACAGCCATGCTTATTAGCCAATATTCCTACAAAAAAAAATTTAATTCTAAAAATACTACACTTTAGAAGTCTTTTTCTCTTTTATGAAAAATATAAACGTTTCATTAGTGTAGTCTGATATTACAGGACGCGCCCTATGTCCGTGCATAGGATATGTTCGTGCCGTGAGAAACTTACCCTATCCCCGCACTAAGAGCCAGCTCTTGGCATGGCCTGGCGCTGCGTTTACAAATTTTGCCAAGAAAAACAGGAATTAGGAAGCGCAACTTCTATTACCACATCTCCATGCTGACAAGTGCAACACCTGGGTATATTTGTGAATTAATTCATGAAGTAGAAGTCGTTACTCCACGCAATGCACAGTCACCGTCAGTCTTCGAAATGAATCAAACGCGATCCTCGATGAGTACGGTTAACATAAGTTAAGCGTGTAGAAGTACTTTGCGCTTTTAAAGTGTCTCCGAGACTCCTGCAAGAAACGTGCAGAGTGGTCACTGCAGCGGACTGTTGCGTTCTTAGTTCACAAAAAGAAACTTGTTCCCTTCTTTCACATTTAAATGCACAGGTACCAAAGGTCCCCGCTGAGCAAAACCCTGCTTGCTGCGTAAATGGCTCCCAGTTAGGGGCAAGCGAAATTTATGCCTAGCAGGCACCAGACACTGTGCACAGCGGTGCACAGCTCACTTCGAGTCAAGCGCCTTTGGATGCTTCGGATCTAAAATGAACTGCGTGCGTAACTGCACTAGACAAGCACAAAGTGCGCAAAATATCACCAAACCTACTGCAATGAAAACGAAACTCAAACAAAAAAAAATCCAGTCCGTAGCACAGTCAACGAGCCACTAGATGTTTATCCGGTTTTGACGTCATCCCAGCATGCTTCGGGCGTCCATGGTGAACGTAGTGAAAAGCAAGACCTACTGAACTAGAGACCTGAACATTTGGTGGGGTCCTATAGGACTGCTTGCGCCAACTTCCGTTAACTTTTTGGCCGTTGAGGGCGCTCGGTTGACCTGTTCGTTAAGTATCTCAATGACGATATAAAGCAGTTTGGAGAAGGCGCCGATATTATTCTGCTGGGGGCATGAATAACCACATCGAGAATCTGGATGGATATGCAGATTGGAATAGGAAGTTGATGCTAGACTTCTGTGAGCGACACAACCTAGTTATTGTAAATAGAGAAACTAAGTGTGAGGGACAAATCACTTGCGAATCCCGTAACATGCACGCGACCATTGACTACTGCTTAATGTCGCAGGGGATGTATAGCAAGCTCGCAATAATGAAAATAGACGAAGAGGGGAAGTACAGTCTCGGACGTGATCATAAGCGTATTAGTCTACAGTTGGGAGCCTTGCTCAAAAGAGAAATGAAGGGCAGTCAAAAAGAGTACGAAAAATTAAACGACGAACAAATGGCGCAAACAGCGGCCGGCATAGAGGAAGCAATAGAGACACATCCCATGGAAAAGTGGGATTATAATGAGTCAGAACTACTCATTAGTACAAAAATTAGAGGTAAAAGGAGTAAACCGCTGAAGAGAAAAGGGGAAGCCACGAAGTTGGTGGAATAAGTAAATTAGGGAGGCCATCGAAAAACGACGGTTGGCATCACGGGAACACAGATAAGCAAAGAGGGTGCAGTTATCTGAAGAGGAAATAGGCCGAAAATGGGTATCTTATCGACAAATGAAACAGCAAGTGCAGGTCCTCGTCCAGGCTGAAATAAAGCAGTCCTCTGATCGCTGGCTGGCTGAAGTTCGCGACGCAACTAAAGGAAGGCCAAGAAAATTCTGGGACCATATAAGCTGGCTGGGCAAAGCGAATCACAGAAAGCAGAAACAGATTCATCATGCCGAGGGAAAATGTTTAGAGGGAGATGACTACATCTGTTATAGCTGAGTCATTTAAGAAAGACGATAGGATAATCACCCCAAATGAGGGAGCAACACATGACAGCACAATAGAAAACAGCGTAGAACTGACCAATCTTAACTGGAAAAAGGCGGAAGCAAACATTCCAAGATGTACGTCCGCAGGGATAGACGAAATTCCAATCCAGGTAAATATTGAACTTGGCCCAACAAGCAAGGAAACTCTGATAAAAGCATTGAGGCCGTTATAACAAATAAGCAAATTCCGCACAGCTGGAAACAGTAAAATGAATTTGATTTATAAAGGAAAAAGCGATAAGACGAACATTAAATCCTTCCGACCGATTACGATAACATCATTTATATACAGGCTGGCGATGCAGGCGGTGAAAATAAAAATGCAGTCATGGGTAGAAAGTAATAGAATACTCGGAGAACTTCAGAACGGGTTCAGAACTGGTAGGCGCTTAGATGATAGCCTGTTTGTGCTTATCCAGCGCATAGAAATAGCTAAGGCGGAAAACCGACCTCTGTATTTAGCCTTCCTGGACATAAGCGGTGCATACGACAACGTGGACAGGGAACTCCTGTGGAGCATATTAAAAGATGAAGGTGTCGGTCATGAGAATTGATTTTATACAGGAAATATATCGAGAAAATTAAGTAGAAATAACAGGGAAGGAATTAAGAGTAAAACAACTGTCGAGGTACACAAAGGATTAAGGCAAGGTTGTCCATCACCACTGCTGTTCATGCTTTATATGACAAGTATGGAAAGAAGGCTACAAGGAAGTATCTAGATTATGATCTGTCGTACAGGTTAGACAGAAAGGTTGTTGAGCAACGACTACCGGGTTTAAAGTATGCGGACGATATTGAACTGTTAGCAGATAGCCAGGAAAATTTGATAACTTTGGTTAATTGCTGTGGAGACGAAGGAGACAGTCTAGGTTTCAGTTTTAGCGCGATTAAGTCAGGTGTGATGGTTTTCAACGGTGCAACTGATTAGGAGCTTACAATACAAGGCCATGAAATACCCTGAGTGGCCGAATACAAGTATCTCGGGGTATGGGTAAACGAAGGGCATATGTCCACGGAAAATCACGAATAGTCTCTCATAGCAAAAGGGCGAAGAGATTCCGGAATAATGAAACATAGGGCATTGCGGCGGTACAACAGGTATGAAGTACTGAGAGGTATTTGAATAATGGTGCCGGGGCTTACTTTCGGGAATGCGGGTCTATGCTTAAGGGCTGAAGTACAGTCGCGATTAGAAGTAAATCAGAGAGCCGTTGGAAGATTAGCACTAAGTGGCCACGGGAAAACAACAAACGAGGCAACAGGGGGATATGGGCTGGGCAACGTTCGAAGCAGGGGAAGCTCAGAGTAAAATAGTATACGAAGAACGCCTGAGGAAATTGGACGATAACAGGTGGACAGCTAAGGTGTTTAAATACCTATACAGAAAGAGCGTTAACTCACAGTGGCGGAAAAGAACTACAGATCTGACCAGTAAGTTTGCCAGACACGAGGAAGGACAAAGAAAGAGCATTAAACGACAGGTTAGAAAAGTCGAAGGTAAAAATTGGATATATTCAATAGAAAAGAAGCATAGTGAAGAAGTATATCGATACTGGAAAAGGCAGATCAGGAAGGAAACGCTTTATGATAATTCAAGAGGCAGTGCCCTCCTCTTTGAAGCTAGGTCAGGGTGTCTTAGAACGCGCAGCTACAAAAAGAAATTTAACGAAGGAGATAGCACATTTGCTGTGTGTGGTAAATCTGTAGAAACAATAGAACACCTCATTCTAAAATGTGATGGTATCCATCCCAATGTCGATGCAGGCACAGTAACTCTCCCTGAGGCCCTAGGGTTTAGAGATAACAATCATGTAAATAAATCTGCGGTGGAATTTAGCAATAAGCGATTGGAGGATTGGTGGCTCAAAAGCAGAGAGGTGACATAAGTATAAAAGTGTAGGAAGACGTATTTTAAAGAAAAAGGCGAATTTTATTGACAACTTGCTGCAGTGTTAAACAAAAAAAAGGAAAAAACTGAGCATGGTGGCAACTACCACCACCCCGTTTCAAAGGGGACGACCCGTCCGTCCGTCCATCCAACCATCCATCCATCCATCCATCCATCCATCTGTCATGATCATCATCATCGACTGCTTTCGACAAATAATTTCTCTTCTCACTGCCTCCCTGTGCATTTGTACTGTATTATTACTTTGAAACGTGTTAATTAACAATGCAAATATGACATTTCTCAAAATCCTAGCGGTGAATATTCTGTTTTCGCGCATGCATGCGTGAGACTTTTCGGCATCCATGCTAGGCAATGGATGAATGACGAATACTCAAAACGTAGGCAAGTGACAAAACTATTACATCCTTGAAGTAAAATAACCGACGCCATCTTGCTCAACAGGTTAATTGTAGCGCCACGCCGCCCGTAGCTGCCCTTCCCTAGCGGCAAAAGGCATGAACTAGAACATGCGCGCTGGAGCAGTGCCAAATGTGCAGGCCTCTAGTTCAGTAGGTCGTGGTGTACACTAAGACACTATGGTCAAAAGCATCAAATCCGAAAGCAATATAGGGAATATTCACTATATGAAGACATAGCCTCATTAGTTTGCTGTTACGTACTCATGGTTTGCTTTGTGATCATTAAATATGAAGTGTGCCTGCATGCAGACTTCACAAAAACTTTACATTAAAGGAAGTCACATATAACTGTGTAGAGTGGCAGGTACATTACATAATTTAAAAAAAGGCTCTCAGTAGTGCTACTTGCTTTTCAATGTTTGGAAAAGCCCACAATCTCGTTTTGACTGAAATGAGCACATAGCACTTACCAAAAGCATATAAGAAGCTATACTGCTCGTGTAATGCCAGTACACAGCAAAATGTGAGAGGTGAAACAAAATTTGTCATGCACAGCTCTAAAATTCCTTTGCTGTAAGACAACACTAATGCATAACCCGATTATCGTGTATTTTTCAGGACTACAAGGAAAAACCTCAGTCCTGCAGAGTGCCCACGAGCAAAAAGGAAGAGATTTTTCACTCCAGAATGATTAATGCGCAGAAACGCGGCACAAACACAAACTGCTTTGGACTAGTGCGAAGGCAGAAATAGATAACGTACAGAAGGTCCAGCTGATACACGACAGGCTGCGAATTTATGACTAGTATTTTTCTTCGGATTGTGTCTCGAATTGGCGCAAACAGATTTCCGAAACTGATAGCTCGCCGAGCCGCAAACAAAATTTTAGAACGAACAGCTTTGCGGCCGATAGCTAGCTCTTACAGTCGCATCAGCTCCGGCTTCATTTCACGCAATGCCAGAAGTATAGTTCCACCGAACTATCATCTGTGCAGAAAAGATATGGGTTTTCGCGTTGGCGGTATTGCAGTCATAAAAAAATCCGGTGTTCGTGTAACAATTGCAGATCGAAAAATGAAACACGAAAATATGTTCTTGAAGGGTATCTATCTGGGGAATGTGCTTTTGTGCTCTGCCAAGGAATCGTTTAAATTATGGTTTGTCGGTTTCTATGTTGACTTGGCGGTAGATATAATGTTCACTCTTGGCCTCCAGCAGGTTGTTAAAGGGTCCCCGAAACACATTTTCAGTGCATTCCTTTGCATGTTGCTTGCATAGAATGAGTTATAGTGATGCTATTAGCATCGTTCGTACGGCGTATACTGCGGTTTTTATTTTAATTAGCTCGCAAAAACAAATTCGTGGCGTTGACGGTGTCACCATACAGTGGCGGTTTTTAGCCCAGGATATGACATCACTTAGTGGGAGCTCGATGATTGGACAAGGAGTAAATATACTGCAAATTGTGTTAATAACTAGGGATACGTTTTGTAAATTTTTTGCTTTATATTACATTAACAAAACCAACTTGTTTGCCATAGATAAAAGCACTGTAGAGCAAGTAAATCAAAAATACACCCACGAGAGGCTCTGAATACTTTTTAATCGAAGGAATTTGCGCCTCTCTGTAAACATCCTACGACCTAGCACTCAACACTTATGGCTACTCTCTACTTATCTGAGAGCGGCTTTGCGGATCAGCAGCGCTCGGCTGCTAACCCGAAAGACGCGGGTTCGTTGAATTTCGATGAAGGCGAAATTCTAGAGGTCCGTGTACTGTGCGATGTTAGTGCACGTTAAAGAACCCCAGGCCGAAATTTTCGGAGCCCTTCACTACGGCGTCCCTCAGCCTGAGTCGCTTTGGGACGTTAAAACCCCATAAACCAAACCAAAACACCAAGGGTCAAATTTTGGCAATTGTCCGGGACTTGTTCGGGGGTTGCCAAATCTGCCAAGGTCAAAACTCGAAGTGGGTGGACAAAATTTCGGGACTAGCCCGGACCGAATTTCTAAGTGATCACCATCGTGTTGAGCGTGGTCAATTATGGCTAGACATTGATTTTGGCCCAAATCTGCCAAGGTGAAATTTTTGGACGTGGGTTGGCCATGCTTTGGGGCTGGATCAGGGTGGTCAAGGTTCACCATGTCCAGCGGCCCGCTTCTCGATATTCGCCGATCCCCCCAGAGCGGGGGTACCCGTGACTTGTACATCGAGCCGGCGCCAGACGAAATTGCAAAATAAAGAAGTATGAAATAATAAATACTGTCGTCTGCTACCTGGTGCCAAGTACAAAACAAACGGATGCTCTAAAGTCATGCCTGAAGCCGAGCAGCTGCGGCGTGTACGTACATGCGTACGCGTCGCGCAGTATTGCCGAAGAGAGGGAAGTGAAACGCGTCGCGGCGGCGGTCCTCGCGTAACCGCCCCACTTTCGCCGGGTGATGGTGCTGAACTCGACGTGCTAATGGTGATGGGTGATGGTGCTGAACGCATGCGAAGACATTACAAGCCGGTCGTCACGGAAAAAAATGAGCTGCGGTTCAACTACTGCTAAACCTGGTTAGAGAGCGAAAGGTGAGGTGGATCGGGCAACTAGACGCGGCTTGGTGTCTGTAACGTTGTGTTCCGCACACTGGATAGGGAGTGCGCCCACCCTGCCACCCTGGCAGGTGGCAGTTAATCGCTGATCGCGAGAGGTTGCTCACCCAATGAACGCTGCGGCCTATTGCTGCAGTGCCGCGTGTCTGCCGCAAAAGTTGTCAGCCCATATCTCTCTCTCTCACCACCATCACGTACCTCAAAGCACGATTGAAGTGTCCGTACTGTCCCAGAGAGCCAGGCACGCGCCTTTCTTTCCTAAAAAATCATCGGAGTCTAGAACGATGTCAACGCTAACGGTAATGAACACAATGATAGGGCCATTGCACTCTATATGCGTTCGTTTCGGTCCCAAAAGATGCGTTCGTTTCACATTTAGCAGGCAGTGCGCATCGTCAGCTTGTGGAGGATAACCGGGCGGCGGCGCCAGATGGCGCCAAGTTCCCGACGCGACCAACCAGCGCGCTAGGAGCGACGGGCGATGGTAGGCGGTAAGCAGTAGCGGCACGTGCTATGCTGAATGTGTCTGATATATTGCGCAGGCGGTCACATCGTCGCATTATCTCGCGCTCGAGTTCGGATCCATAAGTAAGGGAACGTCACTGATCAGTGTTCCCATATGCGCCGTCGACGTGACGATGACGCATCGCTGGGTCAGCTGGGTGTTCACATGTTGTAACCATGCAAACGGCGCTGCCAGCCTTGGCATGAACGAGTTACAGAGAACAGGCAACCATGGAGTGCTAACTTCCGCCACCTGCTCAGATAGGCTGTTTTTATTGGTCGCACTAAGTGTCGTCATTCGGAGAGTGAAATGGGAATGGGAAGCTGCGCGAAAATCGAGTTGAGGGCAGCATTTTGTGCGCTTCTATTTTAAAATTTCTTCAATGAATAACTCCTGTTCCTATGCATCGATTCTCGTAATTCTTTTTGAGTCAGCATCTATGTGACAAAGAATCCAGCTGAAGTGTAACCGGCATCCGTTCAAGCAGTGTTTTGCAGCCCCTTTAACGACACCCAGGGAAATATTTTTCATCTATTCCTGAGCGAAGTACTTTATGGCCGAACGACAATGGTCGATGGTGGTATATCGGACCACAAGCTTGTACCTTTTCCGGGAAAGTGCCTGCGGAGAACCAGCAAAATCGTAGAGGCGAAACAAAAATTAGAGATTTCACTAAGGTAGATGATGTTGCGATCACAGATTATTTAAATACACACCTTCAAATAATTGAAAATAATGTTGTACTTTCATGGCAACGTTTTCAGGAGACTGTAAGGTACGCCAGAGAGCACTCTGTCCCTATAAAAGCAGTTCGAAAACAAGACTTGAGTCCTTGCATAAATCAAGATATTATTTAGGCCCAGCGCAAAATAAAGACTGAGACTCAAGGCAGTGTGCTAGAGCTATTGTTACCTTCAATTTATGTTAATGACTTGATTGATCTTATTCCTGGTAAAGTGCCCATTTGGTCATATGCAGCTGATTCTGTCATATTCAAGGAAATTGTGTCCTTTGATGATAACAATGTGTTGCAGAGATACCTTGCAGAAATTACTGACTGGCGTTCCAAATGGGGAATGGAGCTCAATGCGGAAAAACGTTTTTTACACAAAACAAGAAAAATCTCCTAGATTTTCATACCAGCTTGGAAACAGAGCTGCCCTCAAGTCGAAGATATAACTACCTTGGTGTTACTCTTAACAATAAGCTTACATGGCCAACACATATATAAGTAGTTTGCTCAGCTGCGCTAAAGAAATTGTGGTTCATAAAGAGAAAGCTTAAACACGAACCTGTAAGAACCTAAATGTTAGCCCAGAATGCAATGGTGCTATCAAAGTTAAAATATGATAGTGAACTCTAAGACCCACATACTTTTTTTTAAAAAGGACACCATGAAACTCGAGCGAGTCCAGAGAAAAACCGCGATATTCATATACAGAAAATATTCCACGAAGGATGAGCCGTTCCCATTAATGTTACAAAACAGAATATAGACACTAGAAACACAGAAAAATTAGTGCTGTACTACTACACAATACTCTTTTTGGAGAAAGTATCAGGCTAACAGCTTCCGTATGTCGGCCTACTACCAGGAGAACATGACACAGTCATGAGAATTTGCATGTGCCAATATTCGCAAAAACGAACACCCACAAGTACAGTTTACTCCCTCATATGTTAAACGAGTGGAATTCAGTTCCCAGTGGTGTATTTCAGTCGAACGATTTCATGAATACATTGCAAAATCATCCTTATGAAATTTAGCGATGTTGACGCAAGATTCGTACTTCTTTTTGTGCATTATGTTCATTTTATGTCAATGGATATATGCTTGTCCATGCTTTCTTCTTGTTTGTGAAATGCCTCCTGATTGGGCCAACGTATTGGCCTGCCTGCAGTATTACTAAATAAATAAAATCTACAGCAGCGCCAGGCAGCTTTTTCCAATGAAGCAAGAATCCTCGTAAAATGGAAAGGTTCAATGTCCGGAAGGGTGAAGTCGGCTAGAAAAAATGTATTCACATTAGCTACTCAACGTTGCAGAAGGGAGGGAACGTAGAGGCAGAGAGTGAAGATGGAAGGTGAAGACATATTATAATGGCTTTAACTTTTTCCTGCTCAAAGAAACTTTTCATGTCTGCCAGAAGCGTTCAAGAAGAGTTGTGTTTTTGTGACCATGGCTTTGGTGAGCAAAATAAAAACAGTCCAGGAATTAACAATACAAAATAAAGTGCTAAGGGCATCTGTGAAAGGCCAGAAGGAAGTGTCCACCAGATCATCTAAATGACAAACGAGACAAAATGCAGTTGCGAACAATAAGTGTAGTGCATACAAAAGATTACAATGTATAAAATATGTCCAGCTGCATTTCAGATGAAAACAAGTATTTATAAAATACAGCAGGGCTCATATGTACAGTCAAGCTAGAATGAAATATGAACTGCACCTACGAACAAAAATATTTTATCTGCATGCTTTCACCTGTAGTATTAAACAAGCCTGACTCATGTTTCCGAGTAAAGGATCAACCGAAGTACACATTTATAAACTCCTTCTTAATGGATAGCTCATTGCAAAGTAGAAAAGTACGCCATATGCATGTTCCTGAGTCATTCCGCCCAGACTATACACAGCTGTATGATAAAATGCACAGCATGCGGCCCTTCATAAATAACATAGACACCTGCAACCACAGAACACTTCAAGCAGATCGACAATACATATCATGAATGCTTGGTGACCTGTTCAGAGAAATTTATCAAGGAACAAATTGAAGGTGTTCTTCAAAAGCCAAATAATTTACAATGTCAGCAGGGTGCATGAGACAGGAACCCATCACAACTTTGTATTAGAGCCCTCAAATAACACTGAGCATCAGAGCGTGAAAAGCATAAAAATCGTAAAAATTGTTTCCTTGTGTAGTCTTCACCTGTCGCTTTTAAAGAGCGGCAGGTTCGGGCATGTGGTGTCCCTCCAATCTGTGTGCGCATGGTTGTGTGCAACCATGGTAATGCGGCACATGTATATACATTATCACCGCACACCAGTATATAAGTAAGGCAGAAATGAACACATGGAATTTTTGCCTCTTGGCTGTTAGCCAACATGTCCAAGTGCTCCCTTTGAGACATACCATGCCCTAGACATGACAGTGTATTGAATGTTTATTTTTTCACCGATGATGGCATAAAGCCCTTACTACCAATTACTCAAGCTTACATGCATCCATAATGCTTTCCTTGATTCCAAAGCCCAACCAACAAAAAGGAATCTCTCCATGTTCATCCATAATTGCAGTCACTCAGCCCATTTCAATTCATTTATTTATTGATTCGTTTAATGATGCCTCAAATTGTCCTTGCTGGGGTACTTAAGTACTGGAAACTGGACAAGAGCAAAATAACATCAACAGAATGCAAAAAGCACAGACAGCAGACAGAGAATTTTAGACAACATAAGCATAGCAGTATTACGGAAAGGGTTGGTATTTGTGCTATGCGGCTTATTGGCCGTGGCTACGGTAGCTGGTAGACGTCCAATGAATTTAACCAATAGCCATCTCTCAACTTATATACGCAGGTGCAAGCGACACAGGAGGGTGCAAGCACGAATACTGCGCCATAGATTTTTTCAGTCAATGTTTTAAGTGCACATGATTATAAAGGTTGAACTGCATCGGCAAAAAGGCAATTGCAGTCCCTGGCTGTAGGAACAAAAAAAATTAAGATGCATAGTGGTGTGTGCACATGAAAGGTAAAGTGCCTTTAAAGCATCATTCAGGCAGTGCGAAACACAGGGACCAAGTATGACGCTGAATTTCCAAGTGTTAAAGTTTATAAATCAAACAAACAATTAATCTCTAATATAATGGTAGAAAAGGTTGCAAAATATATTTGCAAAATATATGAATTTAAGGCCCTTTGAAAAATTAGCTTTTTCTACTCCTGTGTTGGCAATTTTATTTTTGGCCTAAACCCAAGCATCAAAGCAAAGCGGGACAGGGTTCTTTCATTGTACTGTCAGAATAAATTTTTTTTGTCATACTAACAGATAATATCAGCAGCGCTGTATGGCATGTGGCATCGGCAATACCTTAAAGGGGCTTTGAAAGCGGCTATAATAACCTTACCTGGGATGTTAAAGCACGCCGCTTTGCGAATATTGTCCAAGAAAATTTTTTTTAGTGCGCTTTGTAGATGCTGAACGATCTGCAGTCAAAATTTCAATTTCCGCATCTACGCGTTTCCCTCTCCTTTAGTCACTTTCTGCACGCTGGAAGCCTGGTGCTCCTCTGCCGGCCCCACCTCCAAGGGCAGAGCTTCCTGACCCGCCGGATCTACCCGGCTTATTGGTCGTGGCTATTGTAGCTGGTAGATGTCCAAAAAATTTAACCAATAGCCATCTCTCAACTTGTATACCCAGGTGCAAGCGACGGAGGCGGGTGCAAGCACCCAATGCAGTGATGTATTTCAGAGCCCCTTCTAAGAATCAACTTGGCCAGATGTGCAACTGTAGAAAAACGGTATAGAAAGCCTGCGCACATCACAGTAACGGAAAGTTTTTTGGGGGGGAGCAAGACAAGTTGCTATGCCTGAGATTAGTGAGATGTGTTTTTCGCCCACAGTCTACGCTTTGTGGAGTGAAATATTTTTGTAATGATTTAATTTCACGACTGTCCTTCATGCATGCTGGAATACATTATGCAGCCACACTGCAGTTCATTACCTACTGGAACATCAAATATTTACCAGTATGGTTCACACACAAGGACAAATTTTATCAAGAGAGCTGCCTCCAATCAATGTCAAAGTTGAGAAGCCAACAGTCACATTTGTTAAACTGGAAAATGGCAACATGTTCATCATTGTTGGCGCAGTCACATTAAGAGTGCACAGGGTAAGCAGGTTGTCCGCAATTTTCCTTAAAATCACCGAAGAGCATTGCCAACTTCCACGGAGCAAATTTCAAATGCTGACTCAGTGAAACTGGGATCAAACACACTGCCACTTAGCACATAGGTGGGCAGTGATCTTGTGTTGCATGCGTACAAGGTTGACAGCCCAGATGAAAAAAAAAATATCCCATTTCAAGGGATTGCTGAGGTGGGAATCATACCCTTCCAGCTAGAAACCACACATTTCCAACTGCAAAATATCTATTGCTGCTTAATTATTGACACAGGAAATATATCTAGCCCGATAATTTATACTCCCAGTTAGCTCCAGCTGAATTAATGCAGAACTTGTCGGTTTTTTGACAGGCTTATCCACTTCGACTAGAAAAGCTGGAATGGGTAGCCTGTCAAAACTGTGCCCAAGCCTTGCATTTTTATCTGGAAATTATTAACCATGAAACAACTGTTTGGCTTTTCCCACAAGAAAATATTTCTTTAGTGTAATAGTTCTTTAGTAAAACAGTCCTTTGATGTAGTACATGTAGTGAACTACATGCAGCATGTGAAAGAATCAGCCGAAAGCAAGCACAGAGGCAACCAAAGGCCATGAGGCAAAGAACAATGAGATTTTATCACACAAACAGTGCCACACACGGTGTGTTCCACCCTCAAGAAGAGATGTTGTACATGACTATAGGCATAGCGACCATGCTGTACATTGAGCATATTGTGGGCTGCTGGCTCTGCACAAGCACTGGTGAAAGATGTCCTAGTCAACACTCTGGTGCCAGAAAGAAAACATTTTGGTACCTTCCTCTCTTTCACTGAACTTGAACACCAAATAAAATATTCGTTGTGTACATTCGCGAGTAAAAAAGATTAGCACACGTGACGGAACACCGGAGCGCCGGAATGACAACGCGTGGCGCTGCGGGTGACGAAGGGGCTGATAACTAGAGTGCTGGGACGTCCCCATTCTAAAGCATTAGGGGTGTTCAGAGGACTGTCACGGCCGAGCAAAATTTATTTTTTCTGTCTCGCCCTCTCTCTTTTTTTAACGCAGCCTTGCTCCCGCAGGCAACTGATGAAGAATAGGATAGGTGTTTTTTTTTGCTTGTTTGGCAGTTATTTTTGTGGGCAGCTTCAGCCGCGCTGCACTTGGCAACTGGTTGAACAGCTCTGCATCCAGGAGCTGCCATGGCCTCCCAAGGGAGCACATTTTAATATAATTGAAAATATACGGGGGTAATGAAATACTAGCTAAAAGGCAGCTGCTCGAGTCATCACCAGACATCTTTTGGGCGGCAGTTCAAGAGGAATGGAGCAGGCTCCAGGCTCTTCCTGACCTTCCAAGCAGCCTGTTTGACTCCTTCCCTGAGCGCCTTCAAAGCATTGTGAGGGTCAATGGGGCATTTGCACACCATTAGTGCAATGACGTGTTTGCTCTCGCATCACGACAGCGAGCTGGCTATCCTCCTTACTTCTTTTCCTGAATTGAGGGTATAGTGCTCCTGTTAATATTGTTACTACACTTTCCCAATAAAGTGATTTGTGTGAATTAGTTGCATCAGGAAAATAAACTATCGGTTTTTCGAGCTTGTAGAATACTGGCTAAAAGCAGTGGCATCATCTATTGTTCCCGCGAGTTCCTTTTGATAAACCATCACGGACATAAAAAACAGTAATAAAAAAGAAGCCATCTTTGCTCATGATAACCGATCCAAAATAAATGCCGCACATACTGCCACATAGGGTCGGCACTTCGACGCTCGGACGATGGCACACTTGACAAAGCTTACTTCCTGCCGTCCCCCCTATGCTGCAAAAATGGAAACTGCCCGATAGGCAGGTCTGCAAACCTCAGAACCGCGTGGTGAGATATAAAAACTCTGATCGCCAGTGATTTCTGATAATATTTTTTACTCGCGACTGTACAAGCAGAACGCATAAGGAGGCACTACACCAAGGAACGGCATTTCTTCACAATTAGCAAAGCCTGTGATGAAGCATACACTCAGAAAGTTGGTGCACAGTAGGCAGAAAGCACTTGGGACACTTCCTGACTCACGAAAAATTCCAACACCAGAGAAAGCTAATCTCTATTGTCATGCATAAATTGAAAGCCAAAAATATGGTCCTGTTTAAAGAAGAGCACCAAAATGATGAAGACTTCACCAGCTTCCTAGCAGTACGCTATCAAACTTGAAGCAGATAAAATGTACACTGACTGTTTGGGGCATAGCTACACATGAAAACCACGGCAGTGTGTAATTCCCATAAGCAGCTGACCATATACTTCTGGTATGTTAGGTAGAATCCAAACGGTGCTGTGCCCTCCTCCATGTTGTAGATGCTAGTGCAACTGCTATTATCACCACTCGCCTGTGATGTCATGGTCCTGCAGCTGAGCGTGGATGAATACTTTGTGTTGCACAATCCAAGGTCTGCTGCTCTTCGAAGAAAGCTCTTGACCATGTAGTACAGCACTCGACACCTTTGCAGGCACCTCATGTAATCGTTCAGGAGCCTGGCATGTCCACCCACCTAGGTAACCAGTCCAGCCAAGAGGTGAGCGAAGATGAATCTAGCATCATGGCTCCCGAGCACATGAAACCCAATGGTGAGAGTGGTCCGAGACGTCTGCATAAGATGCATGCCATCACCTGCATGTTAATCCTGTCCACTGAATCCTTCGAACAAGCTAGACATTGGGTTTCCACATATGTGAGATTGTTGAAGAAGTAAGTTACACTACAGTCCAGTTTTACATACGAATGTAAAATATGCTCACTGCAAAACCAATCATTAGTAAAAAACCCAGCTGTTTCATAATACCTACACGTACTAGACGGTAGATTTCCCTAACTAATGGGCACAAATAATTATTCTTATACTCAAGTAAAGGAAACCACTACAAAAAACATTGCAGGGAAGGGCACAAGTTTCATTATTTACGACTACCTTGAATTTATTAGTATATGCATGCTTCTGCATTTTGCAGCAATAAAAATGAGGCCGCCATGACATTGTGGTCAGTAAAAAAAATGCAAATCCACAGAACAACACTGTGTCACCCACACCTATCTCTGCGGTTATCTGAAAACTATAGAGCTGAATAATTTACATTATTTTCATATGCCGGTTCTATTTACGCTGTCCTTCCTGCCTCAATAAACTATAAATAAATGCAATATCACTAACCGTATGCCATCTTCCTCCAGGTAAACACGTTATCCCTTCATGCCTGCTACAACACCCTAAGCACGTGCTCACCAGCTTGACGATTTCCATGCGGGCAGTACTGGAGAATGGACATATTCCTTGCAAACTGGTCATGGATCGATCGTACACAGACTTATGTGCTGGAACCTTCGCCGGCAGGAACAGCACACCTGTAGAAAGAAATGTACAAGACTCATATCTTTGTTTTCCGCGTGCCCTTACAGAAATTTTTCTCTCCCTCCTGCAGTCATTTCCACGTCACCGCTGTGTAACTGATGCTGCAACACTGCTATGAACATTTCAGCTTGAGTAGCGAAATCACCTTAATGTGCTTCATTAATAATGCTTAAGATCGGCTAAAGTATTCTTTTAAGCTTTCAGGCAATTTTTTTTCTCCACACTTAAGGAAATCACTCCTCCCAGCTGATTTCAAACCTATGCTTCCTTTCACGTTCATCGACCTCAAAAACCAAGATATTGACGAACGTACTGGCCTGCTAGGCTTTAGTTTTCTCAACTTGGCGCTGTGTGCATAAACTGAAACAGAGTATGGTGCACAGAGCAGATCGAAATCCGAAAAGAAATTTTGTATTCGCAGCATGCGCCCTGCAGATACTCCTTTGCTTGATTTAAAGTCATTTCCAGCCTGCAAGCAAAAGGAACGAGGATGACGCTATACAAACTGCGTCCTTACCTGAATGATGCTGGAGGCGTTGTCTCCCTTGTTGCACCTTTCCCGGCAGACGTTTACGCTGTTTTGCTGACAACGCTGTCATCAGATATTGCGCGAATGCACACGGATGTCTCGTCGAGAAGAACGACACATTCCTTGAGTTTGTTGTAATGCCTGTTGGTCGGCCGCGCGAACACCTATCGTGTCATCCACTGGTCAAGCGCGCAAAGCCACCATCCGTTCAGCGACGTTCACTGCTGGCGATCGCACCTTACAGTTCGACAGTTCGCTACTGCCTTTTACGGCAATGCATCCTTGCATAGGTTCCATACCATACGCCTCGTCAGGTCACAGACGAGCTGTCTAGTCAGAGAACACGAAAGCATCGGGGTGCCCTCGAAAGTCGCTCACCTCTCGCAGTTCTACGGTTTGACAGACGACGAATAAATCTAACGAGCAGCAAAACTGACAAAACGCACCACCAGCGCAGCCATTGCCACGCTACATTAACCGCACGGACTGATGATATCTCACAGCGAGCGAAGGGTTTGAACGGGAGAGCAGTTAGCGCCCCTATGCGGCAGCACATTTAAGCTCTCCCTAAACCCTATTCACGCTTTCAAGCGTTGCTTAGTTCACATGTGCCCTTATGACGGCGTTTCAATGTATTGTGCAAACAAAAGAAGACTTTTACAAGCCTAGTTTTGGTTTCAAATAAATGCCTTTTAATCTGCCGCGACCTAACGACGTATAAATCAGCGTTTCATTCACATATTTGCATGATACGGTTACCTTGCGACCCGGGAAGCTATTTTTGGGAATGGCGGCACATTGTATACATGGTGAAAAGCCAATTTGGCATCACTCCATAATTCATGTGTATCACTTGTTTCACGTGACATTGCTCTAGCCCATCAGATTTCAGGAATTGCCCATTCCATGTATGTAGCTATTTTCTCTAAATTGGCAAGTCGTGCGCATGTGTAATTATACGTACTACCTGCAGCTTCTTTTACCCTTCACAAGCGTATATACTTACCAGAAGGGCACCATGAATAGCACTTCTAAAAAGCAATTTTCGACGCCACGTCAACTTGACGTCAACACGAAATGTGCGCCTGTATCTGACGGTGATTGGCACTTCTCAGAGTCAATCAGGGAGGCAGCATGTCGCCGACAGGCGAATAATATTAATAATTATTATTATTATTAGTTTTTGGTGAAAGGAAATGGCGCAGTATCTGTCTCAGAACGTTGGCCCCCTGAACCGCGCCGTGAGGGCAGGGATAATGGAGGGAGTGAAAGAAGAAAGGAAGAAAGGGATGCCGTAATGGAGGGCTCCGGAATAATTTCGACCACCTGGGGATCTTTAACGTGTACTGACATCGCACAGCACACGGGCGCCTTGGCGACAGGCGAATGTGAATATCGAGAATCGGGCCCCAGGGTGGTCATGGTGAACCTTGTGCACATGGCATGGCGTTTATAGCCTGTAATAACGCTGTTGCTATGTCAGGCATCACAAGGTTATTTAAAGGCCATCCGGGGACACGTAATCAGAAATCGTTTTGCGTCGAATAGAGCTATTGATCTAAAAACCTGCCATTCTAACCGCCCGCTTCGGGAATAGAGCAGCAACTCCGTTTCCCGCTGCATTACATCACACTGCCATGACCGCAGCCTTTCAACGCGGTTCATTGCATATCGCCGTCTTCATCCTGAAGCGACGTACGGTCAGTGAGAGACGCCGTATAGTGGAGGTGTCTGGAATCTACCTGAGGTTCATTAACAAGCGCTGACATTGCGCAGCACACAGGCGCCCTTCGCGCTTCGCCTCCCTCGAAAAGTTTACCACCACCACCTCCATTGAAACGCTGCTACGTCGGCCGAGAATATGACCCGCCGCGGTGGCTCAGTGGTTAGGGCGCTCGTCTACAATTCAAAAGTTCCCGGGTTCGAACCCGACCGCGTCGGATGCGTTTCGATTGAGGCGGAACGCCAAGGCGCCCGTGTGCTGTGCGATGTCGGTGCACGTTAAAGATCCCCACGTGGTCTAAATTATTCCGGAGCCCTCCACTCCGGCATCTCTTTCTTCATCTCTTATTTCAGTCCCTCATTTATCCCTTCCCTTACGGCGCGGTTCAGATGTCAGCCGTTATGTGAGGCAGATACTGCGCCATTTCCTTTCCCCCCAAACCAATTTTCATTTTCATTTCATTCTGCGCCCAGAATTTTTTCGAAGACAGCTGAGCGAAACCGTGGTTTTGAGGAAAGGAAAGGAAAGACGCGGCGTCTGTCTCACTGCTCAGTGTACGCCTCAATCGCGGCGTGGGGAATGGATCAAGAAAGGAGTGAAAGAAGAAAAAGATGAGAAATTAAGTGCCGTAATGCAGGATTCATGTCTAATTCGAATTATTTTGAGGTTTACTGCATAACCGCGACCACTGTTCCGTTCACGGGTTCATCGACGAAGCGACGGCGGCGTCCAACCGAGGCGAACGTCCCGGCGTTCTGCGTAGCACGTGCTGGCGCCACCGCCACTTCTACGGCCCGTGGCGAACGCTGGTCACGCGCGTCGCCATACACAAAAAGTGGCGGAGGAAGGCGGCGAGCACGCTTGGGCTCGCAAAAGTAGTGCTAGGAATACAAAGGTTGTTAATGACAGAAGCTCTTCAAGAACTCCGTTTCGGCTACCACCGTCTATGAGCAGTTTTACCAACTGATATGTCTTTACTTCAGCGCATTTCGTGCTTACATCTATTCTAGGCGACGAGATAGACTGGATTTCTTTCAGTGAATCTCGCTGCATGCTAGAGGGCGACGCTGCATGCGAACGTATCAGACGCATGTAAAAAGAGCGCCCGGTATCGACCAGCGGAAACCGAGGTCCCTTTTCAAAGCGCTCTGTAGTGCTCGGAGTTCTTTTCCTTCGCGCTTCTGAAAAAAACATTCAGCTTTTGACAACTGAGGAACAAGCCGCTCAATGCTAAAGGCTCAAGCAGACTTTCATGCGTAGTGAAACGCGGCACTACGTCACAATGAGATGGTGAGGGTTGTGATCGAACTCACTGTGCGAGAAAGCAAAGACGGTACTAAATTATGCCTACGGGGAATTGTGCTAACCCGCCCCGGTGGCTCAGTAGTTAGCGCGTTCGACTACTAATCCGGAGTACCCGGGTACGAACCCGACCGCGACGGCAGCGTTTCGATGGAGGCGAAACGCGAAGGTGCCCGTGTGCTGTGCCACGTCAGTGCACGTTAAAGATCTCCCAGGTGGTCGAAATGATTCCGGAGACCGCCACTACATCCCTTCATCTCTTATTTCAGTCCCTCCTTTATCCCTTACTGCGCCACTTCCTTTCCGCAATAACTAATTTTCAATTTTCATTCTGCTATGTTGGCACGAACGCTGAGGACAGCGGAGAATCGAGAAACGGTGCTCACCTTTTACAGCTGTCTCGTCGCACTCACTGGAGCCACTAACGAAGAGGAATGCTGCTCAGGTACGGAAAAAGTCTTTTCTCAGTCAATGTTGTTTCCAGAATGACGGCCTCAGCGCTCGAGTCGCAAGGAACATGCACCGACACACACTCAGCTCAGGGAGAGCACGCGCTGCGTGGCCTCGCGCCACTCTGCTCGTGCAACTCTGCGCTCGACTGGGGCTCCCTCTATCTATTCCGATCCTACTCTCCATAGAGGCAAGCGCCAAGGGATATGCCTTGCAACCTGTGTGCGATTTTATTCACGGGTATATAGATGCATCAGGTTGATTCTTATGCTAAAATTTGAATTCACGGCTTTTTCATTTCCTTCTTTTTCACCTTTTTTCTCCACATTTACATCTTCTTCACAAAATTATTTAATGACTCCACTCCTTACACATGTGTTCTTTTGTATCAACAATGTACCCCGGCCAATCCCCCATCGTGGGTACGTGCCATTCATCCAGAGGCCATCATCATCACCATCATCATAAACTCTGCTTCTTATCATCGTTCATTAGATTTCCGAGCTGTGAATGCGTGCAAGCACGTTTTTTTTATTACCATCATTCTCCGTGCAAAATAATTTTATTTTACGCGTTTTTTTATTTTAATTTTTTTTATTGTACCAAGACTTCCAGAATGTTAGTGTGGTATAACCTGCATTATCTTTGATTTGGTACAAAATAAAAGTGAGAGAAAGAGAAATAAACAAAAACGTTTCTTATGATTTATGATATGCACCAGACTACTACTTTTCTTGTAGAGCTGGCGAAAAAAAAACGAATTCTTTCGTGCTTAGCCCCGCCGCGGTGGCTCAGTGGTTAGGGCGCTCGACTACTGATCCGGAGTTCCCGGGTTCGAACCCGACCGCGGCGGCTGCGTTTTTATGGAGGAAAAACGCTAAGGCGCCCGTGTGCTGTTCGATGTCAGTGCACGTTAAAGATCCCCAGGTGGTCGAAATTATTCCGGAGCCCTCCACTACGGCACCTCTTCCTTCCTTTCTTCTTTCACTCCCTCCTTTATCCCTTCCCTTACGGCGCGGTTCAGGTGTCCAACGATATATGAGACAGATACTGCGCCATTTCCTTCCCCAAAAACCAATTATTAATTTTATTATTCGTGCTTAGCGTGAATGTGTATCCTGTCTAGCAACGACACCCATAGTGGCTCCATCTTTTGAAGCTATTTTGAACCCCATGTACGTTCGACAACACCAGGAACACTGTACCAGGAGTTAGTGTCGTGCGTTCCATGCAGAAATTCGGTAAGTAAATGCTGTATTGCCTTTAAAAAAATAACTAGCGTATAGATTAGCTCGTTATATTCCTCTTGAGGATGCAGAATCCTTGCAATGCGCCGTTAGGACCACTTTTACACCATGCAGTTAGGGACAAGTTTTGTGCTTCGGAAACGCGTCGGCGCCTTCGTGACAGAAACAAGAATGCGTTGTGGCGCAATAATTCTGATTGCTTTGTCAGTGCTGAAACATGAAGTATCCTTTTTTTTTTCAGGCAATGGATGTCGGCACGTTCTGTGGAATCCGGCCAATTCCAGGCGATGGTGACCGAAGCAGCGACAGGGAGCTGTCAGACGATGAGAAAGACAAAACCACACGAGAGGAAGCGCGCAGGGCGCCTAGTTCTGAAATAGAGTCACTCAACCAAGCAAAGAAGAGGGCACCGCTGGCGCCGCTGCCAACTACTCATGTTCGCCTAGACAAAATGAACCACTTGCCTTATTGGCTTGAGAAGCGTGGGCACTGGAGACAGCGCTCTTGCAACCGCCTCAGAAATCTATCTTGAGAAAAGTACACTGCTGCCTGCTACGAGCATGTTCAGGCTTTGCTGAGAAGCGTATCGGCTAGGAGGTCGCCGTCGACGGCTATACTCTGAAGAAGATAGAGGCAGGTAGTATACCGCGTTCCACTTAGCAAAACAACACATGCATTGCTCGCGCCGTGATTTTTATTCACATAAGATATATGGCACTGCCTCTGGGTGGCGCCACGTGAAACGACTGAGTGAAAACGAGACTGTGACACTGCCCTTTGTTTCAACAGAGACCGAAACTTCTTTGTATTGTTTCACTAGGAGGGCTACAAGTCTTTGTCACGCTAATGAGAGACGTCATCACACTGCAAGAGCCCCAGAGATCAAGTTCTGGAAGCTACGTCATATTTATGCATTAAATTGTGTTATCACAGTTCCTTCCTGTTCATTTTTCCAGCCTGCGTCTTGTTTATCTCCATATCCTATGTTTTTCTTCTTGTCAACAAAAATGGGCTAGCTGTAACTGCATTGTGTACCATATATGACAAGCGAAGAAAATGCTGTCGCAAGTCGAAACCGCGTGGTTTCACTGAAAACTAAATTTGTTTTGGCTGTTTCTGTTACATCACTAGGCCACTGAAATTTTTGCGCGCGAAAATAAATATTGATGCATGCAATAAGGGGTAAATGCATATAATAGTTGGGTGGGCCCTCATTCCTGGAGCCTATAATAGGATTTTGCCACCGCTCTTGCCCGGCTGTCCAGCAAAATCTGGTTCCGAATGTGAGCTGGACAGGGTCGCCCTCCCCCCAGTCCTGAGTTATTTGGTTATTGATTCTCGTATAGGTGGGTTTTTCTGGCATGGCTATACCTTATGGCATAAGTTAGCCGCTTCGGCGCGGAAGGCGCAATACGGATCGTATTTGTTTAGAATCATATCGCTGTGTTTGACAAGCTTTATTTGAGTGTTCGACTTCAATTTCGTTAGAATGGCCCCTTGCTTCCTGTTTACATTTCTGTGCGGTTCGGCGTATACTTTCCTCGTTAATATTAAATGTTGGATTAAAACACTATAGCTTAATAGCGGTTATGAATAGTTATGTTCCTGCGAATTTTGGGGGACCCGGAGTAATAGCGCGTGGTCAGTGGGGTGAGCACCCTCGTTTCCAACATCCGCAGTGTACTGGAGTCCAAATGACTATGGTTTTAAAGTTTGTGTCTTCTTTAGTTCTGAGTATTCTACTTGCGTATTTACCAATCCTTCCTCTGGTATAGTTGCGACATGTAATCTAGGAGTCCGCAACTACACACGACACCTTCCGGGAAACCATCGCCAAAGCAGTTGCCGCCGCTGCCACCTGGGCGATTCCCTGGCACCGAATTGATGCCCCATTAACTAATTTCCGTTGCGCGCCTGTGCATGCTGTGGTTGATATCCTGTTGGCCGGTACTTTTACATCCATTTAAATTGTCTCTTCCATCCCTCCTCATGTTCTCCTGGGGGCGTTCACGCTAACGTTTCTTCTTATGAATTTCGGAGTGCATATTTCTCAGAATGGGCTGCACATCCATCTTGCTTCTAAGCTGGTCTTCCAACAGACGGCAGGAAAAATAGGGGCGGAAGTACCTGATGAATGTGGCGATATAGGCATGCTCTCGAAAGCAGCATCTTTCATTTTATTTAAAGTGCCGCAGGACTGCGGCTAAGAACCAGTCGGTAGCTGCCTGAGTGTGTTCGTTTTAGAGGGTGACCGAAATAGGCAACCCTGGCTGATGTGCGAAGACTACTGTAAGTTGTCACTGGCCGGTCGTGCCGAAGGCGGTGCGGACCTGGCAATATTGTTTTTATTTCTTCTTATTTGCGGGCATTGTTTCTGTCCCTATATGTCTACTTTATGTAAGCTGGCACTTGTGGCGCCTTTGGGGCGGTGACGTAAAGTTACTCGTATCAGACCATGCTTAACGTGTTGCTGCTGCATCCAACCCGTTTGGAAGCAGCTGTAAAAGGGGAAGGCGGACCGACTGAGCAAAATAATTAAATAGGCATATATAGTTTCCTACTGAAATCAGCTTTAATTAAGCAGAACCTTTCGGATCCATACCAGCTATTTCCACAGTGCGTCTGACAATGGGCAGAAGGGTTTGAAGATAAGATCGGTGTGGCAGATAGGAAATGGGAATGGGGTGGCAGAAGGAAATTTCTTGAACGCCCAATCTCCACTGGTTTTCAGCCTTTTTTGCTTGCCGGTAATCCTAATTTTTATGCTTACAAAGAATGACATCACGCCCTCGACTCTGCGTCACACCCCAGCTACGAAGATGGTGGCCGCAGTGAGGCGTTGGTGTAACGGCGGTTCTTTGGGGGCGTTGCTGAGTGCGCTTATCGCTCGTTGCGGTTTCTGTCTTAAGCAGATGGGGAGTTAGAATTACTAGCACTGCAGCCCCAACTAGAATCACGTTAGTGAAAATTTAAAGCTGAATGCAGATATTTATTGCTACTGCAGCGTCAAATCAAAAACTAGAACAAGAACAGTGATATTAAACTGTCTAATATTTTAATCTGACAACTGAATCCAGTTGTGGTTCTCAGTCAGTGGAAGTTGAAATATATATGGCTCTTTGTGGCTGCGTTGACGCTTGTCCGTCAGCAAAATGCGCGCGTAAGGCGAAAGAATTGCATTTAAAAATTCTCGCGTCAATCGATTAAAAATCGTGACGAACTTACCGAAAAGGTCGGGAGGCCACCGTTTTGAAGTGAACGGCAGTGTAGCGTAGCCTCTGAGATCAGCTAGGGGTTCTGAGGAACGCATTTCATTTGCGGAATCGTCCGGTGGTGGCGACACCTGTATATCCTTCCTTGGTCGTTCGTAGCTTGAAAAAGCTGCGTTTTCGGTGACATTGGTCTATTTATGATTAGAACGTCGTACCCAGTCGATACAGGCCACAGGCCAACTACATCCGCTACTGCTGCACTCTATCTCAAAGAGACCGTATTTTTTACTCGCAAAAATAACTTTAGGCATTACTAAAGATCTTTACTGTACGGTTTTTTTTTTCACCGTGTTAGTGTTATACCGTGCTGTTTTGTCAACGCGCTGGTCTTTTCAACGTACTGTTGTGGCGGGCGTTTCATGCAGTGTTTTCTCGGCGTGCAATTTCCCCCTCGTCGTGTGGAGCCGAACGTCGCTGCGCAGTTAGCCTCCATGCTATTTGGACGCATGTTCTTTATTTGCGTGCTGTCACCTCAGATGCTAGAAAATTTCGAGCGAGATTTCGAGGGAGTTAGTGTGGCAAGCCGAAAAAATTAAGGCCTCCGTTGTACGTCAGATCTATTCGGCTGCATTTCATGAGGTATATAAATATTACGAGTTGTTGCCCTCCGCCATTCGCATCAAAGGTACAGCGTCTGCATCTTGGCCGGAAGTATCCAATGCCAGGTGGTACACACCGCACCGAATCGTCTCGAAGTGAGCTCCTGCTGCGGTCGTGCAGTGAATGCGATCGCAGCGCTACCTTAACGTGAAATACCTGGCGCCTGGCGCACGCGTGTGTAGCTCGCATCCACGCATGCACTCTGCAGGGGTATCGAACCGAAGCGAGCGCTTTGATTGACCGCTCGGCAGACATTTATGTTTGGCCAATTGCAACAGCGAATCTCTAAGGTAGCTTCCCTGTTCGTTATTTTAGCACGAATCACCCACTGCAAGTGCTTGTTCTGGTGGGCATACATTTGGGTCGCATTTTTAGGAACAATGCGGGGATGCGAGGAGCGCTTGCGTGCACGCACGTGTGCCGGTTAAACGCCACACGTTGGTCATGAAGCCATTATATTTTCTCATTTGCATCTAATTTCGAATCAGCATGTCGGCGGAGGCCCGACGAAATTTCACGTTCGGGGCAATTGACAAATCTCTGTTTCTGTCGAACATTGCTACGCTATCGTGGCCAAGTGTTGCTCGAACGCCAGTACCGACCAACACAGTCCCGCGATTCGAGAGTGGCACTGCTCGCTCTCCACATGGCTGAGGCGCTATGCTAACGAGATCTCGTCCTTGGACAGCACAGACCCCATGTTCATTTTGGGAGGACCGTTCAACGGATGTTTTCGTCTCCTGGAAATCGGCGCAGAAGCGTCGCCAATCAATAGCTCCCGAGCATGCATATAAGCGGCGCGGGATGCGCCCTTCCTAGCTTTAGTTTCGATGCGATGATGTCGGCGTCCATCTGCCTGCGCGTGTTCATATGGACCGGCTGCCTGGTCGGCTTCCTCTATCAGACCAGCTCCATGCTGTCTCTCTTCTTCGAGTATCCATTCTCAGTGACACTGGTCGAAGACGTCCGCAAGAATCTACTCTTCCCGGCTGCCACTGTGTGTCTGCATCGATGGTCTGTGCGTACGATGTACCCGGCTTGGCAACTTCCCCAAAGGGACACATAACGTCATTAGGATGTTTTTGCGTAGCTTTCCTAGCCGGTTCTACATGTGCACGTACTATCGGAGACAAAAGTCTCCAATTCGCGCTAGAGGCAACCAGTTAGTATAAACTTTGTTATTGGCAGGTGTGCTTGGAAACTCTGCTTGAGGAGGCGAACGCTGGACTTGGCTTCTTTTACTTGCACTGGAGTAAACCCAGGCGATCGTTCGCACGCATCGCTGCAGCATTCCCAGATTGCTATTCGATCGCCCAGGATATTTTTCTCCCCGATGGTACACATGTGGAAAGCTCCAGACACGGGCGGTAACAGAGTGCTAAAACATTCGGCTTTTCTCTATCCTTCTGGAGGCTTCCCCAGGAGGACACCCATGCGCGCCAAGGTGCGCATGCGTGCCTGACCCCACGGAGCTGTCCTTTGCGAAAAGATGCGCTCAGGGTTGGATGGATACATTTGAGCCGCGATTTAGAATGCGCGATAGTGAATGGCCCTAGGGCGGAATGTTCGGAGTACCATTGCCGTGACTCTTGGGATCTCTGCAGATCCATTGAGCGGTCGTGCGTTCAATTGGCCTTTCCCTAGGAACTTCCATTTTTGTTGTTCTTGGCATGTCTAATCCGCAAGCAAGTGCGTCACAAAAAGGCACTGTGAGCATAAGCGGACGGAGGCTTTACATTTTTCGGTAGACAAGAATGGAGTCGGAGGGATAGAAGTGTGTTAGCAGCCTTACACTGCATTACACGACTTTCTCTGTGCAACGCATTGTCTGAGCTTGGCAAGGAAATAAATGGCGCATTCTGTTCCAGTTATAGCGCGAAAAGGTTACTAGACTTTCGAGTCGGATCTTTATCCTTGGAACGAGAGCGCCCTGACCTTTTGTAATCGAGCGTAAATGAAAACACACAACAGCTGTTGCATTTCTGCTAAGTCGGGTGACAACTGACGCCACAGATAAAAAGAGCGTGAGGTTTTTTAGCATGCGAAATTTTCATGATGCGACTGAGTAACAGTATACTTATTTTCAGGATCGACATTTCCAAGCTCTGTCGCCATTACGTCAGTCAGTGTGCTGGCGAAGAAGAGGTGAGTGTGACTGAAGTCATGCGCATTACTACACGCGAGCGCTAGCACAGCTAACCGAATTTTCGCCATGTACATGCGTCAAAGTGTTAGCTGAAAATGAAACTTCTCACCTGGTAAAGGTAGCATATCCTAATATCAATGTAGCATTCCACAGGGATTAGTGTCGTCACGGCGCTGCCGCTGTTGTCGGAGGCAATTTTTGTAGATTAACGCGGACTGTACGCAGGGTTTTGGAAGGAAGGGCTGTGAAATGAAAATACTTGCTATAAAGAGGTAGGTGTCGAGGAAGAAACGGTGCGCAGTCTTGAACACATGACTGAGAAAATTCCGAGACTCACTATATATACCACCTAAATAGTGTGGATGCTGCATTGTGGAGCCTTGCATATATATCGCCCTCTCATATATGTGCATTGTTTCCGGCCACAAGTCAACGGAGCGGTAAAATAGTGTTGAACTGAGGTAGTTAATTCATACATCATGGTAGTTGTAGCAGAAAGGTTAAGAAGAGAACACAGAAAGGAGCAAGCAAACCGACGTGGACGAAGCTGTGAATGAAGGAGCGTGATTGGGCTTGTGGCCCGCAGGCCTGGGAAAGCTATACCCGGCTTCATCATTTGTTGGTACACAACTGAATACTGAAAGCTGTTGGCGCGTTGCAACGCTGTGTAATTGGCTTAGCTTACGCTATGTTATACCACGATGATAACGCGAGATATCTCACGCTTAATTATGATTTGAGGTGGTTTTACATTTGGCCCCTGATTTGCTGGCGCACCAGCAAATTAGGCGATGACGTGGCCGGTATACTCGCCGCGATCGCACACTTTTCCAGTAACTGAATTCACCTATACCAGGTAGTCTCCTGCAAAGCAACTCGGCAAATCTAAATACGAAGCTTATAGTTGAGCGTCCAATGCGCGCTCTCCAATCGCGTGTATGCTGGCGGATACATGCGCAACACAAGTCCGCACGATTTTCCCCCTGCATAAATGAACTTCGAAGCAGATAGTAGCTGCAGGTAGAACGTCATCTAATCTGACAGTAAAATAACGCCTCTGTGTTGTAAATGATGTTGTGCGATGGCGGCACCGTCGGCAGTAATGGCTCAAACCCACAACAAAGCAAGACCTTGCTCCGTGTTTACCCATCGGAACAGTGCTTTCGCACCGATATGAATGCCGCAGACGCTGCTGGATCCCGAGCGGTGGCACTTCCTGCGAAAGGAGGTGGAGGCTCGACTCAAGGTGGCCCACCTGCCGGATGAGCTGTTCCTGTGCCACATGCGGTCAAAGGTCACCGAATGCGCTTCTTTCGCGTGCAACGCCGCGTGAGTATACGCTCTTCCGAGTGACACCGTTGGGAAACGCTGCGATGCACCAACTTGCCCAACTGTCGATTCTTATGAACTGGAATGCGAACAGAAGAGTACGTCTATCTTTGCACATGCGCTGCGCAACCCGCGGGCGACAATAACACATAGGGCGACAGTCAAAACTAGATCAATTCATAGAACAGGGATCCTCGTTTTGGGCCTGGCTTTTTACCGGGTCACGCGGAATTTCTGTGCGCTCATTGTTCGCATTTCAGCATGCCATGAACACATCATATGCACTGGTAAGCCTGTCATTACCTCCCCTATTTTCTGTGCCTCCCTCCTGGAGTGCTTCGGTCTCGGCAGGTCAGCAACGAGCCGTAGCGAAGGAAGCACTTTTTTTTTCACGGGACTCTTGTACTCTTTCTTCCCCTCCTCCTCCTCCTGATCCCGCACCTGCCCAGGGACTCTACTTGAACATACAAGGTATGCACCTATAGTAGCCTCGTAGACAATTGACAAAGGCGATAGGAGGCAAATAGGAGTTTCATTTTTCCGCTTTTCTCGCTTTTCCCTCTCACAGCGCTTCGCTCCGCCCTCCACCCACACAACCCTGGACGGAATTTTAGTGAACGAGGACCATACATGTTCACGCAGTAAAATGCGTGCCAAGAACAGGGAGCGCGAGTTGTACAGCATACTTTGTGGAAAATTAATTGAGCGCGAGGGCTTCTTTTCTTGCTTGTTAACGCACCATCAGCGCGCTATCCCGTATCTTAGCGTCACCGGTTCACTGAAACTTGAGAAGCGTCTAGAGTTCTCGTTAAGTGAGTGTTAAGAGCGTGTGATTGATGGTGCATGAGCTAAAGAGCTGTGTATTCACGTTCCACGGTGTCTCCTTTCTTCTTGGAACAGCGCACGGCCACATAGTTCGCTCGAGCTAAAGGGAAATGTCAGCCTCTGCTCTCGCGAAGCTGCTCCGGGCGGGAACGAATGAAAGATCTGGACCATATTTAATTTTTTTTCTCTCTCCCTTCAAACCTCCGGGGCCGCCAGCATTCGGCTGACTTACTACAGGCACCCGAATGAAATGTGCTACACCATCGACGCCTACCAGTGGACCAACTCTCAGCACCCGGTGCAGCGGTGTGAATCTCCATGGAACTACGGTCAGCACCTTGCTTTACGCCTTTCGAAGCGTCTGCATGCCTGCTCGCAGGAAAGCACCGTTTTGTATGGCACAGTCGGGTAACGACTTTTCTTACTATCTCGTTTCTACCATCTATGTTGCTCTAGTGTCTAAACTACTCCTCACCCCTTCGCTACGCTGCAGTATCCATGCCTACTTCGGAAGCCTCATTAAGAGCTAGGGCAGGAAGGCTGTATAAAGCGGGCAAGCACTGCTTGTCGAATGCCGCATGATCCGACGGTCGTTCCGCTGTGCGCCTTGACGTCGCAGAGCTGGTGCTGCGCGCCTTCTGGGAGCGCAACGCGACGGTGGCGCTGCACGAGCCCGACGCACTGCCGCTGGTGGTGCACAGCCCGTACTCGTGCCCGCCCGACAAGCTCTCCTCGGTCATGATACAGCCGGGCATACGTACACCATAGCCGTCTCGCAGGTACAGTACTGAATGAGGCATGGGAGGACAACGCCATCTCCCTCTGCGATGTTTTAACGGCAGCAAAAGACGCGTCTGTTGCTGAGAAAACTGCATATGAAAATTTGCCCGCCACTCAATTCAAACTCATCACGTGTACACCGGAAATGACTCCGTTTTGAAAAGAATGTCGGTGTTAGAGGCGTGGTCTAGTCTCTTGGATCCACGCCCCCCCCCCCCCCCCCCCCTCAAAAAAAAAACTGCGTCGACGCATCGCAGTTAACTTGCGAAATCGGCCGATTATGGCGACACCTGAATTTAGTTTTTTGGTCTATTCTGGCTTACAAAAGCTCCGTTTTCTGTGAACAGGTCCTCGTTTCTCATTAGGATGCGGTAATTCATTGTTTCAGGCCACCTTCAGTTTCTCCACAGAGTTCCATTTAAGTTGTTTCGTCACAGATTAGTTTAAAAGTACCAACGCGAAAGGCCGTGTTGTTGGTCGCAAATTTCCACCCCGATAGCTGTCGACCTAAACGAGATGCAGCGATGCGGGAACGCTATTTCAGGCCGTTGTGGTGTTGGTGAGCTTTCCTGAAACAGTTGCAGGTATAGCTAGCTCTTTATAGTCCCTTCAGCTGAGCGGCCTTCGAGCGTGGCATGAGCGACAACTTTCTTCACCATCCAAACGGAAGCCGAACGAACTTTTGCAACTTGTGCGTGCGCGCATGCTGCTGTTTTATTACACACGCCGGTCCAGACAAGCTGTACGCGTGAGGTGCCTTTTGTCATTTCACGTAAGACTTACAATAAACGAAAAGCGGGCAACTTAAGCTAATCAGGGTTCAAATGTGTTTGCCTTCAGCACGAATGGAGCGGTTTCGGCGCTTCTGACTGTCGTGCGTTGCGAGAGGCGCCAAGCGTACGTGCTCATTTTTCATTCATCTCACCGTTTTTATTCGTCAATTTCTGCTTCGGAAGACGTAGATGTTTTCGCCCATCAGTATACGTGTTGCATAGCTGATTTGTAAAATAGCGTTGACCCCCCCCCCCCTTTTTTTGTCACCCCTTGCCGGTCTGCGCTCTGGCGTTTAGGGTCCCGCGTCTAAAATTTCTTGTTAATATTGCTGGCGTCCTGTGCTGTGCATCAAATTGTATTGCATTGCGTCATGTGGTATTTAACTGTGCGTCTTCCGTATGTTTACTGCGCCAGTCTTCCAGCGATTTTATTGATTTCTCTGGAAAGCAGAAGCCAGCGCCAATTTCGAGCACCAACCTCTTTCTCATATGTTCATGTCATTAAAACATTGTGAGCTAAATGAAATCAACATTTCTAACGCAGATCATTAAACTGAACTTAATTTCAGCGCAGGCCGCCACATATACCTTCGTGGCATCCTCGGTTTCTACACTGAGCGGCGTGTGGTTCGGCAGTGATATGTGCATGAGGCGAGGGACGGTTCACTCCGTCATCCGTTGCCGCTCTCTGCATTTTGCCACACACAGGAAAAAGTGGAGCGTTTGCCGGCCCCTTACAAGTCGAACTGCATAGACTACATCTCCAGAGGAAATCAGAAGAAATATTTCGGATACTACACTCAGGACGTAAGACCACTCGTGTAGTTTCCTTTTTTTTTTTCTTAAGGGGGGTGAGGTGAGCAGCGGTGTTCAACACACATGTTGAATACCACTGCTTACGTTGGCCACAAAAATTCTGACTTCTCGCCGGCGAACTGGTATTCTGCAAGTCGCTCAGTTTGACAGACTGTCCCCGAGTACTATTCGAAACGCTGTAAAATGGTTAGATACTCTCTTGGCATTCTCATGTACAAACTTGTCAACAATATAATTTCTCTTCCTCTCATACCACAATGTTAACTTGTAAACGACAACATAACCCGGTTTGCACTCAATAACAATATTGTCCTGCCTAAAGTACGCACCAATTACGGGAAACAGGCAATTCATTTCTCGTTAGTTGCTGTCGGGAACACTATACCATTAGAACTAAAGAATGGTAATTCAATCTTCAACTTTAAAGCACACTTTAAGCGAGCAATTCTTGGCTAAGAGCCCTCATTGCGATGAATTCGATTCCTTTTCTTCTTACATGTATTTTCCACTGCTTCCTAACCCTTGTTATAATTCAGTATGATATATAATTCAGTATGTTTCGCTGGTCTTTTTTAATAGCTTTTTAATGGTGTTTATTTATCTCCTATGTATCTCCTTTATGTTGTACCCCATATGTATATATTCAATTTCTCATATTCGTCTGATCTGTCGCAGCAATAAATGTTTTACACGGTGTATTTGATTAGGAGGTCCCATTACAGTCTTTGGCTTCGGGACCTCCTTCTTTATGATATACTGTACGTATGTAAAATATTATCAAAGACTGATTCTGATTATTACTATCTTCTGAGTGTCTTACGTTGGTGCAGCAGTTACCGTCGCATTATGTTCTTGCTCAAAAAAAATGTGTAAAAGGGAACAATCAAAGATGCATATCGAAGTTTTCCTTATTGTGCAATTGGGGGTCTCTGTTGTACATGAGCACGCAAATGTGTTCGTATACCCATGTGGCAGCATTGCAGCACAAGCAAGTGCTGCAATTATGCCATATCTGAGCGGCAGTAGCGAGAGCTGTGACCAACAGAGCGCATTTATCTCTCTGACGACACTATATATTCTGTCTTACGTAAATTGTGCAGCGCTTTTAGCTGTATGCAGCACTGCAGGATAAAAGCGCTTGCTTTAGCTTTCACCACGCTACACGTTCGTAGTTCCACAGCATAGAGGTCGCTTCGAAGACATTCAGTTGAGTGCCCTCGCTTATTCTCCCGCAGGGAGATGAGTTGTGCGACTGTTTTCCCCGATACTCTGGTAACGTTATTCACCGAGCGGCTATCACATGATCCCGATGGCGTGAGATATTCCACTGCGTTGCGGCGCAGCTGACATCACCGGTGCAGAGCTGATCCTTCGCTAGCTCCAGCGTCATACCGTCTATAAAAAAACCTTCAGTATAGCAACCCTTACCGTTAACAGAAAACCGAGGCCACAACTGCGCGTTTTCGATATTCACCAGAGGCGACGACGGTGTACCGAGGCGCACTTTTTACCATGATACCGTAACAGCGGACGCCTTACGCATTTGGCCGAGTAGACATTCGCAGTTACTGCCCGATCATGAACTTGACCAGCTATGAAACTTAGCGGTTGCAGTAAAGTGACCAAATGCGGGCCGAAACTGCTACACGTCCGTTTAGGGTTGTGCAGTGCTGAACAAGTAAGCTATCGGTGTTTCATTAGACATGAGAAAGGCCATAAGACAAGCCACGCTTATGAGTTCGTTTTGGCCGGTGTCTGACCCGCATTCGTTTCCCGGCGTGCATATTTCGGACAGCCCGATTGCGCATCTCATCATGCATGTCGCATGCGCGTGCTGCTTCTGAATTTTTATGCATTCTTCACATCGTATCAGTGATTGTGACCTTTATCAATGTTTTATGCATTTTTCCGTCCAGATATGTGTCCAAAACTGCGAGATGTCGCTGGAGATGAAGCACTGTCAGTGCGTTCGCACGCACCACGAGTTTGCTGCAACATTTGGAGGCCAGGTCTGCGACATCATCAGGGACGGTATGGAGTGCTCTACATTTCTGCCGGATTTGCATGTTGGGCCGAAATAACATATGAGGATTGCATTCGATGTATTTGCATTCCTTTCGCTAATCGTCATTGGCTGCAAGGAACACCTCCCTCTTATGGTTGGTTGATATCGTCCACCGAACCCGTCAGCTCATTCGGTAATAAAAATGTATTAATTTGAGCTGAACAAAGAGAGGCGCCGTATTATAAGGGCCATTGTGATTCACATTGTTTGGGGGTGATCCCAGGATGCGAATCCACTTGACGGGGCGTCGTTACCAGAATCGCAGAGCGGTGTCGCCCGTCTTTCGGTTTTATGTAGTTTACTGGCTTATGCAAGCGCTGCTCGCGATAAAAATGACATAATTGGAATCTAGTGACCCTAATTGCTCAATTTAGCTTGACTTCTGGTGTACGTTTAAAGGGATAGAGGCACCAACATATTTGTTGTGCACTTTTGCTCTGGAATCATGCGTAATACAATCGTAAACATGAATCACGGCGTGAAATAAAATCCGCCTACGCTCAGAATGTTTTTTTTTTGTTTCAGTTTCAGTAGTTGGAAGACAATTGCGATGCCACAAGTGAGTACCAGATCACGTGAGGCATACAAAAGCTGCAGTATAATAGCTATTTAATCACTTGCTGTCATTCCGGCTTCTGGAGCAGTTTGGCATAAGAGTTTTGAAGCCACAAAGCAGCGTTAATATTGCAGTTTTTTATGCCTCACGTGATCTCATACTCACTTGTGGCGTCGCAACCATTATCTGACAACTGAAACCGAAACTGAAACTACAGAGGAAAAAAAATCATATTAAGAATTATATGTTAAGCCCTGACGAATTCCACGTGGTGATGCATGTTTACTAATGTCGTACTCATCATTCCAGAGCAAAAAACATTCCTCAAAATTTGGTGTCTCCACTCCTTTAAAGGGCAACTGCACAGGTTTTAAATTCATCGAGCTTAGAGGGGTCGAATGTGTGAAACTTGCAGGTTAAGCATACGAAGTTTTTTTGGGCTAGGATTTGATGTGGTGACTTAAAATCCGTTTGAAATCGCTATGGCCTTGAAGATTCATCGCAGCGCCAACTGGGAGGTACATGATGACGCGGTCTACGGTATCGGTACATTTCCAACGCATCAACGCTTGCTTTGAATGACGAAAATCAACGCCACCGAAGGCAAAGCCCACCGATCGTTGTTTCGTAGTAACCAACGACGCATTGCAAGGTGCGGTTGCCGACAGCTAAAAATTGAAATCTTACCGTCCGTGAAGTCAGAACGAATTTCTATGCACTCCTCCGGTGCAGTGAGGAGAAACCCGAAAGTTAATTGTCGATTACGTGATTATCCTAAAGGCTAGAGCAAAAAAAGCTTAGCATGATTTGCCTGCAGCCTATATAGATTCGAATCCGTGAATGTTGCAGAATTTTTATAAAGTAGTGCAGTTGCCCTTTAACAGACAGCTTAACGAGTAAAGCTGGTTTCTCTGCATTTTTAGTCTTTGTGGGGCAAAGCACTTGTTCCAGGATGAGAAAACATGGAATCAGCCCGTAGATTCAAAGGGCACCGTGGCTCCTGGTGATGGAGGCACGTACCCGGTAGTTTTAGAGTATTTGTCGCAAGGGCGAAAAAAAAGAGACACAGGACGGAGAAGGAGAGCAAAAACAAGAAAAATATTACGTCCAAGGTGTTTAGGGGACTAACACCGTTCCCACTTTGCGTTGTTGATCTATTCGGCCTTATCGTGCTATCTGCTAGCCCTCCTAGTTAGCTCAGTTGATAAAGTGACTACCCCGGGAGGAAGTGTGCACCCGGGTTCGAACTCCAGATAAGCACAAATTTTTATTCAGCTGCGAAGCTTCTGTGAAAGCTGGAAAGCTTTACTTTGCAGCCGTACCGCTGCCCTTGGGTGGATTATAATGAGTACTTGCGCTCTTAATACAACATGATTGCGCATGTTCACATCTCTGGCTCTGTGATATGTTTGCCTCACCATTTGGAAAGAGTCCGATTGAAACATGTACTTTGTTTGCACTTGTCACGTTGCGCAATATACGTTCAGTGTTCTGCGCTAGACCTGATATGCAGCGGTATGCCGCTATTGAGGGGGAAAAGAGGAAAAGTGAAGGACTACTATACCAGGTGTTTCAGGGAAGACTTTCTGAATTCTTCTGTGTCCTCACGATGCGTCTGTCACCCTCTCATCCTTTCTCTGAAAGACAGACGTACCGTGAGGATTGTCCTGCACGTCGACGACTACATGGTACTATGCGCAGTGGAGAAGGAAAATGAAACGGAAACGCTAAAAGACATCGCACTGACCACCTTTCAACGTAGCTACCCGGGGCTCAAATTCACATGGGAGCTTCCAAAGCACGGCTCCTGGCGCTTCCTTGACCTACGCCTTGTATTCTCCCCGGGGCACCTATGCTCGAGCCTCGAGCAAATAAGCAGTTTCTCCCTTTCAAGTCAAGTCACTCCAAAACGTTGAAAAGAGGAAACGCGACGGCGGCGTTGCAGTCTGCTCTAAACAAGTGATGTCCACATCAGGTGGGCCAGCGCCTTCAGCGGCAAATCACGGCTTCAGGAAACGGGGTTCCCTATGACAATGCTGTGCAGCATAGCAGAAAGCCTCGTGCTGCTGAACAAGCGTGGCAGAGAGGGGGAGAGAGCACCAGAGGAAACCACGCAAAGAAGTTTTCCGTGGTTCCCTATGCCCATGGGCTGACCCATAACCTCAAGAATATCGGGAAGAGGCATGGCATCCAGATCATTTCTACAGCACCCAGCAAGGCGAAAAACATGTGTGCGCACCTTAATGGACCGGATAACGAAGTTCTCTGAGTGCATTCAAGGCATTGTTTATCGGATCTCTTTATTCTGTGGAAAGCATTACTTAAGGCAGACGGGGAGATGTTTAACCGACAGAACCAGAGAGCACGCAACGGCTATGGCCGGAAGTCCGGCATCAACCTTGCGATGCCTTCAGGGAATGTGGGATATGCGAAAAGCAATCAAGTTCTGCCTACCTTCACCACGTGCAGGAACTGAAAAGAACACAGACAAGCTGACTCGAAAAATCTTGGAAGCCGGGGCCATCCGTAATTCTGGAGAGCAATGCGTCAGTTCTCCATCGGTTGGCCAACGAAGAAAGGAATTTCCTGCGTGGCGACGCATGCCGATGCTGATAATAAATCATTCAAAATGCTGGCAGTTCCTCAGTATGAATATGCGGCTTTTCTCATTAGTCTTCAGTTGTCAGTGCAGAATCGTGCTCGTCGTGTGTGTGCTACTTTTTGGTCTTCGTTTCTCTCTGCTGCTGTTTTTAATTGAAGTGACCTAGTCGCAGGAGTTGGCGTGCTAGACGTTTGAACTATCTGTCATGCATAGCAGTGCATGTGTGTGTTGCGAGGGGCGGTGGTCCCCTGCGTCAAAGAAGAGAAAAACTGCAGTGTGCCCTTCAGAACTGACGAGCTTTTAAGTTTTCGTTCTAAAAAAGGCACATTTTATCTTTATGTTAGCCTCGGCAGCGCACGCTGGCAACACGGCCTCTGTTGGATAACCGGCTATCCGCTGGATAACGGCTCCATTTTTGAATGTCATGGACAACCCCGCGAAGAATGAGGAACCTGTGTAGAAAGCAGTCGAAAGAGTGTTGACGTCTCGCACCGTCTAAGCACACGGCTTAAAATGTGCCAAAACTTCTTTTTGTACACAGTAGACGATGCATGACAGCTCATGCGCTACATCCGCAATGCTAGAGGCCATTTGAACTCATAGCCAGGTTGTCTTATACCTATGTCAATGTGAATGGTGCGGTGGAAGTGGTCGGCGACCAGGAGCCTTGTGCGTCGATGAAAGAAAAAAAAATAGGGGCGATCAATTGGATTGACGCGGAGGAAATGCGATACCATTCTTCTTTCACTCCCCTATTTATTCCAGTTCTGATTCTATTTCGATTCTGAGTCTATTGTCTTTCGCTCCCCAATCTATTCCAATTCTGCTTCTATTTCAATTCCGACTGCGTAATGAAAAATGCACCACATTCTTAGGTCACGGCAAGTCCTCATATCACTACCGACGCAGTGTCGCAGCGGTTAAGCGATGCGCTACTGCACTGGCAGGTGGATGTTTCAAACATAGCCACCGTTGGGGATTGTGAGGCTGAGGTGGCTCTTCCCGAGCAATGCGACAAGGACTGTAGCTTCTGCAAGCCTCACGCTTGCTTTATTCTGCGTGTAAGCTTGCTTTTACCCGAGTCATTTTATCCTTAGCTATTTTCATCTTTGCTGAGTCATTCTTTATTCGATGTCTTCTTCCTCTCCCTGACAATTGGAGAGGGGCAGGGGAGAGAAAAATGGTTAACAGGTGACAGGTAGAGAGGGGAAAATTCCCCCTAAACACCACCTGGTAGGTGGAAGCTTCACACAGACGCCGCCGGACAGTTTTCGCCCTCATGGCTCCCTAATGCTATCGGATCAAAACAGTTCCACAAGCACTGATGAGCGTCGAGTGCCCTTTGAAGATGCGGCAAATTCATTAAAAAGCCAGAAAATATTTTCTTTCATGCTCTGACCAGCCAATTCACAATGTGTTGGGGCTGGAATTTCGAGAGCTTGGTTCGCCGTGCCAGCTTCACTTGCTGACTAATTTCCATAGGTGGCCGGAAATTATGCAGTGGAGCACACGATACATTTTATTTCTTTTTTTCTTTATCTTGACAGACGCGAGGATTGACCGCTAGTTGTAGCATTTACGTCGGCAGTGCAATTTCGTTGCTCTTTGTTTCAGCGATGTGCAGGGCCTGCCTCTCGCAGAGAACGCCATGTCGCTACGAAAACGTTTCCCGAAAACATTGTGAGCAGTGGTGTCGTTGGCTGCGGTAGCCGCTCTCCAACAAAAAGGAAGAAAATCGAAAACGTCCAGACAGTCTCTCTACAACCCAAAATCCCCGAGAGAGCGCTTCAATGACAGCGAGAATGCGCTGCGAGAGGCTATGGCGTGCTTGCTGTGTGCCCAGACACTACTGCTGCGCGCATGTATACAGACTGGCTCTCCAGTGGTTGTTAGAACAACGGCGCCTGCACCGTGTCGCCTTTTGAACAAAAATATGCGCTAGACGTTACGTGATACGCCCTATGCTTTCGCGCGTCAAGCAGACGGGTGAGGCGTCTCTTTCGGAAGAACTTACTAGCCTGGGGTTCTTGCCGCTGTTTGCGCCTTTTGCGCTGTTAGACTAGATGCGATTTAGGTGCGCTAGCGCTTCGGTTTTCGCTTTGGTTCCGATGTTCGGTGTGCGTGTGTGTGCGTGCGTGCGTGCGTGCGTGTGTGTGTGTGTGTGTGTGTGTGTGTGTGTGTGTGTGTGTGTGTGTGTGTGTGTGTGTGTGTGTGTGTGTGTGTGTGTGTGTGTGTGTGTGTGTGTGTGTGTGTGTGTGTGTGTGTGTGTGTGTGTGTGTGTGTGTGTGTGTGTGTGTGTGTGTGTGTGTGTGTGTGTGTGTGCGTGCGTGCGTGCGTGCGTGCGCGCGCGTGCGCGTGTGCGTGTGTGTGTGAACTGTTTACAAATCGTTAATTTAAACCCTGCGAGATGTACGTCGGTGTGGTCTGTGCAGCTGGATAGCTGGATTGCACAGCAAGGCGGACATGTACGTGATAGAGCTTAGTGATTAAACGATTAATTAAAATTAAGTACTCAACTTTATTACTTTTTATTTTAGAGGCCAACATTATATTACGAAATTGAAGGCCTTGGACATAAAAGCTATGTCCTTTTCCTAAATAGTCTTTATCGGCCATACAGTTCGAAGTATTTAACGCGGAAAATATGCATTTTTTAGATCGTAAAGTTGGCTTTTCGCAACGAAATTTTTAATATGGCGTCTGTCGCGTTTTTAGTACAGCTAATACGGAAGATGTTTGTCTATTTTATGCCGTGGAAGCAGTTAACTGGATTCCGCAACAATACTACGCCCAGCGACGCCATTTTAAAAATGTGCATTGCGGGAAGCCAACTTTACGAGCTAAAAATTGTGCATTTTTGTCGTAAAATATTTCGAAATGCATTGCCTATAAAGAAATTTAAAAACTGGACGCAGCTTCGATGTTGACAGCCTTCAATTTCTTAGTATAATGTTGGTCCCTGAAATCAAAAGTAATAAAAGCTGATTAGTTAATTTTAGTTAACTACACGTTTAATCACTGAACTCTATCACGTACATAATATCCGCCTTGCTGTACAATTCACCTGCAAAGACCACACCGACGTATCTCTCGCAAGGTTTAAAAAAATGATCTGTAAACAGCTAAAAAAAAAACACCCGGTATATATACGCACATACCTCTAGGCAAGTTGCCCACAAACCGGTGGGCAAGTGGCCAGCCTGCCACAAAGAAAGATTCACACAAACACACAACGGCTAAATGCGGTGGTGGTGGTGAAAAACATTTATAAGCAATTAAATTTTTACAGAAAGGTGATTGGGGTAGGACCCTATTGGCCCTTTCCCCTCACAGTACTAGGTGGAGCCCCTATTCCGGGGCCCCATTGGCAAGCAACGCCGCCCGCGTCCGTTGAACCAAGGCCTTTTGGCTCTTCAGGCCTTGACAGCCGAGCAGGGCCGCCTCCCAGTCCTCTCTGGTGGGGTTGGGGTTGGGGGGGGGGGGGGGGAACGGCCACTCTGAGTGGTATCGCACTAACAGTAGCAATAATAATAATCACTGCACCATTTGAGAAGCGAAGCTCGCACAAGTGAGGATGTCTGCCTTCTTCGTGTTTCAGACATATGCACGAGAAAAGTTGAAAGCTTGGGGACCTACCAGTTTTGCCTGAGCCAATGCCGCGTAGCCTGCCAGTGAGTACGAAGCACTCTCAGCACGCACGCCTTCAGCACACGAGCAAAAAAGTTAGAGGAGGATGTGCGCTGAGGGCTCGCATGTTTTCTTTTTTCTATGCGCAAAACTTGTGGTTTGGTGGTAATTCTTATGTTCGCGTGTTATCCTTTGCTTTGTTTCGGCGCAATCTTTTCAGTAAAAGTGGCTCTTGATGAAAATTCTGATGTTGTGCGTGTGAAGCCTAGTGAGTGAAGCCTCCACCCTCAAGAAGCACCTAACACCCACCGCCACCCTCGGCCACATCCCCACCTCACCTGCACCCTCCGTATAAAAATATAATTAGAGTAAAAGTATCACAGCAACCATCGAGAGTCAAACGAACTGCATCGCAGATTTCTTGCATCAGGCTTCATTATCGTCCCGTCAATTTTTTCTCTATCTTTATTTCCTTCGACATAAATCAGTCGAGAACAAGGACATATTCTCTGTTGAATGCATCAGATTTGCTCAATAATACGCTTCTTTTCTTTTTCACGCTTAATGTCTGGCTACGGACTCTGCGGTCGTCATTTTAATTGAAGAGAAACGAAGTACGACGTGAGGTTGAGCAGCCTCGCGGTAGACAAGGTAGGTACAAATACGGCGCCAATGCTTGCAAACCCAACCCTTAGGGGTTTGTTGTTTACACTAACGCGCCTACAGTGTTTTTCGTGAAGCTACGAATCGGTCCCTGACAAGTAGGTTACTTTGTTTTATGAGTGAGAAGCCACTGCATCCTTTGCCTGGTTTCTACAGCGGCACTTGCTGAAGGGACACCCGAAGTTTGCCTTGCGCGGCGACCCACGAGGCCACTTTTTTGTGGCTTCGCTGCTTCACTCGTCGCACACACGACTTCTCCCCCGTGCCCGTGCTCGCACAGTATCGCCGGCGCTGGAACAGCAATATTAAAATACTCTCACATTGCGCAAGGTTCCCTTAGCCTCCACTTTCAATTCACGTATATACGTCTCGTTGTCTCCCCGGAGGCTGTTCCCAATTGGAAGTTTAAATGGTTGGTGTCGCCCTTTAAACTTTATATGTGGAAACATTTACTCTATCAATATGGAGTAAAATGTGTAAAGTGACCTATCTTACTTCCTGCACTGAATAATGCAGCATAAAGAAGGATTCTCCTCCTTGTAACTTCCATTTTGAAATGTAGTTTCTTGGTCTCAATGCTCCACAAGTCCCCAATGGAGTAAAAAAAAAAAGCCACTTTGCGCCGTCCGCACTGCCACATAGCGTCTCGTCTGCTTCTGGTCAGTCGTGCGATAATGGCGGTGAGTGCCGACCCCTTGGCTGCCATCGTCGCTGGACCTCTGCTCACTTCTGCTCCTTCACGGGTGCCTGCCGCGGTACACAATATCGGCTTGTCGCCGTTTTCCGCTACATGAGTGAACTGCTCCTGTGAAGTCTCCAGCGCTCCGAGCATACCTGACCTTCCTTTGTTAATGTCGCCACCCCGTTAGAGCCCCCGCTTAGGCCTCGTTCCCACAGCTTTTTTCGGTGCGGTTCTCGCGGGTGCGTTGCAGCAGGCTATAGTGTGTTGCATCAGCAAGGAACTGTGCTAGAACATAGTTTCAACTCCGAGCTCTTGGTTGAGCTGATGAGGCTACATTTTTCGTCAGTCATATTAAGAAACCAAGGTTTAAAGAAGTGAAGATGAAAAAGAACACTGCCATACCATAATACCTTCGGGGGTGTTCTGATTTTAAACTTTTTCTGCTCTGGTTTTTAGTCAACTATATCGTGGCGAATCGTCGTGAAAACTACTCTAAGACGCCTTTTCAGCGTTGAAACAGTGATTCTAATGTTACATCGCTTAATCTACGATCATAGGCAACCAAACGAGCTCGTAAAGCAAAAGTGGACGACAAGCAGACGACTCCTGGTGCCTCCGCCTACGCCGCCGCTGGGCTTGCAGAAGGCTAAAAGAACGCGTGACGTGGGGTCACATTAGGGCAGAACAGTTTCCCAAGCTGGGTTGCCGGTGGCCCCCGCAGTTACCTGTCCGTTTGTGGCGCTGGCAATGCTGTAAGAATGAGTTTGAATGAGGAAAAATGAACATGATGCCATTTTTGGGTTCCGTTTCTGTGGGTAGTAAAATTTTACTCCCTTGTACTCCTAAATACCTCCCTTGTTTAGGTGAGTATAAAAATATTCCTTTTATATAGAGTAAATAAAACCTCCTTTTAATGTGCTCTAGAGGAGAAGCCATATGCTCTCATTTGGGCGTTTCTTTTTTTTTTTGGTTAGCAGCGTAGGGGGCATTGGCACAATACAGGGGCGCCTAAAACCGCATTTAAAAACACACAAAAAATGAAGAGGACTGAGTACGATACGGTAAAGTGTGCTAAGCAAATTAGCTCAACTTGGCTAAAAAAGGAGGCCCTCCAATGAATTTATAGCTTATACGCGCAACGTGCAGTGGTCGCTCTTGAGAAAGTGTCCTCTGTGGTCGCTTGATACTGGTCGTCCTGGATGAAGACGCACTCATCGGAGCGACGGGGGGGATGTGGTGTAAATGTTCGTGCCAGCTGTATGCCCCGAGGAAAAGAGAAAACGAGATAAAATTGAAAACTGCAATAAGGAATGCGCCAAATCAAGGTCCGCATATTGTTATTCTGATTTGAATATAAGAAAGATAAAAAAGAAACTCGAAAACAGTCCATACGCTTTGCCTCATTTGAATAAAACAATGATTAGTACGAGCTCGGCACAAATATAATCGTGTGTTACTTCCCACTTTCGCTCCCAGTCTGACTTTGGAAAAGACATGTAAGTATGAGTCAATTTCTATTATTTATTTTCTGTGATAATTAATTCTCTGTGGCTGTGAGCTATTGCTCTGACTTGCAACGTTAAGCAGCAAGTTAGACTTTCGACGGGCGTTAACCCTTTCCAACTTTCTTCTCTGACGGCATCTGCAGGGCATCCCAGAGCGCTTGGAAGTATCCGTGATTTCAGGTGCTTTCTATACGCCTGGCGCGGTCACAAAATCTAAAAAGTGCGCCGGTTACAGCGCATAATTTGTCTTTCAGTGCTCAACTACTCACACCCACTTTTTTCACAAGGTGACCTCCAGGTAATGTGAGCCAAGCGTTCTAAGAAATGTCATGCTCATCGTCGTGCACGTGAAACACTCTCTGTGTGCATGATTCCCACTGACTTCACCAGTCAAGAGCGAAGGCAGACCGTCTGGCTAATATATTTGCTATTTTAGACTGCAGTGTCTTATAAGAAAATCGCAACACAGCGGGAGGTAATGTGACATGCGCCATTCGCTTATGCATGCACGTGATCGGGGCTCTCCGCAAAAATAGCTATGCACGCAGCGCCGACACGGCTCTGTTTAAACAAAGTTCCAAGGACTCCGGAACTTTTTTTTGAGTGGGGGAGGCGGTAAAGAGGTGGGGCCAAGACTTCATACTTATTTTGTTATTTATTTAAGGCTCATTTACGTAATAATTTTCATTATCTATATATTTTTTATTTTTTTCAATGTTCAAAGGTTGGTCTAAACTGTCACGTTCGGGTGACGACACTCTAGCATTCAGGAAGACAACGAAAAGGCTTCCAAAGGAAACTGTTTAAGGGGCTGACTCGCGCCGCCCACTAAGAATTGAATGGCCCGGTGGCGGCGTTGGCCACAAGTGTGTTCAGCGTTCATCGAACTGAATGCATGCAGTTCTTGGCCGCGCTCAATTTAAAGCTGACAAGGAACATTCGAGATAAAGAACCAAAAGCAACTACTACAATCTGGAACAATGTGGAAGCCTTTGCACGCGGCCACGATCAATGGAGATAAGTCTGGTCGCACCTCGCATTACAAAACAAAATTATAAAGACGCGTGCCGGAGGTTTTGAGTGCAAACGAACAAACGGCACAGAGATTCGCGGAAATATAAAACGAATTTAAAAGGGAAGCTTTATGCACGAGGAGTGATCAATTGCATTTAAAAAGTTCGGCATGGTTTGTTTAAATTCTGCTAATCATGATCATGTGTACGGGTCAGTCTAGTTCTGTTGGGACATGACTGGTTTAGGTTACTCATATACGAAATGCTTTACAACTGGCTACGAAGCCAAGTAGCTCAGCCTCACTGTACTTTGCATTAAAAGAGTACTAGAACTGAACTAGAACGTGTTTCAATTGTCAGAAATCTGATCCAAGTGCAAGCAATTGGAGACGGGGGGGGGGGGGGGGAATCGTCTCCCCCCCTCCCCCTGTTTCGGGGTCCTTGCAAAGTCCTAAGCACAAAATATGCGGACGATCTGACCTTGCGCAAGTTCATGTCCCTCTGCTAGCGTGCCTTGAGATGGAGGCGGCAAAACTTCACCTTACTTTCAGAGGGGGCCGGAACTATGTTCAGTACTCCGAAAGCCATTTTGCAATAAGGATGCGAATGAAAGGACATGTAACGGTGAATCCTGTGCGGCCCTTTTAGAGAAACTGCAAGCTGCATTCATCGTATAGGCGAGAACTTGAACAATGCCTTCGGAGACTCCGTTGATTCCCACCTTTTACCGATTTGTGGTATCTGCCATGCCCTTTACAGTCTTGCGGTTAGCTTACATAGACTTTTACTCCTCTCATCGCAGGAACAAGTTCTCATTCATAATAAAGTTTTCGTCCGACACGCAACGTGTTCTGCAGTATCAACCTAATCTTTCGGTAAGAACAACTTAAAATGCCTTATGTATACGGCCGAAGTAAGCCTCCTCCGAAGCTCGCTGCATGCGAGTCTATGCACTGAGCGCATTTGCCTCTTTACCTGCTTTGCTTCGTCGCAGTCTGTGCTTTTCGTCTCGGTATAACTCTGGTTTCTTATTGGGAGGAGGAAACTCGCCTGTTCGTTTTTTGGCCATCAGAAAGAACAGGTGGAAATACAGCACTAATGCCGAAACCAGCGATCGATCAAGATTTCGACGACGCTGATCCCAGTGTGCACCTTAATTTTCACCAGCAGCCGCCCACCCCCTCCCCTCGGCCCTACAGAGAGAGAGAGAGGAAACAAAAGTTGGAGGACACCTCATTGCAATTAGCTGTGACAGCTTTGCGCTAGCATAAGAACCTCGTTGTGAGCTGTCATGCACGAGCACACGTACCATACAAAGCACACATGTCATGCATTGCCACACGCACCATGCATGACTGCGGATACAATGCATCACCACACATCACCATGCATCGCCACCCTCTGGGACTTTTATTATTTAATTGCACGTACTGCAGGCCATTACCATGGCTCAAACAGGAGGGGCAATATGAGAAAGACAGGCGCATTGTCACGGTTAGAATAAATGTTACCAGAACACAAATAAAGGACACAATAAAAATCATAGCACTGAACTATATAAACAACCAAATCTAGACAAACGTTTCCAACGTAAAAAGAAAGCTCTAAAATAACGCTTCCATTTATTTATGCATGACTGAACATAACTTAAATGTAATGTTGAATCAGTTACTCGAACGAAAGAAGACGAACGTCCATTGTATACGTACTATACGCAGATACAGCCATACGGAGACAGAGAGACTATGCTGGTTTATACGCCATTAGCGACCTGAAACGACCCTTTTTTCATGCTAACGGATGACAAAAGTGGCTCAGTTTCCATTCTAGGTTTTACTGAAAAACGGGAATGCTATGTACATACTGTGGGCTAACCAATGACATTTTCATCTGTTTCTATTTGTAGATAGTGGAAGCATTCGGCTACTTCGGAGGATACGTAGGAATCTGGCTCGGATTCTCGCTGCTTTCAGTGCTTCTTAACCTTGAAGCGCACATGGCAAAAGGCTTTGCCAAACGGCTGAAGAGGTAAGTGCACAAATTGTGTTTCGTTTCAGACAGTTCAACACAATGTAGAGGGGCCACAACACATTACAAATTTGAAATTAAGGGGCCTCGTTCTATTGTGCGTAGTCGCACCAGAGACGGCGGCTTTCATTGCTCCTCGAAGCCTACACATTTCCGAGTTGAGCAGGTCCAGGCATGATCTGGATATTCCCAGCAGACTTAGTGCACCTTGCTTGTGTGGCCAGAGCCAATACAGTAAAAATATTGTCTTAGTGCGATAGCAGCGGTAGTGTCGCTTCCAAAAAAATGCCGGCGAGTGTCTTGGCTCGAGCGTGAAGCTTCCACCCTCGAGAAGCATCACCACCAGCCACTCCCCTCCCACCCCCGATCCACATCCCTATCCAGTAAAAGCATTCATTAGAGTAAAAGCATCAAATTAATCATCGAGTGTAATTCCAACTGTAGCTTTCTTGCGTCAGGTTCCATGGTCGTCTTGTCAATGTTTTTCTTTGATTCCATTCCACTCTTGTCGACCGCCGCGGTAACTGGCACATAGCGGAGGCGTGGCGTGGCGTCTCTGTGGGAAGCGAAGAAGAGCGGAAGCATTAGAACGAAATTGCAATGGAATCCCTGTACTATTTCGGCCATTGAAATACCGCAGTTCCATTGCAGGCTACCTTGGAACGTGTGGTGGCGTAGCAGCCGGTAGAATGAAGGATGCTGCGACGGTACTGCGAATAATAGTTTAACGAACACTTTACGCCATTCCATGCAAATCAGCCAGTCCTTGACTGTCAGCCCTGTGGTAAACAATTAAGAGACTTTGCTGAATGCTCGCTTTACCAACGAGACTAATTTGAGCGCGATCTTGTTTTGGGAATCTTTTTTTTGCTTTCATTTTACACGGGGCGGCTGGCGCGTTTCACAGACCTTTTCATCGGGCGAAGAGGATCTCGAAACGCCTCCTCTCCGGGCTGTCGCACACCGGCTCCGCTGCCGTTTCCACCGCACTAACGCGGGGTGCACACAACAGCCCGGAGATCAATGTGGCGACGCCCAGGAAGCCCTCATTGGAAAAGTCTACATCCACATGTATGCATCCTAGTATTGTTCTGGGCAATGCAGCAAATCTTCAAAGCTCCAGATTAATATTGTCCACCAGGATGGTTCTTAAACTTCAGAACACGTACGTGATGAAGCAGTTGCCCATTATCTTGCTGCATATCCCGCAAAAAAAAAATGCTGTTTACTTTAGACCATTATTTTCCTTCCTCTGTGTGCAGTATGTGATGCCACTTGTTAAAGCACCGTTAGTTGCCACTTAGTGCTTTAATTTAAAACGCGGTAAAATTTTAAACTCAGTAATAGCGGATGGAAAGGGAGACTGAAGCAGGCAGAAAAACACCACGTGGAGCCTCTGCGACCCCGCGGCAGCTTCAAGTGCGCTCTGCCCGCAGGTGCGATTATTTGCCCGTCTTCCTGTCGCAGAGTCAAGACAGCCGATGAAGCCGTGGTGGTGTTCCGGCTGAAGCAGCGGTTCTGAGGCCTTCGTCCCGCGCTGACGCGAAGCGGCTGCGTGGACTGCTGCTCGCGAGGCTGTTTTCTCGGTGCAGCGAAACAGTACACCTACGGATGCATCGATCCCGCCCCGCGCTCAGAAACTTGGCCTCCAAAGGCGGCAGCCGTTTCGTCGCGGATTGTGAACGGATGATTGATTCACACACCACTACGTGTCGATGTTAGATAAGTAGCGAAAGGAAACCCGACTCCAATTTGAAAGAAAGAAAGAAAGGAAGAAAGAAGGAAAGAAAGAAAGAAAGAAAGAGAGAAAGAATGAAAGAAAGAAAGAAAGAAAGAAAGAAAGAAAGAAAGAAAGAAAGAAAGCAAGAAAGAAAGAAAGAAAGAAAGAAAGAAGCGCACATTACTTCCGTCTCCAGTGCATGACGTAGCCTTAGCCCGACGTAGACGTAGTCTTTATAGCACTGGAATGTCTGAAGCGCCCACCGAGAGGAGGAAATGAGCGAGGTGGCGCGCTGCGCCCGATTCGAGGCGAGGTTTGCTTTCAACGAGTATTGCTTCCGCGCCCGGCTGTATGCGCAATCTCTCCGAGTATTTCTTGGTTATTTTTTCTCATCTCGTTGTTTTATTTCTGTCTCCCGTCGGATGCGCTGTAGAGAAGATAAATCACCGCCTGTGCGTCTTACACAGCGCCACTGGATTTTATTTCCCCCGCTTGCTGTCGCAGCACGAAGCGCCCAGCGCAAGCGCAGCGAACAAACTCGAGTGATCCGGATTACAATAGCAAAAAAAGCCTGATGTATGTCCTCTCATTTTTTTTTTGTTTCCTGCGTCGCATAATGCGCGTATCCTCACTGGCCGCTGCAAGTGGGCAAACACCACGAGCAGCAGGAACTGCTGAAGAGCCGGCACAATTTCCTCGAGCACTGCCCTGCGGTGGTAGAGTGCTGACTTGTCCCGCTTTCAGTTTATGCTGCGCGTGCCCACTACCTACATTGACTGCCGCCTTTGCACGGATAGTGATGCGTGGCATATTATATTAACACAAAAGCTGGCCATGTGCACATGCGCTCTAATGCGGTGTTCTGGAACCCATCCGTGTTCGCTAACGACAATAGCTAATAAGCGCACTGCTCCACATTCAGTACTTAAAGTCTGACTCCACGAAAGGCGGTCTCTAGTTATTCAAGCGCAGGTGGAGAGGGAAATGGAGACAGAGAGAGAGAGAGAAAGCGGCTTGCGGCCTGTTTTACACATATAGCTTTATACAAAGGGGAGAAATCATTTTTAAAGGTTGTTGTTTCCTCATTTTATGACACAGACCTGAAACAAACGATCCCCACGCTCTGCCATCACTCTTAAAAAAACAATGGTTGTAAGAAGGAGCAAGTGCAGCAGTTACTAACTCTCACAGCATTTTACTACTTTTATTACTAAATATTTACTATTTCTTCTAGGTAGTTTAAAAGCGTGCTCGTTGTTGTTGTGTGTTGTTGCGCACAGCATTAGAGATGAGTGGCTTGCTCTGGACTGAGTCGCGATGTGAGGGCATGGGTTTCCTTTCTATTCCAGGGTTTGTATAGTGCTGCATACCTTTTCTTTTTCTCCGTTTCAGGTTTTAGAAAACATGTTACTGGTTCTTATTAAAAATCACAGGAAAATTTTCGAAACGATAGAGAAGAAATTTTCCGACCATCACTGAAAGAATAAAAAATGCTTGCCTGCTTCGGATTCATGCAGTCGCTATACATTCTAACACGGGGATTTCAGATCTCTTGTCAATACTGGTGGGGGGTGGGGGGGAGTCCGATACCCTCGAGACCCCCTGCCTTTAAGCCCTGATCATATGTTGCTAATAAGGATTCAAAAGTTTTAACGTTAGTCAGGGACCTTTATGAACAAGGATTTATTTCTGTCCTGGTCACTATGGAATTCGGTTTTTACCACGCGCAGGTAAGGCTTCTACCATTGCTTATGCGTTATCACGTTAATATAGTCACGTTCAGGACTTGGAACGGCGAAAAGCTTCTCGGAAGATGTTTCACGAACACGATGTATAGGTGAACGCAGGGCAAAAGGAGGCGGGACGAAACACACGCGAGCGGAGAGGCGGTGAAATTCTGGCTAAACCTTCATTGAATGAGCGACGAAACTTACATGCCAACTGTACGGGTGCAGAATCGCGACCATGGTAAGGGACAGCGCACTGATTATTGAGACAAATGGATCGGTGAAAGGGGAAAAAAATACAATGTATACACAACACAGCAACAAGCATTAATACCGAGACGACGTCGAAAAAAAAAAGATAAACGGCTGTTACACCTGCAACAGCAGAAAAAAAGTTAGAAATACGAGGCGAAACTAGCAATTATAATCAAATAAAACAACAAGCCACTGATCAGAAAAGTAGGCAGCGGGAAACAAGGTGATTACAAACATTTATCCGCAAACAAAGCTGCTTGGCTTTAAGTTTTGTTGGAATCCTAATTTTTCTTTTGCTTAATTGTATATGCTTGTTATTTTCTAACTCTCTTCCAGGTAAAAACGCAGTCTGATATCCATATGCAGATGTGTGTGCTTCGTAGTGTCTCTTCTGCGCCGCGTTTACTTGTTCAACAGAAACAGCCTAGCCCCCCAAAAATGTTGATCCACTTAGGCCTCTGATCTTACGCGCGTGCACTGCACTGTGGACAAGCCTTGCGATATGATACTGCCGGCACCATCGCTTTGGAAATGTGAAGCACGAGCCGTTTGCTGAAGCTCACGAATGTTAATGCACATGCGTTTGATGCAGACGAAGCCTATTTAATAGTGCATAAGCGGTCATGAGCACCGATCACAATCGCAGCGCGGTCCATCCAGTCTCGCGCTGTCCCCGAGCTGGTGACCCACGCTGTCGAAAAATAAATTCGCTTTCTCTGTTTGCGTTCTGTCCACTCAGTGATATCGAACACAGCATAGCCGCTTTCATCCCCCCGAGAAAGGGCAAAAGCATCAAAAGCAAGAAGCGTTTTCGCCTTCGCGTATACAACAAAACGGTAATGTGCCCGGCAGTGCTGCAATATTTTAATCCGGTTTTTAACGGGGAGTGCCCGCATTGTGTTTGCGCGTTATCGGACACGTGCCGCATGGTGTGGGCATGTCCCCCTAACCCTGCTTGCCCCCCTTTACCCTCACCTACTCGAGAGATCTGGGAGGCTGCCCTGCTCGGCAGCTCTACGTTATGCAACCAAAGAGCTCTCGTCGCTAGGGCCCGAGCTGCCGCAGAAGCCACAGTGGTCCCGGACTAGGGACCCCTCCTATTATTTGTAAGTGGCTGGCCCTTGAGGCCAGTTACCACTCTCTCTTGTAAACAATCATCAATAAATGTTTTTCACCACCACCACTGGTGGGCTTTACGCTTCCCGCTTCCTCTGCGGCTGAGATCACAGATGTGGCGCCGAAGATCTGTGGGTACACTCGAAACATAAATGTAGCCGCCGCACTGGCTCAGCGGTTATGGCGCTCGGCTGCTGACCCGAAAGACGCGGGTACGATCCCGGCCGCTGCGGTCGCATTTTGATGGAGGCGAAATGCTAGAGGTCCGTGTACTGTGCGATATCAGTGCGCATTGAAGAACACCAGCTGGTCGAAATTATCCGGAGTCCTCCCCAGGCATCCCTCATAGCATGAGTCGCTTTGGGGCGGCAGACACCCTTAAAACAAACCTAGACATAAATGAGTAAAAAGAGACTAAACTGTCCTCTACAGCACACCTTTTTTTTTTTTAAGTGAGTGCGCTATAGGGCAGCTTACTCCCTGTTTACTTCCACATATAGGCCTACTAGAGCTCGTGTTCCGAGTGTAGCGCTGCTGCTTCACGGTGTTCCAGTCTACAGCGACTAGACGTGCAGGGTCCTTAGAGATACTGTTACGGACACTTTAGCATCATGCACGAAGGCCGAGGGCCCTGCTCTGCGTTTCTATGCGAAGCATGCTTCGCGCATTGGCGAAAAATAAAATAGCTTACAGTTTGAAATAATTTTTGATAAGCTCTCTACCGAGGTCCTCTGAAAGCATGACTGAAAGACTATTTTGCAGGTCACGAAATTTCACTCCAAGTTTTATATATGGACAGAACCAGCCACGAGAGGCGTTAGCGTCGACTAGGATCGAAGTCGAAGCTGCGTGGCGCCTCTCCCGAAAGGAATTCAAGTAAAGGAGCGGCTTCCCGCACACTAAAGTTATTTTATAGAGCAGGAAGCCGTCGCAGAACCTTGGCATATGGAGAGGAATTGCTGCTTAAGTGCACCAGGAAAACCTGAATAAGGCCTCTTAATTACTGCGACACCACGATTTTTTTTGTTCATTTTTTTGCGGTTCATTAAACAGTAAGAAACGTGTTCAACAGCACTGACCAGCAAGCGACTCGCTGGGGAGGAAGCAGTGTAAGGAGAACCTGCACCACGTATGTATATATCGCCATTGGCGTTAGGGTAGGCGAATAAATAGCAAGATAGTAAAAAAAATGCAGAAGCTGGCTGCGTTTCGTCATGACGGAATCCAAGTTTCCACTTCGAACTTGTGAGAGGCCGGTCTTTATAAGGCAGTGTTTCTGACCAGCTGCACAATACTGGCCTGTGTTACGTTACAACAGCATCGAAACGGCCCTAGCTGAATTGGAAATGTTAGGGTCACCGGAAAATATGCCCTCTCTGCGCTCCCCTTGTTCGGTCCCGCATGCTTGAGCTACAGAGATGTGTTTTGGAAGTGAAAACCGCGTTCCTGCTGGAGCGCGCAGCGGCACATTGCCTGCGCCGCTTCTGACGTACGTAGTTCGCGAAAATAAGCATTGCTATTTCCGACTCCCACCGCTGCAGATAAAACTTAGTGCTGAGCTGGTTGGTGACGTCTTCGAAAGTGAAGGTAGCGCTATTAGGAAGACCACGGGGCAAAAGGACGACACAACAAAGCAGAACTCTTCTTCACTCCGCAGTAGACGTTTAAATTATTGCATTTTGTTTTAAGGTGGACATATCCGTTTGGAAGAAGTAGATTTTCAGGCGAACGATATTGTACGGCACTTGCTACCAGTTCTGGCGAGCATGCCGCGTCCAATGCACAGATTTTTTTTTCAAGCAGAAATTTTTTTTTGAACTGTTATCCCATGAGCGAACAAAATCGGAATAGTCTCTATTTCGAGAGAGATATATGAGACTGTTATGAACCACCCGCTGCAGTGGCTCGATGGCTTTAGCGTTCGGCTGATAAGGCGAAGGCAGAGGGATCGAATCATGGTCGTGGCGGCCGCACTTTGATGGAGGCTAAATGCAAAAACGCCCGTGTGCTGTTCGACGTCAGGCGCATTAAAATCCACAGGAGGTAGAAATTAATCCTGAACCATCCATTAAGGCGTTCCTCACAGCATATATATCATCGGAACGTTAAATTCCCGGCCCATGCCATACCATACCATACCATGCCATACCATACCATACAAGGTTGTTGTAAACGGGAGGGACTCAATGATTAGCAAGTTGAAGAATCGAGAAGCGAGGTTATGGGAGAGAGAAAGTACGTGAAAGGCACTCTAGTATGTTTTGGTGTCTGATACGTTGTTACTGGTTGCAAGAATGAAATAAACAAAGGCGTGAGAAAATGACAGAAAGCACACAAGACGGAAAGAAAGGAGCACCGACAATGGCAGCTTGCACTAAGCGGGGCCAGCTTGCGCAGCTTGGAAGCAAAAGATGCATTTTTATCGCAGGCAGTTTCATCAGTGCATTTCCATGTACTAAAACAACTTCGGGGGCGCCGTGCACGTAATGATATATCATTATAAGCTCATAAGCTCCAGATTAATTTCGACCACCTCGGGTTATTTAACGTGCACTGGGATCTAAGTACGGTTTTCAGTTTGCCTCCACTGAAATACAGCCGACGAGCTGACCAACCCATGAACTCGTTCTCAACAGCCGAACCCCACGGTGGCTCGCAGGCAATTTCTTAAACAAGGTTTCGCCCTGTATTTTTTTTAATGCATTATAGCATTAGTATTGCCATCCTCGCAAAAAGTGGCTGTCGATATTGGTGTCAGTTTGAAGCCTCGGGATCAGAGTGGTGAGAAGGAAAGGAAAGGAGCAGTGACTGTCCCCCTTCTGGGTGGACGCCTAAACTGCGCCATTAGGGAAGGGATAAAAGAGGGAATGACGTACGGAAGAGAAAATGAAAATCGGTTTTTAGCAAAGGAAAGGAACGATGGTGATCTCATTTCTCGGTGGAGACATCAAGCGCGCCGTGGAGAGGAGGGTACAGCTTTAACGCGCTGGCATTACTAGGTTCATAACGGTCAAAACCCGGTGTCGTTGGTGGTTTGTAGACCCGATGTAAGAGTGTGAAAAGCTCAAAACCACCACCGAGGAGGAAAATTAATGGCTAGGGATATCTGATCTGAGCTCCAATCGAACCTGGATATATCTAGCTCGAAAAAGATCGCGAAACAGTATGATACATCAGTACATAAAAATGGCAATAGATAAGCCTCTCTGTAGCCTAGAAGCAAGAATACTCTGCACCCACACTAGTGCATCGAAGCCGCAGCGGCCTGTTCTTTGCAACAATAGCCACTGCCCATCACAAAATGTTTACTCCTGCTACCAGTATGCCGTAATTACAATAATAATTCACATGAATTAAGGTGCAGTTGGTTTTTGCAACTTCTTCGTCAGCGAAACACGTCCGGTAAACGCCGCCGCTATATACCGGCTTTATAGTTAGGTTGGCTTCACCGCATGACAGCTCTGTGGCGTGGGTGCAAGAGATCGACGACCACCCTTCAAGCACACCCCACGTTACCTCGACACAAGGTGTCACAGCGCTAGCGCTGACAGCAGATGACCAAGGCCGCGCAGCCGACCCGTCTCGATCTGCGCGCGTATAGTGATCGACGAGGGCCGTAAGGAAAAGCGCCATTGCAGGAGCGCGGATACTGCGCTACAATCAGGGTTCGATATATCCGGGCTCGACTAAATAATGAATTGTAAGATCAAAACTTTAATTGTCGTTGGAGTGAGGTAATTCAGTTCGTCAACATAAATCGGTCACACAATCGGAGTCGCAATGCAAATGCCCCTTGGCATTAATCACATTGCAATTGGTCGTCTGTTAATTACTTACTTTTTCTAAGTACCGCTAATCAGTTCGACCGTAATGAGTACATTACGGTTATGTTCTTGCCGTAGCACGCAGGCCGAGGCGTTCTGTTGGGAAGAGAGCTCGATCGGAGCAAACACCAGCTGCTTTCTCATATGAAAAAAAAAAACAAAAAAATTGCTGGTGGTTTAGCTCTGGTTAACCCTGGTCGAAAGCGAAAAGCTGCATCTCCCTGGCTACGTTTGTGGTCGAGCGACTGGCGGTTTCCATAGATAGCCATACTGACACACACCCATTGGTAGGGATTTTTTTATTTGTTAAACATCTTGCTTTCTTCGAAACGACATTAAAGGCGCTCACACAAGACATATATTGTTGGACACCTCAACCGCGCCGTAAGGAAAGATATAGAGGGAGTGAGAGAAGAAAGGAACAGAGAGGTGCCGTAGTGGAGGGCTCCGGAATAATTTCGACCACGTGGGGATCTTTAACGTGCACTGACATCGTACAGCACACGGGCGCCTTGGCGTTTTTCCTCCATAAAAACGCAGCCTCCGCGGTCGGGTTCGAACCCGTCAACTCCGGATCATCTCGGCGGACACCTGAACCACTCCGTAAAGGAAGGGATAAAGAAGGGGGTGAAAGAAAAAAAGGAAGAAAGAGGCGCCGTAGTGGAGGGCACCGGAATAATTTCGACCACCTATGAGACAGGCGTCATTTCCTTTCCTCAATTTCCTACCCTTTTTTAATTGGTTTTTGGGGAAAGGAAATGGCGCAGTATCTGTCTCATATATCGTTGGACACCTGAACCGCGCCGTAAGGGAAGGGATAAAGGAGGGAGTGAAAGAAGAAAGGAAGAAAGAGGTGCCGTAGTGGAGGGCTCCGGAATAATTTCGACCACGTGGGGATCTTTAAAGTGCATTGACATCGCACAGCACACGGGCGCCTTAGCGTTTTGCCTCCATCAAAACGCAGCCGCCGCCGCAGACAGCGCGATGCGGTTTTCCACCGAGATGTGTGAGACGGGCTTAATTTCCTTTCCTTAAAATCAATTTTCATTTCATTTTTCTTCCCTTACGGGCGCGGTTCGGGTGTTAACAGAGATATGCGAGACAGGCGTCACCCCCGCCGCGGTGGCTCAGTGGTTAGGGCGGTCGACTACTGATCCGGAGTTCCCGGGTTCGAACCCGACCGCGGCGGCTGCGTTTTTATGGAGGAAAAACGCTAAGGCGCCCGTGTGCTGTGCGATGTCAGTGCACGTTAAAGATCCCCAGGTGGTCGAAATTATTTCGGAGCCCTCCACTACGGCACCTCTTCCTTTCTCCTTTCACTCCCTCCTTCATCCCTTCCCTTACGGCGCGGTTCAGGTGTCCAACGATATATGAGACAGATACTGCGCCATTTCCTTTCCCCCAAAACCAATTATTATTATTATTATTAGACAGGCGTCATTTCTCATGGTTTGACCTCTACCTACATTCAAGGTGAAACTTGCGGCCACACTGACCTCTACTTACATTCAAAGTCAAACTTGCGGCCCGCTGACGGCTCGAAAAGCTGGCGTAGTGAAGCTTTTCGCTTCAATACAAAACAGAGCGGTTGCCATCGGCTGCGGCAGAGCTTTGGCGACCCGCCGCGGTGGCTCAATGGTTAGGGCGGCTGGCTACTGATCCGGAGTTCCCGTGTTTGAACCCGACCGCGCGACTGCGTTTTGATGGAGGCGAAACCCTAAGGCGTCCGTTGGCTTTGTGATGTCAGTGCGCGTTAAAGATCTCCTGGTGGTCGAAATTATTCCGGATTCCTTCACAACGGCATCCCTTTCTGGCTTTCTTCTTGCACTCCATCGTTTATCCCTTCCCTTGCGGTGCGGTTGAGATGTCGCGAAAATGCGAGACAGATACTGCGCCATTTCTTATTTTCAGAGCTTTAGTGCTTTTGCAACGTTTAGAGGATTGAACTAGCAACAATGCCTTAGCGACGGTAGGCAACACTGCGATTCGCGTCATATGATTTGTTTTTTTGCTTCAGCGCGGACGTCATAGCGTTCATCGCGTATTGCCGAGGAATCTGAGCTGGAGGTTGATAACTGCGTGCGCCGCTCCCACGGTGCGGTATCTGTTGTTCTTTCGATAGCACCGAGCTTGTCACAAGAGCCCCACATGCCACTACGGACGCCACGACTGTTATGAGTGGATCGCAAAGGCCATGAGTCTTGAGGATCCATTTTTTGTCGTTAAAGAGTAAGTTCCCTGTATGCTCACTACCTCTAACATTTTGCCGATTGAATTTGATGTGACTTTCATGTTTCATGTATTATGAAGAGAGGTTAGCCGGCCAGCTGTATTTCGATCACATTTATTTTTGATTTCTAGCCACCTTGCGTGTGAACCGGACGATTAGGATTGGGAAGTAATCCGACAGCAAATTTTCGGTGCAAAGGAATTCCGTTCCGTACATCTGCTGCGCAGGCTGTTTTATGTTTCTTGTCGTCTAGCGATGCTTTATTCTTGATTCATCGCGGAGCGCTGCAGCTGCTATGATTCGCATTGTGTGCCGCGAGCAAGGATGTCTCAGTACGTGATATGGACTCGAGAAAGCAAAAAATCAAAAGCAGGAAGCATTTGATTTCAGCACTGAAAATTGTCTGCTACAGGTCTGAACTTTCAGTGCCGCTATTTTTGCGGGTAGGGAGGCCTGTTCACTGCCATGTTTCAACGTGGAAATAAGCTAGGAGGAGTCTATACTGTTATCGTTCAGCTTTTGTTTTCGAGCACCTGTGTTTCAAGAAGGTGCGATAACTGGGAAAGGCCCACAAAGGCATTCTATGGGGCGTGAGATTAGGCAGCGCTTGTCCCCACTGCTGTAACCGTGCGCCCTGCTTTCGTCAGGCGTTGTCCGACTTTTGCTTGTTGGACGAATACAAATGCCACTTGAAGGTTTGAATGTTTGTCTAATAGAGGAAACTAAACATTTGTTGCAGCTGGCCACTTGTGTATGGTGAACTAGTATTGTTAGCGTTACTTAAGTGGCTTTCATTAGCAATATGGATAAGATAGTTAACGTAGCCGAAGAGTTCTACACAGACCTGTACAGTAGCCAATGTAATCAGAACGCTAATGAGAAAGACAGCAGTGCACAGCAATGCGTCATCCCGCCAGTAACGAAAGATGAAGTAAAGAAAGCCTTAGAAGCAATGAAAAGGGGAAAAACAGCTGGGGAGGATCAGGTAACAGCAGATCTGTTGAAGGATGGAGGGGACATCGTGCTAGAAAAACTAGCCACCCTGTACACGCAATGCCTTATGACCTCGACTGTACCAGAAGCTTGGAAGAATGCAAACATTATCTTAATTCATAAGAAGGGAGACGCCAAGGACTTGAAAAATTACAGGCCGATCAGCTTACTGTCCGTTGCCTACAAAGTATTTACTAAGGTAATCGCTAATAGAGTCAGGGCAACGTTAGACTTTAATCAACCAAATGATCAGGCAGGCTTTCGTAAAGGATATTCTACAATAGATCATATTCACACCATCAATCAGGTGATAGAGAAATGCGCAGAATATAACCAACCTCTATATATAGCTTTCATTGATTACGAGAAAGCATTCGACTCAGTGGAAACCTCAGCAGTCATACAGGCATTGCGTAATCAGGGGGTAGAAGAGCCTTATGTCAAAATACTGGAAGATATATATAGCAACTGCACAGCTACTATAGTCCTCCATAAAGTCAGCAATAAAATTCCAATAAGGAAGGCCGTCAGGCAAGGAGACACGATCTCGCCAATGCTGTTCACCGCATGTTTGCAGGAGGTATTTCGAGGCCTGAATTGGGAACAGTTGGGAATAAGAATAAATGGAGAATACCTAAATATTCTGAGATTTGCTGATGACATTGCCTTGCTGAGTCACTCAGGAGGTGAACTGCAAATCATGATCAACGAGTTAGACAGGCAGAGCAGATCGTTGGGTCTAAAAATTAACATGCAGAAAACCAAGGTAATGTTCAACAGCCTAGCAAGGGAACAACAGTTCACAATTGGCAGCGAGAGCCTAGAAATTGTGCCGGAATACGTCTACTTAGGGCAGGTAGTGACAGCTGATCCGGATCATGAGAGGGAGATAACTAGAAGGATAAGAATGGGGTGGAGCGCATATGGCAAATTCTCGCAGATCATGAGTGGCAGTTTACCAATTTCCCTCAAGAGGAAAGTGTACAACAGCATAATCTTACCGGTACTCACCTATGGGGCAGAAACGTGGAGGCTAACGAAAAGAGTTCAGCTTAAGTTAAGGACAACGCAGCGAGCCATGGAAAGAAGAATGATAGGTGTAACGTTAAGAGATCGGAAGCGGGCAGAGTGGGTGAGGGAACAAACACGGGTTAATGACATCCTAGTCGAAATCAAGAGAAAGAAATGGGCTTGGGCAGGGCATGTAATGCGAAGGCAAGATAACCGCTGGTCTTTAAGGGTAACGGAGTGGGTTCCAAGAGAAAGTAAACGTAGCAGGGGGCGGCAGAAGGTTAGATGGGCGGATGAGATTAAGAAGTTTGCAGGCAAAGGGTGGATGCAGCTGGCAAAGGATAGGGTTAATTGGAGAGACATGGGAGAGGCCTTTGCCCTGCAGTGGGTGTAGTAGGGCTGATGATGATGATGAAGTGGCTTTCATGCTGAGGATAGTTTTACTGCTATTTTGATTGACTTTTGTAAGTATATCGATGTAGGAGCTATACATGTGTCACCTTACTACCCTCTCATGCTTGATTCCTGAAGTGTATGTATGACTATATTTTCAGTTTTTGTTTTTTTAGGCAACAGCAAAATGCATTGCAAATCTTAAGTGTGGTTGGGGTACTTGCTCTGATGCATGTTACACCTTGTCTTCAGTGAAATCGTCAAGGCCATAGCCAACAACAAAACACTGTTTGAGAGGTGGAACCAATACCAAGACCCATCGAGCTTACCAAGTAAAGAAGATATTGACTGGACCACAAGTGAGCTCCGGAAAGGACTACGCAGCATAGAATGGGACCTAGAAGATCTTGAGGAGACTGTTGGTAGCCTTTTATTTTATTATGGCATTCCTCATGATGTGCTAAAGCAAAGTAGTCATTTAGGTTACTGTTGGCTTCCCTTATTTGTGTGTTGTTCATGTTTTGTGTACACATGCCTGTATTAAAGTATTGTGTATGTTTATGGCATGTGCTTTTATTTTAATGTAATGCTTAAAAGCTGAAAAAGCATTGTCAGGTGGGCTGAGTTTGCATATATTAGTCATAGATTGCATGGCTCATGCCAGGCATGTTTTGCAAATTTGTTGTGATGCACTTATTTATGCTAGTTACAAAATTTGTAATCTCTGCAGGCCAGAAGGTACACCCGAATTGTGAGGCATGATGTAGCATTGGGATCTGAATTGATATTGGCTATCTGGGGCTCTTTAAGGTGCACCAAAATCTTGTTACCAGGTGGCTTTGCGTTCTGCTTTTATTGTAGCATGGCTTCCATTGCCAGGATGAAACCTGTAATAAGAGCTTTGCTTTAGAGCACCTTAGTTGCCGAAGTGGGTTTTGTTCCCACAACTGAAACATAGCTCCAAACATAGGCTGCCTTGTTCTGCACTGATTTTTATGGCATTGCTTGGTATGCTTATTTTATTAGTGATGTTGATGTAGATTTTCCTGTAACTTGTCATAGTTGGTAGGAAGTTGTAGGAATTGTCAATGAATAATTGCATATTCTGGAGCATTCAGTGCTGCAGTGTCTTAATTTTATTATTTACAAATACTGCCAATTTTTTAACATGTGCTTGCAAGAAGGGCTTTACAGTAAATAGCTCTTGACAATGCAGCACCAATAGTGCCAGTTTGGGTTTTGTTATGAGCTCTTTGTGAGAGGTGCAGAAAGGGTGCAATGCATTGCATGTATTTGTCTCAGCCACTTATTAGCATTGCAACATACATGACTGAGCATTTCCTGGGAGTGGCAAGTTCACATTTCTGTGACATGTTATTTGAGATGTTAAATCTGTCAAAATGAACTGTTTGAATATCTCGCTTTCTTCAAAACTTACAGGCAATAATGCCAATCATGAAGTCATTATTATGAGCAGTCAGATTAGCTATCTTCTTAAGTCATATAATGTGCCGACTTTTATTTTAAAATTACTGCAAGTTAAAAGTTGCTAAATTAGTTTTAAAACAATTTGTGAGCATCTGATTATGCTGTCAACTTTTAAAATATGGCACCAAGAAAATAGCATGAAATTGTGAGAAGTTTCTCAGTCTTCAATTTTAATGCATGATCCCTTGGAAATTACCATTGCAACTAATAGGATGAAACATATAGGCACTGTTGTCTTCACTTCTGTTTTGTCATGTCTTCTACGCTCTTCCAGCCCTGATATGTACCATGGTTCCCTGTGTTTCTATGTAATATTGTTATTGATCACTTGACGCTGGCAAATTCTTTTTGCAATTTCCACTGGTGGCAACACTGTTAACTGCTCATTAAGTTTAAGTAGGTGAGCAGTAGCATTAATTGTGAGTATTCAAGCAGTTTTGTTGATTTCATACTTGATTCTAATGACAAGATTACGGCTGAATGATGCGAAGAAAGAATGCTTATAATTGTTTATGGCACTTTTTGCTTTGCAAAGGTGCACTAATACCTTGCAGCATTCTGAAAGCTGATGCTGGTATTGGCTAGTTTGGAGCATGGTATATGATGCCGCTTGCAGTTCAGAACAGCTGTTGAATGACTGGTGCAGGGGGAACTGGTCTATTATTGGGCAGTGGTGCAATATTCAGAAGTGAATGCCAATGACAAGTTGTTTCTTTGGTCATTTAGCTTTGTTTGCTCTGTCCATAATTAATTACCACAGGCTCTACCTTTCTGAACTCTTCATGGTCTAAGTCAGACGGAGTATGGTCATTTGTCTGTTGGGGAGGCTAAAGTTGATTGCTCGTTTATTCTCGGTTATTTACCCACCGTGATGACTCGGTTGCTTTGGCATTCAGATCCTGATCCCAAGGTCTCTGGATTGAACCCTGCCCCAGTGGTCGCACTTTAATGGAGGCGAAATGCAACACGCCTATGTGCTGTGTGATGTCAGCGCACATTAAAGAACGCCATGTGGTCTGAAATGAGTCCAGAGCCCTCCGGTACGGTGTCCCTCATAGCATACAAGTGTCACTTCGTGACATTAAACCCTGCATACTAATACCAACTGCCATATACACTTGACTAAGGGCTGCGCTCGTGCGTGGGCTGCTCCCCCAACTTGGGAGCCAATAATTTGAAAATATGAATGGCAAAGAGCTGCTGCATTTCACATGTATACATTTCCTTGTGTGGCAGCCAAGGAGGTGTTAAATGACAAGAGCTGCCCACTGATATCATTATCATCTAGCATGCACTGCCGTGCAGGTTTGTGCTATTTAAAGCAAAATTCAGGCACCTGTACTCAGGAGTGGATGGTAACGGTCAACCTAGAAGTGATGCTGACTGAGTCTCTAAGAAAAGCACCACTTAAGCTCGTCTGCACATGGATTTTGAATGCGTAAATTTATGGAGTGTGATGTGCATGGACATAGTTGTTAAATGTTATAAGTGGATGTAATTGATGTAACCGACCATGACTTCATTTACATGAAGGTTGAAGAGCTGTGTCTGTGCAGTGGAGACAGCAATAACAAAGAAGAAACTTAAAGGTATCTGCAGCTAGGTGCCAGATATAGTATCAGACTATATGGTACAATAAAGTAGTTTTCTTGGAATAAAGTTGCAAAATTGAACTGAAATGTGTCGCTTTTGTGCAAGGCGCACAGCTCGCCCAAATCGCGAAGGATGAACATGAGAGAAAGCACACAGGATAGTGCTGGTTCTGGATTTCTCCTGCTTTCTTGCTTGTGCTTTTTGCTTTCCTTCATTCATGTGCAGATTTTCCTGCTTCTTGATTTTATGCAAGCAGCCCATGGTTTAGGTGTTCGGGAGCACTAGATGCTTTGTATGCCTTTGCAATGCATGCAGTGTGTGAGCTCACTGGAAGGGCTGTAGAGAACTCCGAAGTGGCTGGGGCTAGTTGGCGATGACCGTCATGCATCTGCTGTTCTTCCTTCAACTGAGTATTCTGAGCATTGGTGTGTTGTGCTCACTTTGTATTGCAAGCTGCACTTCCTAGTGCAACCCCACTGTGTGAAAGAGTCATGCGTTACCAAAGAGCTGCGTTCTGCATGCCATTTTCACATCAGTTGGCATACTAATGAGCTAGGTGTCAATAATTATTTAAATATTTGCTAAAGCAAGATCATGACATGGAAGTACAGTGGTGCCTCATTAAAATGGACATGGTGTCTGACTAAAATTTGCTGTAAGACAAGAGGAACGAATTATTTATTAGGAAAAAAATTTGTCATTAAGTCTGCTTCTTTGCACAGCTGTATTCAATGAAGTTAAAAATTGGGCAAAATCCTGAGAACTTGAAGTCCATTATCCTGGTTACCTTTATTTTTAAAAAATGCACTTTGAAGCACCTTGCTGGCCATGACACATGTGACGGAGTCTCTGTTACTAAGACTGTGTACTACTTACAAATGACTAGCACATATCTCTTCCCAGACAGACTGGAGGTGTTGGATGCATTGAAGTAGCAGAAGGTGATGAATGACCTCTCTTCACCGGCGTTCATACAATACCTCAGCAAATGAAAAGGGTTTTTGACTGGGCAGATGAAGGGTAAAGAATGAACTCACAAAAAAAAGCCATCACTAAGGCTTTTCAGCTCTTACCTGTCTTGGCACTTGTTCATTGCAAAAAAAAACAAAAAAACAGGAAAAGAAATATCTGATTGAGAAGTCGAGGTCTTGTTCACATAGCCGTCGGTATTAGCACTACAAAAATACATAGGCCTCTGTATGCACTGTGCGTTCTCACCGTGCCGATTTTCTATACGGTAAAAAAAGCTTCAATATCAACAAGGCGCAAGTGTATTGAAAATGTTACATGTCCAGAAAAATTTCAGGTCATCTGTATTATTGGGGCACGATTGTATATGGTTCTTGATACCAAATCTTTTTCAGCTAGTGGGTGGAATGTAGGGCAGTGTTTTTCTGCTCATGACGTCAGTGGGGGCAGTTACTTCTGTATGTGTAAATGTGGTTATTTTTATTTTCCTGTAGTTTTTCACAGTACTTCAGGCATATTGTGTTAGGTAGCATGGACACACAGCTGCTTCAGCATTGCTGCTACAGTCAGTCTGTTAAAAGAAGATTCAGGGCTGGCAGCTGCTGCACAATAAAAAAACAGTGAGGATTTGAAGCTGGGTGCTCACTTTTTTTTTCTACCTTTTGCCATACATCCTTAACTGCTGTGCTTCCAGCTATTGTTGAAAAAAATCCAAAGAAGTTCAAGATTGATGAAAAGGAAATCAAAAGCCGGAAAGCATTCATTGAGCAATCCAGGAATGAAGTAAAGGTTGGTTGTGCAGTTTTGTTTCATTGATCATGACACCTTTTCTGCATGCACGGATCCAGGAATCTGGATGGATCCAACGTTGGATCCATGTTGATTCCAGGTATCTGGCAACCCAGCTTGGTATGATGCATGGTTAAACCAACAAGCTGTAAACAAAATTACATAGTATTTACGAACGTTCATTTCTGAAATCCTGCTTTCTTTTGTGAGAAGGTTAACCTAGAAGTTCCACATTCCACAATAGACCTAAGTGCTTTTCTCTGTACATCTTTACCCTTAAAAACGACACAGTAGTACTGGGCAGTGGAAGTGAAAATGCCGAAAATAATACCTTTAACAGCTGTGTGGTGGCATGGAGTTTTGATGCAGCGTTTCAGTTTTGCTTTATGCATTTATTCCTGCTGTCGTTATCAATTGCAGATTGCATGTAAAGGCCTTACATTATCATGACATTTTGTAATCTGCTTGAGATTAGATTCATATTGCCCTCTTGAGCAGTGTAGCAAAGCGCATGGCACTCTTTGAATGCACAGTTATGAAAGTGAGTCATTTTGTAGGCAGTCACGTGAAATGCACTTGTTAAGGGCATTTTTAAATGCACTGGAGGAATGCACTCTGCTAAAGTGTGCACTTGTAATGGGGCAGAGTGAAGTTACGTATAAGAGACCCCCCTCACCCTTTTTTGGTAAAATGTAATTTTTTTTTTCATATCGAAAAGAAGAATTTCTATGAAAATTAGCCAATCTCTCCCTGCAATGTCACCTTCCTGAAAATGCAGTAATCAAGTACCAGAGTTGCAAATGTCAGTGGAAATCTGATGCTGTACCAAAACCATTTCAGGACGCCCTTGTGATTGCGAACTTCTGTTCACATTCAGAACTCTAAGCATGGCTTCTCATCTCTTTAAGCTTGATCGGCAAATGTTAGTAGTGAGCTTAGCGCACATACCAGTGTCGCAGGTAACTTTGGCCAAAGATTAAAAATATACCAGGGCACAATAGGTGAATGCAACTTCTACCATTTTGTTGACTACTGTATATGGCGAGTGTTTTAATATTTTGTTCAGATGAGTAATGAAATAAATTGGCAAAACTAACTTTTTAGCTATTGCTTTTCAGTCGAAAATTTCAGTACTGAATTGTGGAGTATCCTAGAAATACCTCTATTTCATCAGCTTTTATTTTTATATATGCTTCAGATCAGTTTTTTTTACATTGAAAAGGAAGCCCATCAAATAAGGAAAAAAAAACCGACGGGACATTCGGCTTGTGTGCCATTATACCAGTGCTTTCAAACGTGGAAGCCATCAGCTTAGCTGCGCATAGTGGTGCTACGAATAAAACAAAAGCAACGACAGTGCTTTGCAAAATTGAAAGTGACACCTGCTACCTACCTGGCGGTGTTCGTGCCGAAAACAGCAGGTGCAGTGGTTTGTGGTACCAATATGTGGGCCAATATACTAGGTAGTGTTCCTAGCCATTGGCCGGGCATCTCTCCTGTTGGAATTGCATGGAAATCACCAACTTCTTTAGCAAAGCATGACCTCAAGATGTAAATATGCCAGATGCGAAATGCTGGCCGATGGCTAGGAATGTGGCTTAGTGCTTCGGCCGCTAACGTAAAGCACCGCTAAGTAAACCACCGTGCCGGCTATTTTTCACACTGAACACGGCCAGGTTGCGGCTTTTACTTTCAATTTGGCCACCAGTGCTCACGTCAGTTTTTGCCCTGTCATATTTGCAGCACCATCTCACACGGCTACATTCACGAGTCCCACGTTTGAGAGCACTCTGGTGGCACTTTGCAAGCAGATTGCCGCATGCTTTTTTTCTTTTCTTCATATTTCGAGGACTTTCTCTTGGACGTGGAAAAAAACTAATCTAAAGAAGCGCATATCAAAATAAAAACTGATAAATTGGAGGTTTTCTGGGGATCCTCTACAATTTGGCATTAGAAATTTTGCCTCCCGGGATCTTAATATCTTAAAAGTTAATTTTTTTCAATTTATTAAATTGCTCAATTCAACAAAATTTAAATATATGTACTCTGACTTATTATTATATATAATGGTCAACAACATGGCTGAAGTTGCGTCCACCTATTGCACTGCGTTATATTTCTAGACCTTAGCTTAAGTTAGCTGGAATACCTGGGATATTGGCCCAATGTTATCTTGGCTTAATTGTGCCACACACTACTATGCACTAGACAGAGGCTGCCTTGTTGCTGTTGTGCATTCCGTGTTGCATTTGTAATGCAAGAATGTTCTCTGAGTTTACTGTGCAAAGGCCTGGCAGGTTTAGTATGTATGTGGCAGTGCTTCGAATGCAGATGGTAATATACGACATGTCAGGAAGAACTGAGAAAAAAACGCACATAGATGCTCTAGAAGGGGTGAGTGTTTCTTTTTAACTGCTTTGGTTGGTGAAATTAAAGATACCTTAGTGTTGAAATGTTCCAATGAAAACTTGATTTCTTTCTAGCCAGCAGCTCAAAAGAAAGAACACTAAATTTTTGCTCCCAAAATTTTAAATATCTTGAACCTAAAGAGCACAACTTGTGCATGCACTTGACAGTCCCTAAGTGTGGTATGTGCAAGTCTGCAGTTTTCGTGCCTTGTAATCGTATTGTGGCTTTTTGTGCAGCTCTGAAATCTCCGATGATCTTTGTGTGGGTGGTTTGTTGGGCGACAGGTTTAGGTTTAATCTGATCACATCATAAAGGCCCTGTTCACATTTTTGGCTTGTGATAGTTCTGGTGAATTATTTTTTTTAATGGTTGTGTGCTCAATTTTTCCTTTGTTCAGGCAGCAATGGCAACTAATCTGAGGCTTTGGCACGTGTTGTTCCGTAGCGCTTTGTATCTACCGTAAAAACCAGGATATAGGTCGGACTTTTTTCGAAAAACCATGGTGGAAAGTTGACCCCTGTCTTATATACTGGTCATTTGCGGAAGAACTACGGAAGTCTTGCAACAATGGGCAGCTGAACTCAACAGTGTGCCTCTATCACCATCGCCATCAGCAGCAGTGCCGCCATTTTGCGTTTCCTTAGTTGCAAAGCTGTTTTGGTTAAAGGCTGCTTTTTCACATTTTGTTTCAAAATGAGCGGAAGCTGACGGTAATTCACCGTCGCCTTCAAGAAAAACGCGATTGAGTATGCAGAAGCTCATGGCAACCTGGCGGCACAGCGCGAATTCGGTGTATCCGAAAAGAGCATTCAGTACTAGCGGAGGGAGAAGCTGCGTATTACAACTTGCAGCAACCAGAAAAAAACATCAATTTGTGGGCGGACCGCAGCGTGTCCAGAATTGGAAGGAAAGGTCGTGCTGCATGCAAGATGGCTGCCTGTGACTGCTGAATGCATCCGCGTGAAAGCGGTAGAGATGCGGACCGCAGCGTATCCAGAATTGGAAGGGCTTTGCTCTACGGCGCTGTACTTCTGTGTGCCAAAAACAAACACGCGGGTCGATGGGCGTGCGATACTGTTAAAAAATTGGTTGGTTGTACATACGGGCAGCATTTAAATGAAAATAATTTAATAAATACTGTCACCATTGTGCAACCTGTTGAGTCGCACTTGTTTCAAGGTAAGGGTGTCTTTCGGTACTTTTTTCATTGAAAAAGATTTTTGTTCATTTTTAGAATTGGTTAGTTGGGGGGTCAACCTATATTCGGGTTTTTACGGTAACTCGGTGAAGTTCAGACAAATCAAACATTGGTGGAACTAGTATGACTTGCTAGTTTGTTTTGAATTGTAGCCAGAGCCAGTGGCTAATGCATGTGTGTCTTGGAATTAGCCAGAGGCTTCTTGCACAGCTCTGCTGTCTCATGAAAGCACTTGCAGGTTTTGAGATGCACATATTCTTCGCTTCTGTGGTGGGCGAAGAGGGTCAGAAGCAAGCCGAGCTGTCACTTTGATCCTCATTTGGTTTGCAAAGGAAATTCTTTTCTATTCCTTCAGTCTCATTTCTTTTTTGTGTCTGCGTGCATGTGCAAGAGAGGGATAGCCACATGCATCGTTAGAAAGGCAAGCTTAACATACTTTTATGCGTGGTCAGGTAGGCAATATGAAGTGACTGCTACATAGAGTGCATTTTACTGTGATTTCAAGGGAATATATTGGCATATTTATAATGCAAACTGGAAACTGTGGGATGCCAAATAAAGGTTACTAAATACTGAGCCTGTCGACACTAAACCTGGGCACAGGCTCTTGTGTGTTGTGGACTTGTTCTACCAGTTGCCTTGAAAGCAGGAGAGTTGCATCTTTTGCTGAGCTCGTATGTGCAGAAAATCGTGAAGCTATTTGTTTGGCAGGTTATTTGAGAATGAGGTGAAAGCTTCCATTGGAATTATTTGTTCAATGATGCATTAGTTAACAGTTCTATAATCTGAGGCAGTTTTTGGCTGCAAGCAGCTGGCTTTTGCTTTAGGGGGTGGTGCCATGCTTTCTCCAAGCGTAAGCCACTTAGCATGCCTTGCAAAGAATATAGTCTCTGCCCCCACACAATACCTATGCCGAAATTACAGCTGAAATATCTGAAGTTACTGCTTTGGGGGCCAAACGATGCTGTTAGCTTTCATGGTTCTGACCTCGCCATGCAAGTTACAGCAAGTCTTGTGCTTATTGTGGTACGCAGATGACTGTGTATGAAGCTTGTATCCTGCTTTGTGCATCGTTTGCCATTAAAAAAGTAATGCAGAAATAAAACTTAAACTAAAAATTAAGCATTGCAATTAAGTTAAGAATTTATTATTTGAGATTGGAGCTCACCTGTTATTTTCATTTGTGCAGTGTATGAAAGAAGCAATCCTTGAAAGCAAGGCAAAAAATAAGAGGATGAGACCATCCAGTATGGTAAGAAACCTTTGTTATCACTTCGCGTTTGCATCCTGCAAAGGCTTTTATGATGTTGTGTGCCTTAACAAGCCATGTAATAACTTTTTCTTTCACCTCATTTTGCTTATTGTACATATGGAGAGTTAGGGGAGGAGTTGCTTGGAGCAGCTTGATGTATCCAGCGCCATGAGTGAGCAAAAGCAGTAGATATTCTGTGGGGTTGGTTTGAGCCGTTCCCCCTCCTTTTTTCTTTTTTTTTCTCGATATTCACTCAGCATTTTGTGCAGCATGGCCGACAGCCTTATTAAAGGGGTTGTGAAGAAGCTTTGACACCATGAGTGAACAAGTTCGAATTGTGATCTGCACATGACCATTTTCATTGGAATGAAGTTTTACAGCTCTGTGCTTTGCAGGAAATTGAACTGTTTTCGTAAAATATTGTGGGCTCATTTGGTGTTTATTTTCCTTTCTGCTGCCTGTAACAACATGGATTTGCTGCGATACAATTCTTGAAAGTGCTCTGTTACTGGCTGTGAGGGACTGAGAAAGCTATTTATTCCTATGAGTACCGTATTTTCTGGTGTTTAAGTCGTGCTTTTCTTTCTGAATTTTTCGTCGTGTGTGTCTTATTCAGTGTTGCAGCTTATATATGACAAAAATGACGCACCACTGCGCAATTTCTTTTGCTGCGCCCAGTAACTATGTTTTAAAGAAAATCAATGCGTGAAAGAGAAAAAAATGAAGTTACTTTTTAAATGTTGTCTTGTGAATAGAATTGCATATTCTCACAACCAAATTGATTGTGGCGGTGCACTCTGCATGCTGTCGCCATCGCATCAAGTTTAGCTGGTCCAGCCATATTCTTGATTGACAGTTACGATTTCAGCTGCGTATCCGTTTGGCTATGGTTTGGCTTAGTGCACATAGTGTGTTCTTGCTCAACGTGACACCACTTGCGAGGCGAAGGAGCTATGATTCAAAATTCAGATTGCATGCCATTGAATATGTACTGGAGATTGGGAACCAGGCAGCAAGTAGACAGTTCAATGTGAGTGAAAAAAATATCTGGAACTTGTGCAAAGCCACAAAAGCACTCCAGTCGATGAAGCCAACAAAAAAGGCAGGCCACAGAAAGATGGTATGGTGGTCAGAGCTTGTGAGTCATCTATGCTCAGCAGCTGCCACAACTGAGTATTTTCGTCTTCTATCTGACATAGAGATCCTCACCGGGTTTTTATAGTGCTTGCTGAATGGTGCGATTTATAGACCGGAAAACATGGTACGTACGGAATAAAACATTGGCTGCTGATAGTGTAGGTTTGCTGCAAAGTAGAACAAAAAAACAGTGAGGTGCTACCATGACATGGTGCTTCAATACAGCCTAAAACCACTCAAATGCCTGCAGAAGCAAAGTGTGTGGGCAAGGGTGACTGTCAGGGAAGGGGCCACGGCAGTGAGCAGGAAACAAAGTTAACTTCCTCAAAGGTCTGTGAGTAATGACTTAATTTGTTAAAAAATTCAGGTATGGGAATTCATTTTACAGTGCAGTAGAACAGCCAGGCAACAAATTTAAGAACTTGATGTTGTGCATAGGCCTGCCAGTACATCTGTCACACAGGTGCTCTCAATTCTGCTTGAGGCGATGCAGGTTGATCAGATATTGCGTGGTGTGCATTGCTACAAAGACATTTTCTAGCATGCTCAGCTCTTATCTATAATAAGGGATTAATTACTCATTGGCATACACCCAAGCACAGCCATACGGCTACAAGGAAAGCTTTACAGCTTCCTCAGAAACTTTGTAGTTAAAGAAAAATTCGTCCTGGTCGGGGTTTGAACCCGGGACCAGCGCTTTACCAGAGCAGTCGCTCTACCAACTGAGCTAGCCGGGACGGCAAGCTTATGGTAGGGCGAGAGCGAATCGATCAAAAACTCGAAGCGGGAACAGTGTTGGTCAAACATTGGGTGGATGCCACCCAACATTTGGCTTGGGTGGATGCCAGTGAGTAATCACTCCCTTATTACAAATCTACTCCACCTTGGTGGTTCCCCTAAACATTTTACCAACTCTTATCTGTGGAACACCTTAGCAGTAATTGATGGAAACAGTCTGTGTGGTGCTGTGTTGCACTGCTTGCATAGTTAGTGCGTGGAAAGCCATGAAAGTGGGGTCGTTGCCGGTGCGTACTCATGTGCAGTTCAAAATGGCTAACATGGGAGCAGCAATTACAGCAATATGATGAGGTGTGACATGGCAGGAAAATGCTGTTGCGAGCAGTATCCCTGTTGCTGAGGGAGCCACTTCCATGTTGGCAATGCTACTAGGGTAGCAGACATGACACCAGGTCGACAGCAAGGTGTACTGTTCATTGTTGCCATTCAGCGCTTCAGTGCTCTGAAAAAGTGAACAGCCTTTTATAATGGAAGTTGCTACATAGAGTCACTGATAAATGAGCAAGCTAATGCTGTGACCAACTTTGCATCAACTGTTTAAATGCAGCATTATATTATGGATTGAGCAGCCATGCACTGTACAATAAGCATTGGTGAACAGGATGTTGGTTGTATTTCTTAGTTTTCCTGTAATGTATAGATACAGAATGTGGGCTGTGAAATACTGCCTGCGTTATCAGTGAACGAAGGCACTATAAGTCAGTGTGCCTTGATTTCTCTGTATTGTATGTCCAGGGGAGAGCCCTAAAATGTTGTCTCATTTCAGAAAGAGTGAAAAGTGTGATATTAGCAGCAATTCACTCCCTTTTTCTATCTCCTTGTCATTGAGAGGTCTAGGGTTCTGACAAGGCAGTCACATTGTGGACATGGGTAACTTTTCATGTTGCTCGCCTGACTTTCATTGTTAGTCATTATTTGTATTTGGGTCTTCATTCTGTTTCCAAAGTAGTTTCATCGTGTACCCGTATCAAACATCCAGCTGCCAGTGAGCACCTTTAGTCGTTCTCTCTGCCTAGCTTTTTCTTTCTGCCTGGACTCTGGTATCACGTCTTGCATGATGCACCCTTTGTCATCAGCTACACTGCCATCTGTTGTCTTTCTCGTGAATCCCAGCTGGTGGGAGCACAGGCATATGCGAAAGGCAGATTGCGATTTATACTTTCAAGCCTGATTGAGGGCTGCTGTTAGATGCCTTGGGCCCATTGAGCGACTAAGTACCTTTATGCACTCCACTTCCTGTCCCATTTGCACCTTTTTTTAATGTACATGCCCATGTACACGGGTTGAACCCACCATAAGAAAATGTAAAGAACTCTGGCCCGCCCAGACCCTCCCTAGTTCTGCTTCCTTTCTTGTCTGTACAAAAATATATCTGTAAGCTGCGGCATACTGCTTTGAATACGGGTTGCACTACATGGCTGGGTAAGTAGTAAACACGTCTGTTAGCATAGAATTGAACATGTATGGTGGCAGCTTGCTTCATTTGCACTTGAAGAGTTTGATGCAGGGGAAGTTCATTGTGAATTGAAGGTTCCTGTGTGACAAGGGTACAATATTTTGCATGTCTGTGGCAGTGTTTAACTGATAGTATGCTATGTGCCTGCAGGAACTGTTCAACTCATCACGGACAGCCAAGTACACAAGTCTAAGAAATGAGGTTGAGAGCCCTGTGCATCGACTTCTGGATCATACCCAGCAGCAGCAGCAGGTTTGTAAATGGTGGTGTATTTCACATTTTTAGAAAGCTGTGATGTGCTGCTTGTCTAGGGGCCATGAAAGTTTGTTGTACTTGTTGCACACAAGCACTGGCAATAAACACTCATGATCCTGCTCTAGCCAACCCTTTTTCTGTTTGGTTTTAAATTTAGTTTTTGTTCTTAGTACGGAATGGCTTTTGTACTGAAGTTCCGTAATGTTCGTTTTTTTTTTCTTCAAAGGGGCCATGAAATGGTATTTACTAAGTTAGGAATAGCGCATGAGGAATTGGTGTTCCATCGCTCATCAGCGCACCATAAAAAGTTTTAAGCTAGCTTCTTTAACACCGAAGATATTGGTGATTAGAAATGGGGCTCCTCCTCTCCCCCTGAAATCATACATGATGATGTGCCAGAAAAAAAAAGATAAAGAACAGGTCGGGACTGCACCCAGCCAAGCACCATTTGGGCACATCCTATGAGAAGGCTTGGCCAGATTGACCATTCACGTCATTGGGGTTGGGGCAGCTAAGCAAGCACAGTGTTGTGTTGCCCTAATCAATTATGAGCAGCTTTTAAATTTGACTTGAATGTTCACAAAGACCACCTGTAAAATTTGTTGCTTTAGAATATGGCCATCAAAATCATTTCAGAGTCCCTTTAATTTCACACAGAGTTGTGTGTGTGCGTGTGCGTGCGCACACGCGTGCTCGGAAAGCTGTTAAAATGAGATGTTGCGGCAGCCTGTTATTTTTTCTGGACATGGGCCATATTGATAGGTTGAAAGAACTAGTTGCTATGATTAGTAAGCTGGTGTGAGTGGCATAACCAGATAATAGTGCAGTTACCGTATTTACTTGTGTAATGAATCCACTCGCATAATAAGCTCACCCACCAATTTTGTCGTTGAGAATTTTCTTTTTTCTTTAAGCGTCACCTTTTCCTAGTGCAATCCACGGTTTCATGCCATCCGTAGTGCAGACCTTGACAGCGCTCCAGGTGATGCGCGCCAATAACATCACAGCGTGTTTATCTTTTGATGACAGCTCCTGTGGAGATGACCCACTTGGATAACATGGCAGAGCGCCAAGACGCTGTGTGCTCTTGTCAGGAGCGCCAGTGGTGGTGGCTTGCTCGGCGCACTATTGTGCTCCTGGCTGCTCCGGTGTATGGTTAGAAAGTCGGCTAATGCTCGAGCATTAGAGGGAACATAGCGGTTTAAGCCATAATGCTATAAAACATCCTCTACACTGAAATGCTATGGAGGAAGCAGAACCTTCAGACCCTGAAGCGATTTGGCAAGCTCGAAATCATGAGCGAAAATGTCTAACTCCTCTCACACTACAGCTAACACTTATACATTTGCATTACACTCTCGTAACCGTCCCGCAAGTTTTTTAACCTTGTGTAAAAAACGCACATCTGACCTTCAGGGCCAGTGTTCAGTATGTGCACTTTTTATTTCACTGCGCCGACTATCACAAAATCGTTGCATCGCGTCATGATGCAGCAAACAGCTTTCTAAGTGAACAGTGCTTAACACCGGCAACATGAGCATGGCCTACTGCGTGCTTTGTTCATGATTGCTGGATGGACAGATGGGTGAGCTGGTGGGTGGCCGGGCAGGCAGGTGTATGATGTGAAATTTCTACTCTTGCAAAAATATCTGTCAAATTCTTTCCTCACGTATTGAACCCTCCCCCCAAAGTGATGTCAACTTTTCTGGAAAAAAAGTGGGTTAGTAATGCAAGGAAATATGGTAGTAACTGGATATTTGGTTGGATTGAAATGGGAAAGTTCACACTGCATTTTCACTGATGCCAACCTGGAAGCTGCAGGACAAGATTAGGGCTAGCATTTCTTGCTGGGGAGCAGTTCAAGAAACAATGCTTGGTTATGAAACAAAGGGGATAATAAATCGATAGTCAACGCCTTTTCTTCTTTTTTTCTTTACTTTTCAATTTCCACATCTAACTGCTCCATACAAAGAGGTGTGACTGTGCCTAACTGCTGAAAGCTTGTACAGATGGCTTATTTGCTGTGTGCGAATGCCAAACGCTTACCGTGGGCTAAACACTGTGAACATTGAATAGTTTAACCCTGACACACCTTAATACAAATTATTTGAGTGCTTGAATTAGGAAATGGCTGCATGATGTTGGTGGTTAGGGCTTCTTATGCCAATGAATGGTAGGAAATATACGGTTTACGGTGCCTTCTTCAGGGACAAGGAATGCAGGTACCTTCGGTTTGTCATTGCTGCAAATGTGTAATGCTTTCATGGTTCCTCCTCGGGGAAGAGTACTCACTTGAGCCCAGATATACCGAGCCTGCATACTATTTCGAATTATCGCCTGTATTGAACACACAGACTATCCCCTTAAAAATCCTGTGTAAAAGTATAGGAAACTCTGGTAGTATGATGTCACGTAGTGGTGATGGCAGTCGAAGCAGCGATCAAGACGGGCGAAAGGGTCTTCTAAAAGAAAACTGTTTATTGGGTTGACTTGCACCCAAAATGGACTGAATCACTCGGCGGTGGCGAAGCGACAAGCGTGCTCGGCGGTCATCGAACAGAATGCCCGCCGCTGTCGGCCGTGCTCAATTTAAAGCTGATAGCGAACTTTCGAGATAAAGAGTGCAAAGTTACTAGAACATTCCGGAACAACGTAGAATCAGCTCTGCCTGGCTGCGATCAATCGAGATAAATCTAGTCGCGTCTTGCGTCGCAAACGAAGCGATAAAGCGATGTGGCGGCAGATTTGAAAAACGAACACACTGCAAATATTCGCGGCATTACTCCTCTTTCAAAGAAGCATCGACCGGATGCATTAAAACAAATAATGCGACTAGTAAGGAAAACAAACGGATCTTGCGAAAATAGACCATGGAAATGCAGTGGCCTTTAGCGCTCATAATACGGCTTCAGACGGACTACATGGACAACTTCTGGTCGTACGCGGCGTCGCTGGGATGCATTCATTGCGTCAGGGATGACTTCATAATCCAGTTCACCCAGCCGACGACGAACCTTGTACGGGCCGAAATAGCGGCGCAAAAGCTTTTCACTCAATCCACGGCGGCAAATGGGCATCCACACCCAGATTTGGTCTCCTGGCTTGTATTCCGCGTTGCGTCTTCGTAGGTTGTAGCGTCTGGAGTCGGTCCGCTGCTGATCTTTGATCCGTAATCGGGCAAGCCTTCGAGCTTCTTCTGCGCGTTGAAGGTAGGCGGCAATGTCGACGTTCTCTTCTTCTGTAACGTTGGGCAGCATGGCGTCTAGCGTGGTCGTGGCCTCCCTGCCATGGACGAGCCTAAAAGGCGTCATCTGGGTGGTCTCCTGCACTGCGGTGTTGTAGGCGAAGACGACGTAAGGCAGGATGACATCCCAGGTTTTATATTCGGCATCGACATACATAGCGAGCATATTGGCGATGGTTTTGTTCAGGCGCTCGTTCAGTCCGTTGGTCTGCGGATGGTATGCAGTTGTCTTCCGGTGGCTGGTTTGGCTGTAGCGCAGGATGGCTTGCGTTAGTTCCGCCGTAAATGCTGTTCCTCTGTCCGTGATGAGCACATCGGGGGCACCGTGTCGAAGAAGAACGCACTCCACGAAAAATTTGGCGACTTCTGCTGCTGTTCCGTTCGGTAGGGCGTTCGCCTCGGCGTAGCGGGTCAGGTAGTCGGTCGCTATGATGATCCACTTATTTCCAGATGTTGACGTTGGAAAAGGGCCAAGCAAGTCCATGCCAATCTGCTGAAAGGGCCTTGAGGGAGGTTCAATGGGGTTCAGAAATCCTGCTGGTCGTGTGGGAGGAGTCTTTCGTCGCTGACAATCTCGGCATGTTTTCACATAGTGTGCGACATCGGCAGACAGTCGGGGCCAGTAATACTTGTCTTGAATGCGGCGGAAGGTGCGAGTAAACCCGAGATGTCCAGCTGTCAGCTCGTCGTGTGAAGCCTGTAGAACTTCTTCGCGGAGACAAGTAGGTACAACAAGGAGGTAGGCTGTTTTGTTCGCTGTAAAGTTCTTCTTCACAAGGACCTCATTATGCACACAGAAGGAAGACGGTCCTCGCTTGAATGAAGCGGGGGGTGAAGAAACTTTGCCTTCCAGGTACTCGATGAGGCCTTTTAGGTTGGGGTCCGAGCGTTGCTGCTGAGCAAAAGAGCTTGCGCTGATGGGTCCCAGGAAGGCGTCCTCATCGTCGTCCGGCGGCGTTGCATCTACAGGGGCTCGTGAGAGGCAATCGGCGTCAGAGTGCTTGCGTCCGGACTTGTAAACGACGGTGACGTCAAAATACTGGAGACGCAGACTCCATCGAGCGAGTCGGCCAGAGGGATCCTTCAAATTGGCAAGCCAGCAGAGCACGTGGTGGTCAGCGAACGGCCGTCCATAGAGGTAGGGGCGGAATTTCGACGTAGCCCAGATGATGGCAAGGCACTCCTTCTCAGTTGTCGAATAGTTAGCCTCGGCCTTGGAAAGGGAACGGCTAGCGTATGCAATGACCTCCAGCCTGTCACTTTTTTGAACGAGAACGGCACCTAGGCCCACGCTGCTTGCGTCGGTATGAACTTCAGTATCGGCGTTTTCATCAAAATGCGCGAGGATCGGTGGGGACTGTAAACAACGCTGAAGTTCCTTGAAGGCTTCTGCCTGCGGCGCTTCCCATTTAAATGGCACGTCTGTTTTCGTCAGTTGGGTCAGGGGCTCGGCGATGCGCGAAAAGTTTTTCACAAATCGTCGGTAATATGCGCACAGTCCGAGAAATCTGCGCACTGCTTTCTTATCGGCCGGCGGTGGAAACTGTTCAATAGCAGCTGTTTTCTGCGGGTCCGGGCGTACTCCCTCCTTGCTAACGATGTGGCCTAGAAACAGTAGCTCTTCGTAGGCAAAGTGGCACTTCTCTGCCTTCAAGGTTAGGCCAGACGACTTGATGGCGTCTAGTACTGTTCGAAGTCTTTTGAGGTGCTCTTCAAAGTTCGAGGCGAAAACAACGACATCATCTAAATATACCAGACAAATTTGCCACTTCAGGCCTGCCAGCACTGTATCCATTACTCGCTGAAACGTCGCCGGTGCAGAACAGAGACCTAATGGCATCACCTTGAACTCAAACAGCCCATCCGGAGTTATGAATGCTGTCTTCTCGCGATCTCTTTCGTCGACTTCAATTTGCCAGTAGCCACTCTTGAGGTCCATCGATGAGAAATATTTGGCGTTGCAGAGGCGGTCCAGTGTGTCGTCGATGCGGGGGAGGGGGTAGACGTCCATCTTTGTTATGTTGTTCAAGCGGCGGTAATCCACGCAGAATCGAAGTGCGCCGTCTTTCTTTCTCACTAGAATAACCGGTGCCGCCCATGGGCTGTTTGAAGGCTGGATGACGTCGTCGCGAAGCATTTCTTCGACTTGGTCCCGGATGGCTTTTCGTTCTCGTTGTGACACACGGTAGGGGCTTTGACGGAGAGGTCGGACGTGTTGATCCGTTATAATGCAATGCTTGGCAATTGGCGTCTGTCGCACCTTCGGCGATGTCGAAAAACACTCACTGTAGCTTTGAAGCAGATTGCGGATCTGGTCTTGTCTGTTCTGGTGCAGGGCTGGGTTGATGTCGAAAGTGGGCGAGTTCTCCTGGTCAGGTGAATCTTCTGCGGAGGGGTCGGAGAGGGCGAAGGAGTCTCGTACGTCAGATATTTCGTCGAAGAAAGCAATCGTCGTTCCTCTGTTAATATGCCGGTATTCTTCGCTGAAGTTAGTCAGCAGTACTTCGGCCTGGCCATTGCGGAAATGTGCGATGCCTCTTGCGATGCTGATTCCTCGGTCTAGAAGCAACTGCATGTTCCCCTCGATGATGGCTTCAGCGTTAATGGCTTTCGTGGCGCCTATGGTCACGATAACACTTGAACGGGGTGGGACGCTCACTTCTTCCTCCAGGACACTTAGGGCAACGAGATTTTCCCGAGTTTTCATCGAAGCGATGGCTTCTTCCGTCGAAAGCGTGATCAGCTTGGATCGCAGGTCGATGATCGCTTGATGCTCATCAAGGAAATCCATACCCAAGATCACTTCTCGGGAGCATTGCGGTAGCACAACAAAGGTCGCAGGATAGGTATGTCCTTTGACAGTCACTTGCACTGTACATCGTCCTGATGGCGTAATGAGGTGGCCATCTGCGTTGCGAATTTGTGGGCCGTCCCAAGCCGTTGTGACTTTTTTCAGATGCGCAGCGAATGTTCCATTCATCACGGAGTAATCGGCTCCTGTGTCGACTAGAGCGGTAACTTTCCGGCCGTCGATAGTCACTTCTAGGTCGGAGGTCCTGGCTCTTGCATTGCATGTCGCTCTCGGCGTCGGGTCACGGCTTCGTCGCGTATGCGAGTCACGGGTTGGGCGTGTGGTCGAAGCTCCTCTGGGTGGTGGCGTCGATTTCAAGGTAGCTTGCGTCGTGGTCGAGGTTCTCATTGTGTGCGGCGTCGGTGCAGCGAGTGTCAGTTCTTCATGCGGCGTCGCGGGTGCAGCGTCTTCGTGGGGCGTGGTCGGTGGAGGATCTTCGGCGTTTAGCTCGTGAGCAACCTCACCTCCAGAGGTTGCTGCCTTTAGTTTCCCCTACGGGGGCTGGGAGACCTTCCTCGTACCGCTGCTGCGTAGCTGCGGCGTGGCGACGCAAAGCACGAGGTTGACGGCGATGGTGAGCGCGAAAAGCGGTACGGCGTGGGCTCTTCTCGACGCAGGTACTCGTCGATTTCCTGCGGACGTTGTCCGAAGCGTGGTCGTGGGGCATTAACGGAAAATCCTCGAAGACCAATACGTCGGTACGGGCAGTGACGAAGAATATGGTCGGCCTCACCGCAATGGAAGCACAATGGCCGGTTGTCGGAAGTCCTCCAGGCGTCGCATTTCCTGGGGCTTGAGCGTCGGTCATAGGCTGGGCGGGCGGGGGCTGGGAGGCGGCGTTGTGGAACAATTGGCTCACCTCGGGGAGGACGTGGGGGTTGTCGCTGGGGCTGAGCAGTCCTTACTGCAGCGGCGTAGGTCATGGCCTGGGGTTCTGTGGCCGTCGTGGTGTCAAGTGCCTGTTGCACTTCTTCCCGTACCACATCCATCAGAGTCGCTGCTTGTGGCTGTGGGGAAGATGGCAGTAATCGGCGTAGCTCCTCTCGGACGATTTCGCGGATAACTTCCCGCAAGCTGTCGCTGGTGGTGGCCGGCGTGTCCGAACGGATTGCACAGGCAGAGGAAGGACGATTGTACTGCCGAGCTCGGACGTCGAGGGTCTTCTCAATCGTGCAGGCTTCTTGCATGAACTCCTCGACTGTTTTTGGCGGCTGGCGGACGAGGCTTGCAAAGAGTTGTTCTTTTACGCCGCGCATTAAAAACTGAACTTTCTTTTCCTCGGTCATCCCGGGATCGGTGCGGCGAAATAGGCGCTTCATCTCCTCGACGTAACTGCGGACGGGCTCATTCGGAATCTGGATCCTGGACTCGAGAAAATGGATCTGGCCAGGGCATACAATGCAGAAAATGAATCACCAATGGTATCTTAGGGCAACAGAATGAATTTGATGGATTTTAATGGCACAAGGGCATCTGTGGCCAAAAAGTGCCTTAGAACAAGTTAATTTCGTCTACTCAAGGTGAAATCAGAGACCCATTTCCCAAGCATTTCATTCCAGATAAGCTGAGCACCACGCCAGGAAACAGCTTGTGCATTGCAAGAAAATGAATTTCACGATAAGGAAAATATAGCAGGAGATAGCTGATTATAAGCTCACTAGATAAGATTAGGTGATTTCTGATAGTGTGGCATGTAGCTGATGCAAGACACAGATAATTAAACTGGAAAAGGCCATTGTCCTGAGGTGAATGTAAACTAAGCAATGAGGATAATGAAATTCGCTACACTACAGCTGTTAAGAATCAGCTCAAGTTCCATGCTTCAAGATGATGCAAGTTTGCTCAGTGAAAAAAAAATCATAAGTTCACCCAAGAATTGGTATCTTGGCGGTATCAGGCTGCAGGTGCAGATGAATTAATCCTGCCTCAGAGAAGAGCTACATAGAGCACAAAACATTTTAGGCCAGTCCTACACTGACAGCTGTTAATAACTATTTTAAAACTGTTTTTCATTGCAAAAACAATAATACCGAGTTTGTGTTGGTCATGTGATTATGTTACTGAGGCTCTCTTAAAAATTCTAGCCATAGCTAAAATACAAGCTGTCTCAACTAAGTTTTTATATCAACAATGAGAACATAAACACATGCAGAATATTCAAGTAGAAGTTTTATTCTTCATGACGTGCCCTACAAATTTTAAATTATACTGAAAAGTAATAGAGTGGAGTGCTTGTGCCAAAAATACTAAACCTCAACAACAAAGAGAACACAAGATAAAGGCAACAACATATTGCCCAAAATTTAAATGTTTGACAGAACAAATATGAAAAGAAAACCTCTCCACAACTGGAACAAAACAGCGTGATACCGAGCACACATTTGAAAATTGTTTCATCCAAATCCCCAGTCTGGTGCTCCAGCACTCTTCAGCCCGCATGTCATGAAATGCACCATAGTTCTGGTAGCTGTAAAGAGTATACAGCTGATCCGGTATTTTGATATGTGAACAGTAACCCTCAATGACCACCAGGCTGAATACTTTCAAGAGGCTGTTCTAGTAACAAGACTGCAGTGAAACACTTAGCAAGTTATGCTGGCGTAATAATGCAAACCGTTAATCTTAGAGTTCGCTACCACGCAACTCTGTAGTAACTCCTAAAGTGATGCAATCGAATGAAAAAAAGGACTGCCTATTATATAAACAAAAGTCGAGGCTGCAATGCAAGGCCACTACAGAAGTGCTGCAATACAGCAATAGCGATACAATGTACACTTTAGGCAACACAATGAAACATGATCTTTTATCCTTAATTATCAGAATTTAAATATTTCATTTTCCTTGCTCTCTTGCAAAATTAAGTTTAGATCGTGAAAGCGCTCAAAAAGACAAGGATACAGAAAGAGATTTCCACGCAGTGCACTTACTTCCAGTGTCTTTTTGAGCACATCCGCTATCTAAACATGGTAACCCAACTAGCCTAAACGCTGTCGTTATTCCAAAATTAAGGGCACAGGGTAAGGTAAAATTAGAAAAAAAAATCGTTTTTTTTTCTTTTGGAATTTTAGAAGTTCAATTCTTTCTACACATGTTCCATGATCGCACTTTCCTCAGAAAGCCATATTTACGGCTGAAAAACGCTTTTTCCGAAACCAAGTAGTGAGCGGCCACGCCCCCTTTCAGGATTAACGTCAATTTTTTCAACCAAAAAGTCCACCACCTGATTTCAAAACTTGTCTAAAATCAGCTACATATAAAAATTGTCTGGCAACTATTGTACAGCTCCTCTTTTTTAGCCAAGACTGTCCTGAGACGCTTTGCACGTTTTTTCCACGTTTCTGCAACCTTCATGCAGCTGCGTCCGAGTGCTATCCCTTTCGATCAGTATTGTAAATTGTGCCGGTGTTGGTTGCTGCTGATAAGTTGAGATGCCCAGGGCAAAGAAGGCCTTCGTCAGGCGTGAATTTCACGGCAACCGCTACGCTCATCGTGAAAAAGCAAAAGGATGTCCACGACCGAATGAGATCCCGAACGCCGAACGCGTCAGCTCCTCGACATCGAAGCTTTCAAGATTTTCTCTGTGCTTCCAGGAAGCGGATGTGCTACAGAGCAGCAGCCAATATGCCTTAATGGACATGGACGGCATTTGTGCCGCAATTACACAAATTTGTGTGTGCAGAGAGTGCGGTGGAAGTGTTGAGCTCATCGAAATATTGACAAAACGGGTAGGCGTTGCAAGCGTTTACAGTTTGAACTGTGAAGTGTGTAGTGCCGCACAACGATTTGAGACGCAGAAGAAAACTACTTCTGGCCTCTATGAAGCCAACCTCAGGTTAGTGTATGGCTTGAGGTTCATTGGTAAGGGAATGGCTGCAGGAAATATACTCTGTGCTATGCTAAACCTTCCTAAGCCGCCGACAAAGTTTGCGAAATACAATCAAGAGCTTCTAGGTCACATCGAAGCTGCTGCTCAGGAGTCGATGAAAAGGGCAGCTGACGAAGCTGTGCAGCTGAATGAGGGGGATAAAGACATCGCAGTTGCTCTTGATGGAAGCTGGCAGAAGCGAGGCCATACTTCCAATAACGGCATAGTCTCTGCGACCAGTGTAGACTCTGGGAAAGTGCTGGATGTGGAGGTTTTGTCTAAACGTTGTCCAAAGTGCAGCATCAAGGGTACAAACAGTGACCCCCTTCATAGAGAGGTGTGCCAAAGCAACTACCAAGGCACCAGCGGTGAAATGGAAGTCGCAGGAGCACTGAAAATTTTCGGCAGGAGTGAGGAGCTTCACGGCGTTCGATACGTCAAATACCTTGGGGATGGTGACAGCAAGGCTTTTATGGCTGTGAAGGCACAAATGCCATATGGTGATTCCGTTGAAATATCCAAGGTTGAGTGCATAGGGCACGTGCAAAAAAGGATGGGCACAAGGTTACGAAGGCTAAAAAAAGGAAACAAAGCAGAAAAACTCTCTGATGGAAAGAGCCTCTCGGGCCGAGGCCGACTGACTGATGCAGTAATAGACAAGCTCCAGACGTACTATGGTTTGGCCATCAGAAGAAATGTAGGAAACCTGGATGAAATGCGAAAGGCCGTTTGGGCAACCTTCTTCCACTTATCGGCCACAGACGATGACCCATGCCATGGACTTTGCCCAAAGGGACCTGATACGTGGTGTGCCTTCAACAGAAGTCAGTCAGAGGGCAAGCCATTTTTCCACAAGGAGAGTCTGCCTGCATCTGTCTTGGAGGCTATCAAACCCATTTATAGGGAGCTATCGAAGGCTGAGCTCCTAGAGAAGTGCCTGCATGGGCGAACTCAAAATGCAAATGAGTCGTTCAACCATGTTGTTTGGGAACGCGCGCCAAAGAAAGTGTTTGTTAGGCTTCGGACCCTACGGATGGCAACACTGGATGCTGTTCTTTCATTTAATAATGGTAGCATCGCACGGGCCAATGTTTTGAAGGCGTGTGGATTGAACCCAGGGAGCAACACCATCAAGTGGCTGAGGGAAGCTGACCATAAGCGCATGTACTTTGCGGGCCGAGCAACACGACAGCTTACAAAAGAGGCCCGACAGTCAGAACGACAAGCCGAAAAGCGAAAAAATGACGGCGACAGTGACTACGAAGCAGGGGGCTATTAAACCAATTACTATGAAGGCGTTTCTGCGAATAAAAAATGGTTTTTCACATCTTTTTTCTCTTTACGCTCTATTATCTCAAAACAGTGTTTTTTCTTACAAAGGTACCATTATTTCCAATGCCTTTCAAGACAGACGGCTGATTTTTTTTTGCAATCATCTACATAAGTGTTGCCAACTACTGAACTAGAATTAAGCAATTTCACTGAGCAGTTATTCTGTTATGAATTTTGAAATGCGCAAAGAAAGGCCAGGTTTGTGTACTACCGGAAAAAATTTTATTAAAAATCGAATTTTCAACACATTTCAAATATTCTACTTCAGTAAAAAGAGCACAAAATTTGGCAAACAATGATATATGCATTATTAGGCTACTGTTATTAGTTAGTGAGAAACATGTACCTCAACATGGCCTAAAATGCATGGGAAGTATAGGGCTTACCCTGTGCCCTTAAGCCTTTCACAAAGTGGGAGCCCCTTTCCCCATACAATGTGCACCATAACTAATCCAACACTTTTTCCATGATGTTTTCTCAGAGAATAAACACTGTTTGAAGATTTTGCAATAGTACTTGTCTTTTCGATTCTACGAATGTATCATGCAAATGTTCAATGAAATGACCATGTGCCTATCTTGATCATTGCTCAAAATCAGGGTATAATGCACCATGAAGGGCAGGCTCTGCTTGATTTTTATGTTTTCCTAACGAAGCATGTACGTGCAACCCTTCTGCTGGCTTGTATGCAGCAGGTTTGTCTAGCTAGACGAACTGTGGTTTTGCTATAAAGATGAAATGGTACTTTGGAAGTGAATGGTTTTCTAAAATGCATTTAACATACATACCGGGGCTTTAACAGCACCTGGTGTAAGCAACATCAGTGGGGGGACCGCAGGAGTGGCCTAGTGGTCCGAGCATCTGCCTCGCAAGCAGGAGGTGCGGAGTTCGATCCCTAGTGCCACCGGGTAACCAGCGGTGATACAATGGGTCGTTTCAATGGCCAGTTTAAAACTTGAAATAACCATGCTGCAATATATACAAAAAATGATTTGTGTGCTCTCTCTTGCATGACATTGTTAATCATATCATAGTGTTGGTAGTACACAAAATGCATGTATGGAACATATACGTGCACTGTTTTTGTTCACATCTTACCTGCTATGTGCTGTTATGGCATGTTATGTGCTGGGAAAGCAACAGGTGGTGAGCAATGTTGTGCTGCAGCCTTTCTTCTGGTGGAATTTGAATCATGTGAGGTGCAGCTGAAAGAAATTGTTTCATACAAAAGTATATTTCATGTAACACAACAAAAAGTGCACAGCCCAATCATGAGTTGTGGTTTAAACTAACAGCGAGCTTTTTACTACTCTATTTAACATATGATGCAAGTCAGTGATGCTGGAGGCACAAAACTAAATACTGTGAGGTAACAAGAGCTAATATGGACAATCGTGCCTTTAAGAGATATTGTCAATATATATTTTCCTGAATGAACTAAAGTTATCCTTAGAAGCATTCAGAGGAAGATAATTTTGCTAAATGCCTTTTGCCAGAATAGGTCTTTAAGGAACCAGTTGCAAATGAAAAGAATAACTTTAAGACCATGCTATGCATGCTCTAACGCCAAAGTAGTTCCATACAAGCAGTATACTATGCCCCTAGTTTTATGGTGGGCCTGTACTGCACAATTTTCATGCAAGGTAGTGGAAAGTATGTGCCATGAAACAGACCTCTGCTTGCTGAAACTGGCAAATAAGTACTGGGTTTTTAAGGCAGGAAAGAAGTTACATAGTTCCTTCTGCAGGTTTTGAACTTCAGGTTAGTTATTTGAAAAATATCAATCCCTGAACTGCAATGATTGAAGTTTTTAGCAAATAACATTTCCATTGTAACAGTGGAAACGCTCTTTTATTTGAGGAACGACTTTTCAAAAGCCTGCGTTTCATGGTGGCTGTCAAGTAGCCCTGATAAAGAGAAACCAGTCACGACACACAACCAAGCCCCCGTAGCACATTTTCAACTATACCCTCATGATATAGCTTTAAAGTAAGTGTTAAGCAATACAAATACAAATCCCTTGATTTCCTTCATGATTTATCACTGGTGTATACATACAAAGATAACCGTACAAGATGTGGAGTGCATGGTACAGAGACAGTAGGCAGATGGTTTCTTGACACTCAAAAAGCGAACAAGGGAAGGAAAAATCTCAGGGTGCTTGCCGTTTCGACAAGACAACTTGTTTTCGTCTGGGGTCAACATATACAGAGGAAACTTAGAATCAAGTACAGGGTTGTCCACTCTTAGTGCGAACACGCGAGCACATGGCTGTGCTCTTTGGGCCACTGTGTCTGACATTGCCACACATCGAAGTGTAACATGACACGAAGCACCACATCCAGGTGCATCTCCTCTTGCGCCATTTTGCAGCGATGAGTGGCTGCGCCGCACACAGTGGACCTCTAAAAAGTGCGGCCATGCGCTCACATGTTTGCAATAAATGTGGCCAGCTCTGTACATTCCGGAATTGGCATAATTATTTGAAAAGGCCTTGCACATGGTCAGAGGTGTCCCAACCCATAATTTCGACCTCCTTTCCTGCTTTCTTTAATTTATCGTTATACTTTAACCTTACGCCCTGCACCTCCTGACATCACTTCTCGGAACCTTGGCTGCCATACTCCTCCCCCTCCCCCTTCTTTTTGCCTTTTCTCCGAACCTGCCCTCATTTTCTCTTTTTCCTTCAAATTATTTTGCCCCCCCCCCCCTGGTATTTTATTCTGCCATGCTGCTTAATTCCTTTATCCTAGTTTTTCAAGAAAAGGCATCCAGCCATACCAAGCCACCTGTTGCGGCTGGACATAAAGCCATTCAAGCCCACTCTGCACACTCCATACCCCGAGATTCGTTTCTACTGAATTGGGCTTTTTTGTTTTCACAGTTTTGCAGGTCAACCGGTTAATCTTCTTTAGCAGCTATCATGCCTGGTCAAGGTTCACGCTACCCATCGTAACGCCCTTCCCATATCGCACCCTCGTTCCACACAACAGGCCTTTCGCCTCGAAGTGAAAACCTTATTTAAACCCCACCAATGATGAACACTTTGCCAGACAAAGACAAGTACTCTTGTCGAAACGTCGGCAAGCACCCTGAGGCTTTTCCCTTCCTTATTCAGTTTGTGAGATACCAGGGACAGGTGTTCAAGCAGCCATACCACACTAATACCCTGTCACACGGGCACCGCAAAGGCCTTGGAGAATCATATCCAAAGGCTTAAGGAGTGCAGCTACCCGGTACAAATGTTGCGCCTTTGTCGCTAAGGGCCTTGGAGGCGAAGGCGCTCAACCGAGACCTTCGGAGCCCGAAGACACAGCATTCGAGAAGCTGTGATCGCAGTACCATCCAAAGTCAAAAAGTAAAAGCAATAAAAAAAATAGATAAGCTAATAATGTTTGAAAACATTTTTTTCAAATACGAAAGGTGTGTCTGGCTTTGGTTTTTGTACGGGTGTTTATGTTTTATGTTCAAATTTCAAGACAGTGAAAGTGTTGCGGCAACACCGAGCGCCCATGGTGGCCAAGGCAATACACGTACAAAACCTGCTCCTGCTGATGAGAGTAGCTGTTGCAGTACTTTTAAGGAAGCAATCAGAATAAAAAAATTCTCAAAGCTCAACGAATGAACAGAATACACCACTTTAATTTTAGAACACTCACTTCAGCCACCTCGAGTATAGCAGCGGGTGCTCAGCCTGAACGACTTTCACCTTTGGGCTGCACCGTGTAGCTGCATCGCTGCTCCTTTAAGCTTTCGCTTCTTTGGTGAAAAATGGTGCCTTTGCTGGAAAGGCCTTCGAGGAATGCCATGTGACAGGGGTATAAAGCACATTTTTTACTGACACGAAAGACTCAGTGCCTTTAGTTCTGACAACATTCTGAATCATGCTTTGGTGGCTTAGCATATCAAAATACTGGACATGACAAAATCAGCTAATTAGTGAGGGCTATTATTTGATATAGGTAAAATTATAACATTCTCTTAAAATAATGAAAAGAAACCACCAGCACTGACATCAATGTACAATTTGGCTGTAACATACTGACATGACAATATAGTTACACGTAAATTCCCTTTTCGCACTTCAAAACTGCATGCATTATTTCTAGAAAGTGCGAGAACAGAAGCTCATACATAGTGCCAAAGAAAAGAGTGCATAATAGTACCACTTACGAGGTGTTTATCGGCAACTGCAATGAGCAAGGCTATGTTAATGGCAATCCAGAGTTATGTGTCTTACGAGCGCATGCACTTGGGAGGTGATAGCAGCTGTGGACGCAGCTGTCCATCGCAGTTTTGAGTCTGTCGAGATAACACATGGGGTAAGGTATTCCCTGTTTTGCTGCCGAAGGCAAAACCGTCAGCGAGTGGAGTTGCCTTGCTATTCACTGTCAATATCTACTGCTCAAAGTAAAGGAAACTAGGGCATAGAACATACAGCATTTCATATTATGCTTTGGCCAAATACAGTGAGGATGAAACAGACTAGACTTGTCTTATGACGTTTGCACTCTTTACTTTGCACCAGAGGAAAATAAATTTTTGTACAGTTGACCTACTGCTTGCCACAGTCCTAGAAGAAATTAATCCAGGTCTCAGAAATTCTACCGAGAGAATACTGATGCTGCATGTGCATTTCTCTGAACTGTTCTGAAATATGCAGAAGTTACCAATTTTTTTACTACCTGATTACATACTGTAATCTTTGCAAGGAATATGAGGTTAACGGACTGGGAAAAAATGTCAGGAATGGTACCTTTGGTACTGGGCACTTGGAGAAACAAATGACCCACTGGGCGTCCCCAGGAGCTCTGCTACCAGGCACCCCTAGCAACAGTAGTCAATTTTCCAGATCCAAAGGAGCCATGCGAATGATTGCCGAAAAGTCAAGTTTAAGGACAGCAGATGCATGAACACAAAACAGTTTTCCAACTTTGTTTCAGTGTGATAAATGGTTTCAAATCTCTAGACTATATCTGGTAGTACACAAATTATCAGAACACCATCTCCCGCTCAGAATCATCTCAAAGCACATTCGACACGCAGTACCAACATGGACAGTTCGTGCTTAATCGAATCCAAAAGTTTACGGTGATCGACCAATGTTACTCTAAATAGAGACAGAAAGCGCATGCACGTTGTACTGATGTTATCGTGAACATAACATGCGACGAGACGCAAGGTTACAATACAAACAAAAAAACCGCTTTCAAAATTTGAGAACAAAAGGCTCACCTTCTCACAAGTTCGCCAAACCGGAGACGTTGCCGAGTGGCTGCCGCCAAAGTCACTCGCAATGCACAGAAACAATAAAAATGCAGTGCCGCTTACTTTCCTTGAGCAATTCCAGTCGATTGAACTTCCACCTGTTCTCACCGACTACCTCTGCAAGCATGTCTAAAAGTTAGCGGCGCAGCCACGCCATTTGCAATTTACGGAGTTACACGGGAAATTCATAGCGCCATTCGCGTATTCGCGCTCAAGCTCACGTCGCTGATGTCGCAAAGGCGCAGAACGGCAAAAACATATAAGATGTATTTAATTTTAGGGCAGCTTATTTAGCTGACAACCTGAATCGTTTGATATATTGTTTTTTCTATTCGTTGCATGAACGTTATTACCACCTGGGGCAGTGCAGCTTGGCCATGGCTAGCCATGGCGAAGTCGAAGCGCTATAGCCGAGCCCGCAGTCGGAAACATGTGCGCAGTTAGCGCAGTGTGGAGTTGAATGAACAGGCGCTGGTGGTGGTGGTAGTGGTTTTATTAAAAATAATAGTAAAAAGGAAGGAAAAGATTTTTGCTAGCCCCGGCATTTGCCATCGATACTGAAGCACCTGAGCTGGGGCAGCGGAAATAAAGGACAGCAGGCAGAATGGAGAAATGAAATGAAAGAGGTGAGGGGACAGGAGTAGAGGACAGGGGGAGAAGTAATATGTACAAACTATTTACACAATAAGTAATGTGTCCAGGTTGTGCGCGTAATTAGTTCAGTTTAGAGAAATTAAATCACACACGCGCACAGCACTGTGTAGGTTACAACTGGAGTGGGGCGTCCAGTTATTAATCGTTCAAGGTAGAACTCGCGGAGCGTTCGGTCACTGCGTGTAACTACCTGACGGAGAACAGACGGGACGTCAAGCCCGTGTGTTCGAGGAATGCACAGAGGCTCACCAAAGTTCGCTCACGAGTGCGCGCACTGCCCTGCGGCCACAATAGCGTCTTGATGGAGTCTGGTAGTATGCCCTGCGCCCTATAGGCCGCGAGCATATCGCGACGAGCATCGGCGAACGCGGAGCAGCGAAGGAGCAGATGTTCTAGTGTTTCCACTGCACCGCATCCGTCACACACATCACTCGTCGCGATTCCGTGACGCACCCGTCGTTCCCCGGGCCACACGCAGCCGATGCGCGCGCGGAGGATCATTGCACGTTGCGACCGTGTAAGTGCGCGACAGCCGGTGACACTGTCGATGCGCTCACCTCCCGCGATGCGTGGGTCGGGGTGCTGCTTTCGGAGATGGTCGTGAATGACCGCACGCACGTCCTCCAGCGCAAGGGGCAGATCGCTGGCAGGTAGTTGGTGTGCAGCGGTCGCGAGGTCGTCAGCTTCTTCGTTGCCGGCGATGCCGCAGTGACCAGGCGCTTTGGAATGGGTTTTTGTTCTTCCGTGTTCGCTGCGTGCGTCCTGCGCGTTGTGATGACCCCCATAATGCGCAGGTCCACACGGGACGGAGAGGCAAAGAGACACCGTATGGCTCAGTTTAAACAAACAGGTATATTCAATAATTACACATGATTAAGATTATACATCAGAGGCTGGGGCGTCCGAGCTTACGTGCCGACGACTTCATGGGGGCGATGGAGTGGCTCCGGAGTTGGGCTCGAGCGGTTGCTGGCAGAAGCTGCACGCCGTCGGGCTTCGGCGCTGAAGGCCCTCTTGGCGAACGATGTCGTCCTGAGCGTCTATGCAGTAGAATTTCAATAGTCGTCCGTTTCTTCGAGGATGGTTCACAAACCCTTCCTCTAGTGTCGTTCGGCTTGGAAGATGAACAGGAGGCGAGCTTGTAGATGATGACAGCAGAGCATATTTTACAACATACATATGCAGAGAGTTAAACTGGAAAAAGCAGAACTGAATTTACAAAAGAACAAACTTTGCACTACTTTACTCATCGACCGGGCAGGTTAGTGCCTAAGTAGCATCACATTACATGCTAAGCATGGAGCCCCAGCTCAGACTGGACTGCATCCGTTTACATGCGCTTTTAAGCACTTGATTAACAAAGGACTAAGGGCGGTCATTTCCAGTGGCCCGCCCAAAGCATCAATTCTCCAATCCAAAATAACATGCGAGATGGGGACCACTCCTTGGGTTGGGCTTAGCCTCGAACCCAGAGTCTGTTAACAATACAAACTAAATAAACAACAAAAACGCCACCACTCTCTCTCAAGTGAGAGTATACACAGGCTCTCTCTTCGGAGCTAATTCACTAGCGCCTGTCTTTCCACATTCTTGGCGAGTACTGCCTGTCCGCCATGACAGGTGTCCGTCACGGCCCTTCTGGGAATGCGCTTTTGTTCACGAGGCACGGCGGGAAGCTGTGGGTGCCTTCCCGGCGATAGCCCACGTCGAAAGGGGAAGGAGGGAAAGAATGTTGTCTTCGCGGTAGCGCATAGCGTCGGCTGTGGTACGGCGCGCTCTGGCCCGCTGACAGCTCCCTTGTCCTGGAATGTGCCCGGAAATTGGGGAGGATAAAGCCTGTTTCCCCGGGGCGGCGGCGGGTCCGGTTGTTCTGGTCGTCACTCAAAGAGCATGGCTGGGTAATTGATGATGCCGCTGTCACGGGTCTCCGTCTACGCCGCGCCGTCGAACGTGGATCCTCGTAGCACACACGGAATGTCACAGCGTTGTGTGTCTTTAGTATGTGTGTGGCCGGAACGCTGCATTGGAGTGTACATACAACAGCTCGCTGTCCCGTGCGGCATCGGTGCGTAGTAAAACGATCATGCAGAATGTACGTTACAATGCCAGTGGCCCTGCACGAAAGAGGGGACTTGAAGTCAACGGAAAAGCTGCTCTCCCTCGTGGGACTGCAAGAATCTGGCGAGTAACAGTCGACGCGCGTTTCGGTGGATGATTCCGTTTACCACGCCAAAAAATTCAGCACTGGCCAACAGCAATGAACTGCTGCTGCATCATCACCTGTGTGATGTTTGTGACAAGCTTGTTGGATGTGAACGTGGCCATGAATGGTATTCGCCGAGCAGTGGTCCTCAGGGCGTGGCACCAGTGGATACCCGAAGACGATTACTGTTTGCCTGCGCCCTGGCGCCTCGCATTCAACCGAATGCTTTGGCGTTAATTATTTATATCGGAATTTCACACGTAGTTGGACTCGCAAATATTACAGCGTACAAACGTGCCGTTGGAAGAGCACCCTTTTTCATTTTTTTAGGGAGGGGGTGGGGGAATTACCGTCTGCTCAAATTTAATGTCACTAATATTTTGAGCTTATTTTCTAAACAGGTGCCGTGGTGGCACTGTAAGCAATGCATTTACTGGGCAGAAGTTTATTTTATGTTGTGTTGGCACAAGGTTAATGATTGTCATTGTACTGTGGTGCCATGTTCAAACAAAACACATAATTGTACACTCTCTTTGAAGAATGTCTAATGAGGTAATAAATTACTGAGCAGCGAGTATGCAATGTGGTAAATGCGATGAACGTTACTGAATTACTTCACACTTGTCATGTTCTGTTGTCGTTAGTGATTACGTATGCCTTGGTGTCTGCTGCTTTCCAGTGTAGGGGTCGAGAGGCATGTCGAGCTCCACTTAGCAGCTTTTTTTCCTTCCACTCTCTACTGGCCAACGTGGTAAAATAAACTCAACATAATGCGTGATTGCTCACTCCTAGATTAGACTACCATTTCACTTATTTACTCTCAGGGCCAATTGGCATCGAAAAGAGGAGAGCGACTAACATAAATACATGTGTAGGCAAATTAATTAAAATGATTATACACAGCAGACTTGAAGACATTGGATGCAGTGGTGGACATGACGAAGGCAGAGAAGATGTGACAGCTGGAAACGTAGAAAAGTGGAGATCTGCGTGAGTTTGTACGCGACTTAAGGTGAACGCTAGCAAAAAATTAAGAAGGCGCAGAAGACTGAGGCCAGAGTTAAAACTGTAGTTTAACAGAGGAAAGCACCTCTCAGCAAGCCAAAATGTGCAAATGCAAGCAGTTATGTGAACACAGAACATAGAAAATGAAACTCTTTTTTGGACAGAAGGAAAGCTAAGGCACATTGCTTATTGTGATGTTGCTTAAAAAGTTGGTGTCTAGTTGTTGCCCTTCATATCTGGTCCTTCCACACCCAGCAACTGAAATGCCATCAAAAAGGAGCATTTCCAACCACTCTATTACATGGGAGGTACACATCGCCAGATGTCAGAGGCTTGGCGTCTCATCTTGCAGACTAGCTAGTTTGGCAGATTTAAACTTTACCCAATGTAAGAGGCATGCGGTAGCCTTGAAGGGGAGTATTTCATAAGTGTTACAGCATATTGTACAGTGCTGGCATGCTTCATTATTTACATCACAGTAATATGCTAGCACAGGCTGGAAAGTTTGTAAGTGAACAGAAAAAAACAATGTTCATGCCATATCTTAGCCACATTCTTAGTATTGTATAAAAAGGGCAAATAAGGAATTCCTCATTTTTTTGTCAGCTTTTTCTTTCTGTGCATTGATTTTTTGCAAGTTAGCAAGGTTCTACAGTCTTGTGTGCCTATCGGCTGGCCCCTTGTTTGTCAAAGGTACCGAGTACACAATGGGTCGTGTCAGTGGAAGCTAAGTAAACGATGGATAGAAAATTCGTGCTTTCAGAGTATTTCCAGAAAAAACTGCTATTATTTCCTACTCAGGATGGGGAACAGCATCGATGGTGCACATCCTCCTTGTCACTGCAGCAATTATGGCTGCTCGCTGCTTTTCGGTGGCGTTTCATTTATCTGCAGGAAGAGCAGGCATGAATGGGCGGCAATAGGTACCTACTAAATTAAACATTGCATTGAGCAATATGTTGTTGTGTTGGTGCTTTTGTTATCCATGAAGGAGTTGGTGTTTTTGATTAATGGTTGTGTAGCAAAGATGTAACTGCTACATTGCACTGCATTCACAGATTTGTTTGCCCATGCTTTTGGTTTACTCAGTTTTTTATTTCCTTACCAAATGCCAGATGGAAATTCAGCTTTCAACTTGTGCACTTTCATCATGTTTGCAATGTACTTTCAGCTGGTGTTCAGTTTCACTTTGGAGAAGTTGTCCAACCATTGTCTGTGTCTAAATGTTTTCTAACAGTTGACCTCATTACGCAGCATTTCTCACAGGAAGCAAATGTTGCAGTAACATTTTTATTAAATGTTACTCTATCATGTGGCTAGCAATGTAGCAAAAATATTTTCATCAAGTCAGCTTTTAACATTATAGCAAATTAAGACCTTTGTTATTTAACGTTGCTAACAATTTGTACCAATCACTCAACCTTGAAGCAACGTAATGCGTTATCACCCTTCCTCGGCTCTTCATTGTGTTAATCACATTAGACATGCTCACGGTCGTTCGCCATGCTAGTTTGCGGACATTGTTGGCTAAGAGTAAACCAGACAAATAAAAAATCGGACGTCATGTGATGCCTATAGTCCGCGGGCCAGCAGTTCATCGTGTAAAAGTGGCGTCACATCATAAGCATCTTCTGTTTTTGCTGCCTTTAAGCAAGTTATTAGTGCGGTTGGTGCAGCACATAGTCGATGGGGTCAACCGTCCTGTCGTGTTAAGTTTTGATCCCTTAAATTGAATGTTTAGTATTTTTCCCTGCAACGACTACAGAGGAACACGGACGTTTCCTTCAATACTGGACTGAATATACGGTCATTCCCTACGTTTCATTGAAAGCAGAAGTGGTTCTGTATTTAAAACGTACATAGTCTACGTTATAGGTACGGAATTTTTTTACAGTGTGGATCCCGTCCGCCGCCGTAATAAAAATCAACTTAAGATTGTTTTTGACGTAAGCAATAAACGCTGAGACAGAGAAATGTGCCAAATGTATCATTCCTGAGGATCGTTGATCAACACCGAGTTGCTGGTAAAAGCAACAACTCTGATACGAGCAAAATTTCTCGCCAGAATCACCTCGCAAGCTGCCGCTGGCCCGCCGTTGCGGTCCGGCTCGCCTGTCGCCCGCAGCGGTCCGCCGGCTCCGCAGCCGAAGGTGTCGCGGAAATTGACCATAATTTTAGTTTATGGTAAGATTATACTGTTAACAGCAAAGCGATATTAAGAGATATTAGAGCGCAAGCTACTCGCGAAGCGTCGTGTGCTGCGCCAGGCAGCAGCGCAGTTCGTCGCCTGGCGCGACCGCAGGCGGTGCCGTTGCCGAAATGTCGCTACTAGCGCAAGCATGCTTTGTCGCTGCTCGTATATAGCAGGCGGTCTTTCTGATAATATTTCTATTTTGTCTTTTATGGTGAGAACTTCAAACACCAAGCCAAGCAGTAATCATACCGCTGCGAGTGAGTGGCAAAGCGTACGCTTTGAGCTCGAGTGCTTGAGTCGAGCGGCGCAGCGATGGTTGCTGCTCTGTGTGTCCCTGCTTGCAGTGGGGCTGCAATTCGCAAGCAGCGACCGGTGCAGCGCGCCGGCCGAGTTTTCGCTCATGGGTCGCCTGCTTTTTACGTCTGTCGCGTCACACTGCTCAGTGTTTCTTATCAGCACCTCTGAAAACAACGAAGTGCTCTGTTCTCCATGGTGTCGTGGGTATAGCAGTAGCTTGGCATTGCAGAGGTTTCTAGTTCGAATCCGCGTGGTCGCGAATTTTTCTTTTTCTTATTTTAGTTTTAAATAAACTCTCCCGTCTTGTTTACCCGCGAGCGACTGGATTTATTTTTTGAGCCATGCCTTTCTGACCCAGCAATAAGTGCCGCTCAGTACTGGGCTGCACTCAATATAGGTTCATATAATCATGAGTGTTAATAGTTTGTTTTACTATGGTGGGATTTATTTAATAGAGTTAAAAATGAAGCGACCCGGCCCATGAATTTCGCATAGCAGGAAATGACAAAAGAAGAGTGAGGACGAGAAAGGGCCAAGTCGGCGGGAGGTCTCACACGTCTCGCTAGTGTGACATGGGGGTTGGCGAACCATCGGAAACTGCCGCCTTGTGGGAGACGTGGCGCCGACGCCGGCAGTCGGCCGACTGTTTTCGTCGACGCAGTGTGACATAGAGCCAGACATCACGATGACATGGTTTTGGCAGACCGAATCGGCCGACTGTTGGCCTGTCTTTTGCACAGTTGTTGTCATTTTAATATGTAACCCCCACCCCCACCCCCAACTACCTACAGCCAGCTGACTGCTAATGCAAAAGACATGCTTATCTACTCAATATATAAGTTGTGTGTGTGTCTGAATTGTGTATGCATTAAAAATTCACATTTTAGCACACAGCTGTCAAACACAAATGCAAATGCACATGAGAAATTATTACTTTTCCAGTTGTTTGGAACAGGTAAAATCAGTTCTAATTAAAGCAGTTCTACATTTTAGAGAACAGTGGCAATGTAACAATAGTGACTTATTTTTGTTGTTTATCAGTCCATTATTAAAGCCAAAATAGGAATAGCACTGTGCGGCTGCAAAGGGGCTTAGACATGCATCACTTGGTTGTAGTGCAAGGCGCTTTGTTCTCCACAGAGACAGCGGGCCATCAGGTAGTCCTTTAGCATACCTTCATGAGGTGATATTGCCGTTGCACAAGTCAGACTACAGCATTCAAAACAAGTATGGGAAGTTCTGCTGAAGGCCATGTCATTGTTGCCATGTACAAAATAAGCTGGCATATACTCTGTTCAACTCCAAAGCATTCTCAAATGTCGCTGTGAGTGGAGAACAATGTGGGTGCCTTTGTATTGCATAAAAGTCTACACATGTCTTTCTATTACTATAAACATAATGAGATGTGGGAGCCAGTAAAGTGGATTACAGGTAGAGGAAATGCAAGAACCAATTTGGAGGGTTACATTGCAATGGCTCCTGGCTTAGGCTGGGAAAGAATACTTTGTACAGTCAGGGAAACAGGATACAATGACCCTATAATCTGCTTATCTCGAGCAAACACCAACATCTCAAGAAGAATTTGTAAACTTGGGTTTCCAGTATGAGGTCTATGATGTTGCACAATAAAATGAAATAAAAATTGAGCCATTTAAGTATGTGACAGGCATATATGCGTATGTTCTCTGATACAACTTTAAAGCAATGTTTAAGAGTTATTTTCACTCATTAGTAAAATGTAGACTGATTGAATGTAAAGGTGATCAGTTCACAATCTAGCTTGCAAAAGTGAGCATTGCTTACTGTTAACTGATGCTTATACAACTCAACCTGTGTTGAATTTTAAAAAGAGTGTGCTATTAGTTGCCGACTGTCAACATTTTCAGCAAAATATACCTATTTCACTGCCAGTCTGGTTTTCAAAGAAAAAAATTAATTGAGGCATGGATAGGCATCAGAAACTTGGAAAAGACCAATTTGAAGCTAGGCCGAAGAAAGCCGAAAAAAAAACAGAAAAGCAGTGATGACTTCTGTCTTTACTGGTGTTTCCTTGCTGCAAATTGAAGTTGACGGCTTTTGTGTTCAAGATGAACCAACAGCCTTGTTAACAATATCCTGAATATATAAAAGTCACATGCATAAACATGCATTCGTAGCATTCTCACTGAGCCATGTTATGAAGGCGGTGTGTTGCTTAGCTGAAGAGACGATAAGAGAGAAAACAAGAGAAATCTGACACAGATAGGCACAATAATGCATGCTTAGCTTTTGAGTGCACAGGTTCAGTTGGCTAGAACTATAGCTTGTGCACAGTGTGCAAGTTAGCGTAAATGCAACTGTATGCCATCCGACAAAAGTATTGTGTAAATGTGCCCCAATATTACTTGAAATAGATTGTGAGGAAAATTCTTACACGTAAGAGAACATTGCATTGGCTTGCCAAGCTGAGCAAGCGACTAAGCACTTCATTAGAACAATTTATTTTAGCATTTATTATACCTAAATAGTACTAAATGACAATACATGAGTGGTCAGCTGTGTGTAGAAGTAATCAACCATTAGCATCCAAGCACAGCCATACAGCTACAAAGAAAAGCTTTGTACCTCTTCTTTGTGACCTTATGACTGCACTTGGGTGGACATTAATGAGTATTTACTCCCTTATTGCAAATATTCTCTACCTTGGGGAAATCACTTTGATCAGTGGAAGAACATCATCATTTACTGGGTGGATTTCTGCAGTGACCAGCTAAAAGGACAAGAGGCTAGTAAGCCTTGTGAGGTGGAAGGCCATTCCAGCCTTTACTGGCAAAAACAAAAATCAATCTTGAAATGCAGTGGCATGAGCTAACTGAGGCACAACAGTACTTGTGCGGCTAGTGCAGAAGGAAAGATGAGTCAGAACAGATTAGTTGGTTATGTGACGGTAAAGAGTTAAAAAGAACCGGCAGTTTCTGCACGACATGAAGAAATTTGAAGATTCGCCTTTGGTGCTGTGAAACTGGAGCTTCAACAATAGTCTGAGCAAATAAAACAAGGGCTCACATCCCCAGGATTCTGGACCATGCGCCTCGAAAAACCGGTCGCGCCATCTCGCGACAGCCGGTGGCGCGGCGGCGCGTAACTCAATGGCGACGAAAAATAAAAATTGATATTTCATCGCGCATAACAGTTAGAAATTAGCTCTCTCGCCTAGATGTTAAATGCATCTTAAAGTTTCATTTAGTCGAGTTTCATCGATGTAGCTTACATATTGCGTTTGCCATGAGCAATGATCTATGACAGCATGGAGCCTATGGCGAGGTCCTGAAAAATACCCCACTTGACTTCAATTTATCGCTCACTACAGCCCTATTTTAAAATATATCGACAAGCTCTAGCAGCTTCACGTAGGGTAATGTCCTACCTTTAAGGAAGTATAAGGTATTTTACATTTCAATGGCGTAAAAGTCTTCCTGCGCTATTTCACTATTGATCATGCATCATCAGCTTTTTCATGAAACGTGTGGCGCCCTCGGTGCGTTGGAAAGGCACACGTCCCTGCTCGCGGCCGGGCTCGAGTAGCGGAGGCGGCTCGATTCCGGCCGTGCCCTGCTACAGTGTCCCTGCTTTGGTAGGTTGCTTTGGGAGGTTGAGCCTGCCGTACGAATGCGCAGTTTTATCAAAAGTGCCCCCATCGGAGGGAGGCTATGGCCATGGGCTGCTACATAAAATGCTACAAGAAAGCGTGTGCCTTCTATGAGGTATATAGATGAAATTATAAGAAGACTCTTTTGTTTGACAGGTACATTTTTCATTAAGCGCGTACAGTGACCACACCGGCATAGGTGATAGTGGAATTGCGTACGCAATAACAGTGCAAAGCAATGAAGCTTCTAGGTACTTTCGTTCAAGCAGTGAAATTTGTAATTCCCGGACGCTCATACTTAGAGCTCACTCACCGATACTTGTATATGGTTCTTGCACTGTGCATTCAAAATTGTAAAATCGTGTCTTAATGTCTACATTTCAACACTCATGTTATTAGCCTCAATAGCAGAAAGCTGTTCCAATCTTTTGTCGATGTGGTGCAAGTGTAGCAAGGATGCGTTGAAGTGAATGTTGCATGTGTTGCACATAAGAGGCGGCAAACCTGATGCTGCGTTTTATGCCAGTAGGTTATTTGTCCAATGTAACAATTAGTAGTGTGGTAGTTCACATTTTTGTCTAGGTTGGTAAAGTGCTTCTCACGATTCGATCGTTCGCCGTCGAGAAGGGGTTTACCATTGCTGTAATCGATGCTAGTTTCGGCAATTCTGTCAAAGATGTACGTGAAGGATGAACCGCTAACGAAGACTTCATAGAGTGGCATGCTGGGAACTATTCTGAAGAGTGTGCCATCAGTTCGGCAAGCCAGTAACTACGCCGTTACCCAGAGCAGCAATCAAGAGTCAAACTCTAGTTAAATGTTCTTGATTATAATTTAAATCTGCTAAGAAATGAGCAGAAGTTATTGTCGGATAACACGATGTTTAAAAGATTACTGGTTTTCTCCAATACGGTGACTCGGCGCTCCACCCAAACCGTTTGTGCAATGCGCCGCTAGCGCGATTCATTAGCGACAGGACGCTGCATGCTCGCGGCCCTGAATATGCAGTGAATTTACCGTGTTGCGAATATGTGCAACAATACCCATAAGCACTTTCGCACGAGTGGCGCGAACATATATTTTTTTTTTTTGCATAAGTTCCAACCTACCCTCGTTTTTTTTTTTCTGCCACTCTCCTATCTACTTTTCGCTATCCTCTCTCTTTGCTTTTAATTCCACCGGTTGCAGTTCCAGTGCTTGAGTGATTAGATAGCAATCGCTGGGCCGGCAACATTTTTAGCTTCCTTTTTGTATTCTCGTCAGTTGTTGTTGCTTCTGAAGCTGTTGGCAAACTACTACTTCTTGGATGTGTGACTCCCGGGGAGTTAGCGCGGCTTTTTAAGCGCACAAACCGCGGGAGTCAGAAGAGGGAGCCGTCTCCACGGAACGATCCCGCGACTTTTAAATGTGCCATGCATCTCCATGTTCCTGGTGCTGGCTCCCTTCCCCTGTCGAGCGGATGGAGAGAATTTCAAGCCGTGGAGAGAAGGGGTTGGGGGGCGATGAAAGAACAACTTAAACGCGAAGAAAAGTTCGGGGAACCTGAAATAGCTTCAAGCCATGAAGAAAAGAGCCACCGAGAGCCCGGCGATCCTTCCATTGTTATAAACCGGACCCCCCTTCCAACGCGTACACGAGCGCCCGCGCGCTGATGCCGACATCTAGCACGGACGCCTCACCTAGGCTTGCTGGCGTCTCCTGCAGTGCGCATGCGCAGACCGGTTTCGGCTTACGCTAAGAGCGCGGACGCTGAGCGCGTACGCCCAGGAAGGGCCATTCGAGTTGGCGCCTCTAGGCCTTTTTTGGGGTGGGATGACTGTCTTTGAAGTGGCACAGGAGGCCTCCGATAATGATGTCCGGCTTGTGTGTAGTTTGCATCCCTTCCTCTCTGAGAACACTGGCCAAGGTTTCGCAGACACCCTTTATGTACTAACTGCATATGCGTTTTTGCCACCAGCGTGTCCTTAGCATAAGCATATCGAGTTGTTTTCGTTGCATCCTTTTCAGTTTTAGATGATACATCGAGTGAAGAATCTTGGGTATCCATTGCCTAGAAATGTTTTCTTTTGCTGATGATGAGTTTTAATGGCGCACAGGCAACCTCGCACCAAGCGCAATGGGTTGAAGTGTTTTCTTCAACACAATGTTAGGTGGAAGACCATTTTCCGAGCACTTCAACCCAAAGAAACCAAGCGCTAGGCTTCGAGAAAATTTCTACCCATTGGAAATCAGTGGGTACACGGCGACACTGCGGAACGAATCACACACCGTCCTCGAGCCGCATGCTCAAAGCGATGTGTCATTGCTATTGTCGCTGATTTTAAAAGAAATATGCAAGAATTGGGAATCGTCTTAACCAAAACTTGCTTGAATTCCACCCTACCCTTAGGGCACAATTTTCAGCACTGTTCCTCCCAAAAAGGCTACGGGAACAAGACGCACAACACGCAGCATCAAACGGATGAAGAACGTGGAGAGGTGGTAACGGAAAGGGCCAAGGATGATTTGAGCAGGTGCATAGGTACGGAGAAATTCTTTTTCAAGAGCTACACGTGCAGCCGGTAGCAGGGTGGTAACAGGGTGGAAGAAAACGACAGTGGGGAGGGATCTCCTGCTGTGCCTTTGCCTGCCTTTCTTGTTTTTTCTCCTTTTACTTTTCCTCGAATCGTGGAGCGCAGTCCATGGTTGCTTTTTGGATGCGCTATGTTTCTGTTCCCTATGGTGCGAAGCACGAGCTGCACGACATAGTCGGCGCCTCTGCGAAAACGGCCCGGAAAGGTCATGGACGTACTCTTGCCTCCAGGCTGTCACAAAAAAAAACTTACAACCGCTAATGTGTCAGTCATGGCAAAGGGTTTCTCCTCTCGCTGACAAAAATTTCCCCAAAAAGACATCAGAATTTCTGCAGAAGATTCTTTACTGCCTTCCGCCAAACTAAGGAATTCCACCAGCCTGGATAAAAGCACAGCGCATGGCACAGGTAGACAGTGCCACCAAAATCAATTTCGGACGAGTTAGCCTGGTTACGCCAGTTGCAACTAGGAGTGCTAGCACTTCGGTTTTCAGTGCTGTTTCAGTGTTCGGTTCCGTTGCGCATAGATGCAGCTGATGAAGACGACGATATCCAAAATACAGCGCAAGAGACTGGTATTTTATGACGCAGAATGTTCGGCTGCGGCGGTGTGGCAGTCGACGGCGGCAAAAAAGCGCTCCGCTGCCGCCGACGCCAGCGAATCGCCCGGAAAAACGCTCCATGCGGGCCACGCTTAACGCAGTAACCAGCAAAACGTATGCGTTCTCGCCGCCTCGGGTTCGGAACTCACTCGCGGCCGTAAAACATTTTCGATTATTTTATTTCAGGTCAAGTAAATTTCAGACATACAAAGAGGCCACGTCGAAATCCAAAATTGAAGCCTCAGTGCTGCAATAAAAAATGCCTTTGTTCGCGTCTCCGCGGGTTCGACTCCCATTCGTGGATATTTGTGATTGCCATTTCTGCCTCTTTTTTTCTATGCTCGGGACGGAGTGGACATACATAGGCAAGAGATGATTTTTCTAGGCTCTCAACCTCCGGATTAGTGCTTGCGCACTTATAGCTGCCGATGGAATAATTTTAGACAGCCCGAAGGACAGCTCAAAGAAAGCATTTGTAGAAATTCGCGTACCGGGCATGGCTACGACTTGAGGTGAGAACGTATCTATAGCATGAATGATTAGAGCTGCATTGATAGAGCATGCTGCTGGCGGTGGTGAAAAAAAAGAAGCGGATGGTCTGAGCGGCCATCGCCCCTCACGCTCTCCTAACAACGTACCTTAATTCCCTGATCCTTATGAACGATAGATATATATGGTGTATTCCTAGTTGTAACGAGGCTAGGTGTAACGAGGCTTGTTCTAAATCTAGTTTTGACGAGGCTGAAAACGAAGCAAGCGAAGTTAGTTTCTTTTCGAGCTGAACGATTCGCGGATGAGTTGTCACGTATGATGCTATCGAAATGAACTGCTGACGTAGCGGTGACATTTTTCTTATTTTAAAGTTCTATAATTTACCTATTACTGAGCGTAGTTCATTAGGACGTGGTTGCATCTGAGCCCTGACAACCTGAATGTGTTCAGCGGAAAAATGGAAAAACAAATTATTAGAGCTTTAAGTATATTTGAGTTTCTTGCAGGAATGTTTCGACTAAGAGAGTCAAGGAAAACTATGTTATCACGACGTGAATTTTATTTGATCAAGAGCCGATTAAAATTACCTGTTGCAGTTGAAATGATTTCATCTGTAAGAGTGAAGACTCGGAGCGGGTGGTAGGCCCTTGGGGAAGAATTACATCTCCAGTTAGCATCAGCAAGCAAGCCATTTAAATATATTGAAATAGTTCATAGTAACCGTTTTGATCACAGGGGGGTACTGGGAAGGAAACGAATAAAAGAAAGCGTTTTTCGCTTCTTTCAGATTTAGTAGGAATGTACGCGTATACTAAACCGTAAGCACCGACCAGAAAGACATGTAACCAGTAACGTTTTTTGGTTCTTACGTTTTCCGCTTCGGTTCTATTTTATGCATTATTTGGGCTTGGTATTTGTTATTGCGCGTTTCTCTTAGTCTTATGGCACGGCTGTGCCTTGAAGCTTCTACTTTATCACCGCGCTTTTCTTTGGCGCGCCGGGCATCTTCCCGGGCGTTTGCTAGGAGCATGCTTTGTTTGAGTCGTTTATTGTTCGTAACTATTTCTTTTTGTCTTATTAATGCTGCATATTCACAGGCTAAGTGTACTTAGCTGTGACGGTTACGGGTCTTCTCATGTGTGCATAACTTTAACCGAAAGTTTGTCTTTATGTTGATTTGTATCTGCTGAGCAGTTGATTTTCTGTTAATCGTCCATGACTCCCATGATTTTTATGGAAAAGCCTAATGTCTATACGGCACTCTTGTAATAAAAGGAAGTTGGTGCTGCATGTGTGTGGTGTAGTCTTCGCTGCAGCATGTCTCTCCACGATGGCGATGCTGTAGGACTGGAAGATATATTTCCAGCATGTGTAGAATTATTTGGTGATCCTAAACATCTTCACAAAAACAGCGCGTACGAAAGTGCGGATGGCAAGGGCACGCTGCATGCTATGATCCCGTCAATATAGTTGTTTGAAAATACACAGACATACTATCGGTTAGCAAAAGACAAAAACCAACGCAAATTTGGCTGCGGCACAATGAAAGACATTTAAAACTAAAAAAAACCTCTCATTTACGGCAAACGTTATCACGACTGCGGCTTTCAAAACCACTGAAGGATTTCTGTGCTAGGACAGGCTTAGGCTTTTTTCTGGGCGCTGTACAAAGTGACACTGAAAGGCACGCACTAACGGTGTTACTGTTCCCTAGTCAAAGGTGATTCGGCCAAGTCCGGGAAATCAGCTTCGAAGGCGCAGCAAAGGTGTCTGCATTGGTGGAAGGGGTGGGTGGACAATTTTCAATTCTCAGAAAATAAGAATGGTTTAGCCGGGGCGAACACATGTGCATGTGCATGGAAGAAACACACGCCAGAAGTGGAAACGTTTTGCATTCCATACGTGAAAGGCGTGAGCGAGACGCTGGCACGCATTCTCGGTAAAGAAGGGTGCTAACAACGCACAGTCTATTGAGTGGCTTTACGACTACCACCATCGGACGCCTTCTCTCCCCCCCCCCCCAAACGGCCGTCACCCAAAAGAAAGGGCCCAAGAGGTTGTATACCAAATGTCCTGCTCGGTCTTCCCGGAATCGTACATAGGGGAAACGAAGAACTTCGCCGAAATAATGAGGCAACACAAAGCGGACGTCCGACAAATGAACCGTGACCGCAGCGCTGCGGCCGAACACTGCGAGGCATGCGACCACCGAATGGACGTTGACGGCACTAATGTACTGGAAACCGAAGCTAACCCGCACAGGAGGCTTCTACTTGAGTCGTGGCACATCCAACAGACAGGTAAGAATGTTAATCGCTCCCTGGGGACACTTCCCGCTTCTTACATCCATGGTTTGCAGCCACTGACCCGGATGTCTTCAACACGAGGGCTTAAAAAGCCGAGGTTCGAACCATCCGAGGGTTTGTCGACAACCCGGCGCCGAGATGCGGCGATTTCCCTGTTAATCCCCGTCAGCAGGAAGCGTGCATGGCGAGGCAAGCGGGCGTAGACCGGCGAAGGCAAAGACCGAGCCAGAGGAAAGGAGCCAAGACGTTTTCCCGAAACCGCCCGCCCCCCTTCGCCCGTCTAAGGAAACCACCGCAGTGATAGCGTAGCATAGCGCATGGTCAGCGCGGACGCGGCAAGCAGACCCCGCGTCCAAGCCGCGATGGCGTCGAAGTCAGAGGATGGGGCATACCAACGGGTCCCGAGAAGCGGGCCTGCTTAACGAAACGCTGAAGCGTGTTCAGAGGCAGCAACGACAGGCTGGCGCCTCTTTCCAGATTTTGCGGGGACGCCTGTCAACAGTCGTCCCGAAGACGAGTAGTCTACTACTCGCAGCGGTAGCGATCGGTTGAATATCGGTAATTGGCGTAAAGCTGGGAGCCGCATGGGAATGTTTTGATATTTTTTCATGTTTCTCTTTTTACCTTTTAAGGGAGAGAGTTTGAGTAATACTGTGGAAGAATTGGGCGTGGCACGTAAACCTGTTGGCCCAAGCATTTCGAGGGTTCATTCCCGGAATTACATTTTCTTATAGCAATTTAGATGTGCTGTGTATTTCAGGGAGAGGGTTTGAACCTTGCCGAAATTGGAGGGCGTGCCATGAAGTTTGTAAACCAATGATGGGTTAGTTTGCTGTTGATTGGGCAATGCAAGAGGTGGGCCGGGTTTCTAGGTCTTTAAAACCAGGGTCCGGAGCCATGGGAGATCGTTCTGAGCTAGATTTAGATCCCTTGCATCTTCGGCGGTGCCAATGAAGGAAGATTTTCCCTTAGCCAGTTCCATGTAACCGCCATCGCCCCCCATACACCTTGCCCTCGTCTCCCGCATCCTTTAAGCTCCTCAGGACCTGGCTGTCTCGCTACTGTCTGTCATCAGCTGCATCTGGTTAGCCAGTTCCCTGCGTCCATTGACTTTCTTCTGCTGAAGTTTTGATGTACCACCTGCTCGAGAGAGTCATTGCCAAAACGGTAAGTAACAACCTTCCCAAGCCATTTCTTTAAGCACCTCGGTCCATGTTACGTTTAGTGTTTGTTTGCATGTCCTGATTACACAATTCAGGGCGGTCTGTAGAGCTTGTTGGTAACTTTTTTTAATTCCTACAGCATGACAAGCGTAGAGCTTACATGCGTGTGCAATCACTGTGAATTTGGTTTGTGTGGAAGGATTGTCACGGAAATTCAGTGTGGGGTCATCGTTTCGATTAAAGAAGATAAGAGGCTTAGGCAGAATTCGACACAACCACTAGGTTGCGAACCAAACGCGCTCGAGGCCACAAGCACGCTTTGGTGTTTTGGGGAAAGGAAATGGCGCAGTATCTGTCTCGCATATCGGCGGACACCTGAACCGCGCCGTAAGGGAAGGGATAAAGGGGGGAGTGAAAGAAGAAAGGAAGAAAGAGGTGCCGTAGGGGAGGGCTCCGGAATAATTTCGACCAGCTGAGGTTCTTTAACATGCACTGAAATCGAACAGTACACGGACCACTAGCATTTCGCCTACATCAAAATCCAAGCGCTCCATAACGATCGCAAAGTACAACATTGATGACTTGACTACACAACTCCTCATTGCGGCAGCACTATGAGCAGTACTTTTGAACAAAGAAAAGAAATCGCGCTGAAATTAAGAAATTTGGGGAACACTTAGCTCCGCCTTGTTGGTATGATGCTATAGCATTAACAGGTCTTTTCTGCGGCTTGGTGTCCTCTGCATATTTTGTATTCGAAATTTCAGGCTATTTCGCATGGTCTCATGACGTAACATTTAGCCCGGCGAGCAATGAGCACTCGACCGTATAACCAGCCAACAGCCACCCGCTAGTGCACCTCCCATCTCGGACATGTGACGGCGCTTGGTCATGTCACCAGGTATCGTAATCTAGTATCTTAACCCCGCTCAGCCACAGCGTTTAATGCCGGGATGCATGAGGCGTTTTTACGGCGTGAGGCCGGCGATTTTCACCCGATGGTGAGCGCCGCCACCAATGTGGACCTACCAGATAATTTTCGCACGTCGTCCGGCGACGGTTGATGAGGCGGCGGCTGACGCGAGCGAATAGGTGCGCAGAAAGCCCGCTCTTTTCCGATATGACTGCTTGCGCACGTCGCCGTCGACGAGGCCGCCATGGCCGACGAGCACGTGGCGACTTGGGGGGCGGGCATGGAAACGTGACTGTCTTGAAGATAAACGATTCATCAAGCATAGCATGTCTTTTTTTTATGGGGACATGAATTACTGTCGTATGAAAATGGGCGCGCGCGTTTCCTCAAGGCCGGTGGAAGAAAACCACGCGCGCAAAGAGCCTGTGTTGTCTCGAGCGTGTGGTTCTCGATATCTGGACATGTTCAAGCGGAGTAATGTGATGAAAAAAAAAATCCGAGGGATCTGGTTGCATGTTACATTCTCGAATTTCCTGTTTACATTATTCCTACGTCATAAGACAGGCCGGTGATCAGCCATGGAACTTAAAAGCTTCACATCCTGAGCCGGCCCTCGCCCTCCTAACCAAGCCAAACTTGCGACAAGCCAAGTGGGAGCTCCGCGTTTTTGCGCCACTGCATGCAATGGACTCTACCGTGGCGCGCGCGCGCACACCCACACACTCAGCCCAACACACACACACACACACATGCAGAAAAAGGCAGTGAACTAGGGCGCCAGAAAGTCACGTGCATGCAGGTACAATTCCTATACAATCGCATCCCGGAAATGGTTACACGTTTAAATGGTATTATTCAATAATTTGTACGCTGAGCAACCTGTCACCATACTTGTGTATAAATAAATGCAGGAAACACATGTTGTGTGCAAGCAGCCTAGGTAAAATGATCAGCGCCGTTCGTATGTAGAAGGCAGCATATTTTCATTTTTGCGAAAGCATAGCAGCTCATAAGGAGGAAAATCAGGCGTTGTCCTCCCCAGAGGTTTGGAAAAACCACGTGACTTAATCAGAAAAAGAAAAATTAAGTTTCGTAAATAAAATACTTTCCGAAGTGGGTTCCGCACCCACGAAGGGAACCCGCCGCATTGGCTCAGTGGATAGGGCGCGATGTCAGTGCACGCTAAACATCCCCAGGTGGTCTAAATTATTCCAGAACCCTCCACTACGGCACCTTTTTCTTCTTTTTTTTCACTCCCTCCATTTTCCCTTTACGGCGCGGTTCAGGTGTCAGCCGATATGAAAGACAGATATTGCGCCATTTCCTTTCTCAAAAAACCAAATTTCAATTTTTACTTTCAAGGTTAGTTTCTAAAATTGGTTTTGAGGAAAGGAAATGGCGCAGCAACTGTCTCACATATATCGGTGGACGCTCGAACCACGCCGTGAGAGGACTGACCTCTGGCCCACTTGAAGGTCAAAACCGTAAGCACCGCGAAATCGTTACGAGGTAGCATAGTGAAGCTTTCGCATCAAAAGTGAAGGAAAATAATGTTGCCGGCCGTGGCAATTGCTATCTAATATCTTAACCACCCGAGCTGCAGCCGGCGGAGGAGAAAGGGAAATGATATCGAGGAGAAATATAAAGGGGAGCGATAGCAAGGAAGCACAGGATCGAGTATTCGGGTGTGGCTCAATCCCCGGTCTGCTTTCGAAGGGGGATGCCATTCACATACCTGGCTTAATATCTCATATGGGCCCTTGAGGCTTGGGTGTTACGCATATTTTTGAAAGTATGGCGGAGTGCTTGGCGTAACGCACTCTGGCACAGGTCAGCCCGGTATTGCACTGCCTCCGGGATTGGCCCGTGGCCTACGGGCTATTGCGCGCGCTTTTCTTCTGTCTCTTTGCTCCCATCTTTCACCTCCTACTATCAGCACGCAGGCAGCTGGGCGTGGCTCCGCGTTGAGCCAGTAAGCAAGCCCGTGCTTTTCCTTTCGTCCTTCTGTCGACAACTCAACTCAACTCGAAAAAAGGAAGCACAGGGGCTCGAGCTGGGTTTGGGTATCGTCGCCTTCATCAACTTCCATTCGGGCGGCGTGAACTGATCAGCTTGGCTGGCCATTGCATTAGAGCAGCACGCCATCGCCGCAGCCGAACACCACGCTGCAAGCTTTCTCCTTCACAGCTCGTCAGTAGACTTAATTGTTGTCCGTAATTTTTTTCCCCGTTGCGAAAAAACTTGACAATTATGGTGAGTCAGGTTATAACTGCAACCTCTTTCGAAAAAATAAAAACACTGACGTGTAAACAAATGCGCAACACAAGGTTCTTACTGATGCTTATACGGCCGCTCGTTCTGTTCTGTCACCAGTCATCAGATTTTCTGTACAGCAAAACACCATTTACCATGAAGACACAGACCGTCCCACGGGGAAAAGTTGGGTGCAGCGCTAAAAAAATTCTATTCCACGCATTATGCTCTGGACTCACTGAGTGATAGCTGGGCCTTGGCACAATTCTGGAACGTTTAGCCATATCTTGTGTGATGTGCATATATACCGCCAGTAGTTTTTGACAAATGGCCCCTCAAAGTCGGACAAAGACGGGGCGTGTACACCGCTTCAACGCCAACCCGACTTCTTTCTTTTCTTGCACCGCAGTAAAGGAACAGACTAGGGGAGCCGCACAGTCAGCCCGTTTCGAACACGCTGGGTGGAAAAAAAAACAGAAACGCGAAGGGTGCCCCCCTCCCGAGGAGCTTGGCTTGAGGGGAGGACACACAAAGCGGACAATGGGCGAAGCTTACTAGCGTCTCTCTCTCAAACCGGGAGGAAGAATGTAAGAGAAGGAGGAGGAGCTCAACTTCATACGGCCCGTGGTGGCGGCGTTGTGAACTAGGAGCGGATGAACCAGAATCTGGCCATGCAAGGAAAGGAAATTACGCCAGTATCTCGGAGTACTGTATTACTTCACAAGCCAGGCACAAAAGTAAACGAAAACAGATTTTTAATGTTTGGCTTCATCAAAGCCAGGTAGGAAAATTCTAAAGGTTATAACTTTTTTTTCGCGTGATTAGCTTCTCGCTTACGCGACAAGAGAAGTGTTAACAACGGACTACGTTTTTGTCGTGGAGGAATTCTGTGCACCGGTTGTAAATGTGGGCGGAGCTTCACTGCGGAGAAGTTTGATGAGACTATACATACCGCTCACGACGATGCACTGTCATTTATACTTATACCAAGAGTGACGACGCGCTGGAAGAGCGGTTTCTGTTGTCACAAAAGGGATGTACTAACCGTGGGGTGCCCCTAACCGCGACAAAGGCACGGTTGTTTTGACCGCAAACCGTGCGTTCCCTGGCGCTGTGGAGGAGTGCCAGACCCGGTGGCGCACCATCCGGGACGCTTACCTCAAGCGCAAGAAGCGCCGACGCATCGACCCCAAGGGGCAGTGGAGCGTACTGGACCGGGAGCTCGGCTTCCTCGATCACTTCCTGAGGCCGCGAACGTGGGTGTTGTGTACAGGGCGTCAAAGAAAAAGGAGAAAATAGGTGCCGTAGTGGAAGGCTCCGGTCGAAATTATTACGGAGCCCTTCACTACGGCACCTCTTCCTTTCTTCTTTCACTCCCTCCTTTATCCCTTGCCTTACGGCGCGGTTCAGGCGTGCAGCGATATATGAGACAGATACTGATTCATTTCCTTTCCGCCAAAACCTATTATTATTATTATTATTATTATTACTATTAATATTATTATTAAATAATAGTAATAATAATAAGACAGGACGACACCTGCCCGCCTTCGCGTCACAAGCACAACCTCGCGCGACTGCGACGTGTCTCAGCGGCCATTTAAGCGAGCGCCCGGTTTTACCAGGCTTTACTGTCCGCACAAAGCTGCACGAAGCGCGACTCGCTCAGACTCGCACTAGATCGCCGCGTTGCTGGGTGGCACACAAGCGACTGCGTACGCCATGTCCATTTCGCGGACCGAGGGCGTCTGCGTCTGGGAGCAGTCGCGCTGCTTTCCTTTCGCCTGGTCCGAAAAGCGATGCTGACGAAGAGTAGTCGACAAGCCAGCCTGCACCACACCGTCCGTCTATTCTGCTAAGGCTTCACAAAGAGCGTATACCATCACATAAGTAACGTTTCGTGCTTCGGGATCAAGGGCAACCATTCTTTGCACCACAAATGGACGCATCATGTGCGGTGTCGACACCAGTGTCTCGAGGTGACGCAGTACCAATGCCCACTTGAGCCGGCGCTGGCGTGCGGTGGACACTTGTGTACACGATAGTACACGTCGTCATTAGCTCCCTTTCATTTCCAACCAGCAATGTCTTGCGTCTCTCGCGACCATCGTATATGGCAGCACATTTTGAGGTGGAATATTTTTTATCCTTTCTTTTGACGCTAAGTGGGCCACATGCTAAATGGAAACGGCTTATAATAAAGTCTGCACATCTTCAACCAAAAACTAATTTGAAACCCAACATTTCGAAGCCGGCTCGGCTCCTTCATTGGGGGTGGCTGGGGGCACTAGCTGGCGTCTTTAAGGATGAATGGAGGGGAGGAGATCAAAAGAACGAAAGCTGTGATGTGAAAGGCGTGGAGGAGGAAGGAGGTTAAGGCTGTGAGTCATGTTATTGCACTGTGGGCAGGCGGCCATTGGAGACTTTTCTTCTTTGAGTTGCAGAGCGAAGTCCCTGTGCATCATACTGGGGGGATGTTTCCTGTTGTGCGGTTGATGTTCGGGGTAGCTTGGATGTACTATAGGATTCGAATGGGAGCCTTTTTTATGGAAACGACACTGTGAGAGGGTTTCCTCTTAGATTCCGCTAACATCAGGCCGCGAACTGTCAGCTCCCGCTCACGCACCACCGCTGTGTGAATAAATGCAGTCCTCCGTCATTCTTGCAAGAGAACTGGACGTGTTCACGATGTAACGGGGAGCACAGACAACAGAGTTGATTACGGGAGGAAGTAAACAAGGGGCGGCGAGGAGTAGTCGGGTGGGCAGACGAGGTCAGGAACTGTAGGGGACATAGCGGGGCTGCACGGTTGATTGCAGATGAATGGAAGACGTCTTTACCTTGCAGTGGACAGGTCTGCGCCGATTAAGGTGGTGGTGACGACGAAGTGGAGGAGTCATTACCATCGGCGCGTAAAATCGAAAAACGAAAACCATAACTAAAGAAAAAAAAAACATTCGCTCGCCATGCGGCCAACGAGCATACAGAAGGCCATAAGTGATCTCGGGAGTTCACTTTTTTCCAAACCATTCTGAATAATAATAATAATAATTGGTTTTTTTTGGGGGAAAGGAAATGGCGCAGTATCTGTCTCATATATCGTTGGACACCTGAACCGCGCCGTAAGAGAAGGGATAAAGGAGGGAGTGAAAGATGAAAGGAAGAAGAGGTGCCGTAGTGGAGGGCTCCGCAATAATTTCGACCACCTGGGGATCTTTAACGTGCACTGACATCGCACAGCACATGGGCGCCTTAGCGTTTTTCCTCCATAAAAACGCAGCCGCCGCGGTCGGGTTCTGAACGTGGACTGCTTTTCACGAGCCGTCTTAGCACAGTGCGCAGAACCGCCGTAAATGCGCATGGGCGGCGAGCTAGTAGCGGAAGAAGTTAGATCGGCCAGCGGGCGAACTCGGAAGGTAGCAGTTAAGGGGTAAAAGCCGCTTTAACACCGCACTCTGCCAGCCCGAGTTTGAGTGCCTGCTACATCCTCGCTGCCACGTCTCTTCCTCGCAGGAGGCGCTGGGCGCTGAACGGGGCGGCCCGGGCGGTTTCTCCGGCCGAGGTCGCAGTCGAACGCGAGCAGCCTGACGAAGACGACGAAATGCGTGAGGCTGCGGCGGCTGAGGCAGCGGCTGTGGCGGTGGCGCCAGCAGCACCAGCTCAACCCTGCCCTGTGGCCATGCGGCCGGCTGCCGTTCTGCCGCACCACCTGGCGGCGGGGGGCGCGGCGGCGCAGGAGTGCTCTTCGGACCCCGAGGAACTCTTTTGCCTCAGCCTAGCGGCGGACCTCAAGCGACTCCTGCCCCGCGAACGACACATGGCCAGGATGAAGATGCTGCAGACACTTCACGACTTGGAGTTTGGCGAGAACATCGGAGAGGCCGCGCTCGGAGAACCGTAGACGGTGCACGGTTTTGCGGAGGACAAGAAAGAAGGTGGCTTCAGCGAGCACCCCCATCATCAGCCGGCAGAAACTTGTAGCTTTCTTTTTGTTTTTTTTACTAGGAATGAAAATACATTGTCTGTTGGGTGGCACGCGCATGTCTCATCAATATAGCATTTGCTTTCAACACACTCTAAGCCAGTAACGACTGAAGTGTGCTACACCTTTCCTAACCTACACAAGTACCACATCATCTTTCCAGACAGATATGACAGCATCTGCCCCTGGTGTGGCGAAATTCCAACAACATATGTAACATGGGGCTGCTCCGATCCCAAGCCCCCGAACTAGACAAACATCACTCCGAGGAACAGTGGGAGTCTGCCCTGCTCAGCTCTGACTTGGCGACGCAGCGAAAGCTGATATCCCAAGCAAGAGCAACTGCGGTGGACATTGGGGTCCTGAAATAAGGACTCCACCCAAAATCTGTATTTTCGCCTGTCTATCCTACCTTTTTGGAATAAATGTTTTCTACTACTACTACTACTTGGTGACTTACAGGACTGATAGTCGAGTGCAACCGAGCGTGCACAGTCAGTTTCCCTTAGCAAGGAGCAATAATAATAAATTGTTTTTTGGAAAGGAAAGGGCGCAGTGTCATCTATCGTTGGACACCTGAACCACGCCGTAAGTGACGGGATAAAGGAGGGAGTGAACGAAGTAAGGAAAAATGAGGTGCAGCAGTGGAGGGCTCCGGAATAATTTCGACCACCTGCGGATCTTTAACGTGCACTGACATCGCACAGCACATGGGCGCCTTAGCTTTTTGCCTCCATAAAAACGCAGCCGCCGCGGTCGGGCTCGAACCCGGGAACTCGACCGGGAACTCTAGTTAAACTCCTATAAACGATAATTTACATGTCCGCAGTACAGAGAAAAAAACAAACAAACTTGGATTGGGCCTTCCGCACGACCCGCAGCAACGAACATCGCAGAGAAAGAAGTCAGCATGGCGGCGCTGCGAGCGCATGCTGGCGGTGCCTGTGCACGTGCGGTTCCCGCGGCAGCTCGTGGTGGCGCTGTGGTGGGCAGAGCGCTCTGTCAGTCACCGCCGGAAAGACGAGGAAGACGGTGGCACGCGGCTCCGAAGCCCGATCCCGACGACGACGATCAGTGCTCCGTTCCATCGGGTCCGCGCAATGGCCTCCTTCAACGAGAAGCTCGTCCAGGAGGTGAACAAGCACACGCAGCTCTGGGACCAGCAGTCCAAGCTGCACAAGGAGGCCGGCTACCGGGAGGCCGCCTGGATGGAAATCGCCGCCGCACTGGATGTGACCGGTGAGACGCGGCCTCTTTGCACGTTGCGTTGCCCGCACACACAGCCGGCCTCGCGCTCCGGTCTCGAACGCGTACGTCTCCGCGGAGGTGCACTGCAACCTCGCAGCTGGCTTCGTCGCAGACACTTGGTGTGGACCGCGTCTTATACGGAGTCGCTGGCACCGTACGATGCGGAATCGGCCTCCTTTTACGTATTTCCGTGAGCCTTTTTCAGCTTCCCTAGGCTCCTTTGGCGTGCTGATGGCACAGCTGATGGTGCCTATAGAAGGACGTGTCTTTTGGATGAGCGCGCGTTTCACCTGTTCTCGTCAATGAGAATGCTGTGCCGGGAACGAGTGTCGTACCGATGATTGCGGGCTCATAGCCGGAGTGTCTTCGCGACAAGCTGCCGCGTGGAATTGCATGGTCTCTGGTCCGTTGTCGACAGGCGTCCTAGTTGACGGTGCCTTAGATCCACGATCTGCTGTATCTGGTCTAAACCTTCTGCTGCCACGTCAGGTCTGTACCTCGAAGACTGCTGGCTCTCTCGAAGCGATATTAGTATTTTGCTGCCGCGTCCAGTACTGTGCCGGAAGCCTTTCCTCTCACGACTGCCCGTCGTCGCAATTAATCAGCCGACGGTGGCTGGGGTACTAAAAGGCCTAGGCCAGGCACGTGTCCGTGGGGGTTGGGGGGCCCGAGCAACTCCTCAATGTCAAGCACCTCCACCCCCTCCTTTCCGTTCTTGAGGCAGGGCCCTGTAAGGAGTCCCTTGGGCCCTCCCGAAAAAATTACTGGCTACGTGCCGGGCCTAGGCTACTTACTCTCAGGATAACGTAACGTTCGTTATTTTCTTTCATTTGCGTTCGATTTTCTTACAGCTATAGATATGTGAGGCAGCACCCTCTTAAAAGGCACCGATTTCGCCGTCGGCCTCCCAATATGCCATAACCAAATACCCGGTTACGGCGTTAGTGTGCTTAACACCAGAACGCAGGATCGAACCTCGGTGCGGCGGCCGCGTTTCTTTGAATATGGTAGAAATTATTTCCGAGCCCTCAACTACGGAAGCTTTTTTCCTTCATTCTCTTAGTCCCTCCTTTATCCTTTCCCTTACGGCGGTTTAGGGGTCCGCCAATATGTGAGAGATACTGTATCATTTCCTTTTCCAAAAAAATAATTACCCAATTTTCTCACCCGCCGCGGTGGCTCAGTGGTTAGAACGCTCATCTCCTGATCCGGAGTCCCCGAATTTGGACCCGACCGCGGTGGCTTCGTTTTTATGGAGGCAGAAGGCTAAGACGCCCGTGTGCTGTGCGTTGTCAGTGCACATTAAAGACCCCCAGGTGGTCGAAATTATTCCGGAGCCCTCCAATACGGCACCTCTTTCTTCCAGATACTGCGCCATATACTTTCCACAAAATCTAAATATTATTATTATCAGTAGTAGTAGTAGTACTATTAATAATTTTCTCACATATCTCGGTGGACACCCGAACGGCGCCCGTAAGCGAAAGAAAATGAAATGAAATAAAAATGGTTTCAAGGAAAGGAAATTACGCCTGTATCACATATCTCGGAGTACCACTTGCCAGCCACAAAAGTAAACGAATCAGTTTTTTTTATGTTTGACTTTATTAAACCAGCCAGGTATGAAAATTCTAGAGCTTACAACTTTTTTGCGATTAGCTTCTTGTTTATGTGAGAAGTGTTAACAACTGACTACGGTTTTGTCGTGGAGGAATTTTGCGCATCGGTTGTAAATGTGGGCGGAGCTGCACTGCAGACAAGTTGCATGAGACTATACATACCCCTCACGACGATGCACTGTCATTTATACTTATACCAAGAGTGACGGGGCGCTGGAAGAGCGGTTTCTGTTTTAACGAAAGCTATATACTAATCGTGGGGTGCCCCTGAACGCGACAAAGGCATGGTTGTTTTCCCCCCAAACCGCGCGTTCCCTGGCGCAGTGGAGGAGTGCCAGACCCGGTGGCGCACCCTCCGGGACACGTACCTCAAGCGCAAGAAGCGCCGGCGCGCCGGCGCCAACGGGCAGTGGAGCGTGCTGGAGCGTGATCTCGGCTTCCTCGATGACTTCCTGAGGCCGCGAACGTGAGTGTTGTGTACAGAGCGTGAAAGAAGAAAGGAGGAAATAGGTGCCGTAGTGGAGGGCTCCGGTCGAAATTATTCCGGAGCCCTTCACTACGGCACCTCTTTCTTCCTTTCTTCCTTCACTCCGTGTCTGTCTGTTGTTGCCAGTTAGAGAGAAAAGGAAAGTGCACAGGCCTGCTCAATGACTCTAGCCGAGCCACAATCGCTACCTCGTGCAGATAGTAGGGGAGTTGAAAGATGGGATAGAAAGACAGGATAGTAAAGACGCGCTAAAGACAAGGCCGATCCCGGAGGTAGTGGAATACCGGGCCAACCGATGGCGGGAGTGAAGCATCCTTCAAACTCTCCGCCACATTTCCAAAAATAAGTCCAATTGGACCCGTAACAGATACTCTACTGGGGCCGGACTTTCACTCCCTCCTTTATCCCTTCCCTTACGGCGCGGTTCAGGCGTGCAGCGATATATGAGACAGATACTGATTCATTTCTTTTCTGCCAAAACCATTTATTATCATTATTATTATTACAGGAAGACACCTGCCCGCCTTCGCGTCACAAGCACAACCTCGCGTGACTGCGACGTGGCCCAGCGGCTACTTAAGCGAGCGCCCGGTTTTGCCATGCTTTACCGTCCGCACAAAGCTGCGCGACTCGCACTAGATCGCCGCGATGCTGGGTGGCACGCAACCCACTGCGTACGGCATGTCCATTTCGCGGACCCAGGGGGTCTGTGTCTGGGAAAATTAATAATAATAATTCACGAGGCGTCTCAGGCTTTTCACGAGGCGTCTCAGCACAGTGCACAGAACCGCCGTAAATGAGCATAAGCTGTGGGCGGCTGGCGGAAGGAAATTAGATTGGCCAACGGGTGAACTCGGAAGTTAGCGGTTACGGGGTAAAAGCCACTATAACACCGCACTCTGTCAGCCCGAGTTTGAGTGCCTCATACACCCTCGCTGCCACGCCTCTTTCCCTTTTCCCTCGCAGGAGGCGCTCGACGCTGAACGCGGCGGCCCCGGCCGATGTGGAAGTCAAACAGGAGCAGCCCGGCGAAGACGCCGAAACGCGCGAGGCAGCGGTGGCTGCGGCAGCAGCACCACCTCAGCCCTGGCCTCTGGCCATGCGGCCGGCTGCCGTGATGCCGGATCGCCTGGCGGCAGGGGGCGCGGCGGCGCAGGAGCTCTCCTCGGACCCCGAGGAGTTCTTCTGCCTCAGCTTGGCGGCGCACCTCAAGAGACTTGTGCCCCGCGAACGAAGCATCGCCAGGATGAAGATGCTGGAGACACTGTACAACTTGGAGTTTGGCGACAACATCGGAGAGGCCGCGCTCGGAGAACCCTAAGCAATGCACATTACGGAGGACGAGAAAGAAGCCGGCTTCAGCGAGCACCCACTCATCAGCCGGCAGAAACCTGCACCTTTTTTGTTTTTGTTTGACTAGGAATGAAAATACATTGGCTGTTGAGTTGCACGCGTATGTCTCATCACTACAGCATTTGCTTTCAACACATTACAAACCAGAATGGAGTGAAGTGAGCTACTTGGTGAGATTCGAGGACTGACAGCTGAGTGCAACCGAGAGTGCACAGTCAGTTGCCCTCAGCGAGGAATAAACAAGCTCGATACTTCGAAAGCAAGCGATTGTAAAGTATAAGTAAAGCCGAAAGTTGGGCGAGTTGGTGAACGTTCATGATTAAAATGCAGCGCAAATAAAACACGACAGACAGAAATGACGACGCAGACAAGCGCTAGTCTGCGTCAAGCTGTCTTTCGTGTTTATTTGCGCTATATTCTACGTCATGTCGAACTCTAGCTTTCGTCAGCGTGCCAAGGTAGCTCATCTCATCAGTTTTATGGCGCATCACGTCTGTTCAGACAAAGATCATGCGCTACTAAAGGTCACTGCATTAATGCGCTCAGCACGGTTAGCTGATGAAGGTCAAGCCTGTGGAAACCTGTTTCCCCCCTCCATTTCGATGCGGCCCATCTTCATCGTCGGCCGTCGGGGACGGGCAGCACGGGTTGGGCAAGGAGGGAAGTCTCCCTCATGGGGGAAAGGGAACGGCGACGGGAGCGCCACCTCGTAGGTGGCGCTCTTCGGGATCTTCGGGATCCGGCCAGCGTTACGAGCGGTTGGAGCCGCACGCTCTAGTCACCGTCCGCGGCAGGCGCACGGGGATCCGTCGTGCCTTGCCGCTGGACTTCTGGTTCCAGGCAGCGAAGCGAGTGCATCAAACGCGTGCTCTGGTCGCATTCCCCAGCAAATGCTAGGGAATTGTTTTGCCTCAAGCATGCGGCGCGCACGGGAAATCCCGGCCGCCATTGTCGGCGCATACAAATGTTCGCTGCCGATGCCTCCGAAGTCGCACCCCTGCCCCAGCCGGTAAGTCGGAAGTCCTTCTTACGTTGCCTTCTACTTCCGAGGATGCCTCGATGTTTTGTAGCTAGCTGGCCCGCTCTGTGTATTAATTGCAAGTGTAATAAATAGCATATGAGTGTTCACGCTTTGTCGTCCCTTCCCTTTGTTTCTCTCGAGCACGAAGCCCTCCGCGGTTAGCGAGCGGGAATGCTGCATCCGCGGAGTGGGAGTGCGGGGCGGGGCGGAAGGCTGTTCCCCCCAGATATTTCCACAAGCCAGCCCGCGTAGTATTGCACGCTGGCGGGTATAGCCGTGCATCAAAGGAAGCAAAGGGAGAGCGCGACAAAGCAGCGGAAACTGGCTGTTTGGTGCGTACGAAAACAACGGCATAAAAAGATGCTGGCAGACAACGCAGGCGCTGCTACACAACTAAGAGTATATGTAGGCACGTGCAAGTACAGAAAAAGGGGGAAACAAAAGAAGGATGTTTAAAAAGTCACCTAGAAGAAGAAGGAAAAGGCAGATCACGGAGCGGGGCACATATTAGAATAGGTACCAGCCAGCATGCGCCTGTATTGGCACCTGGAGCCGAAAATCTAATAATTTTTGGGGGGGGAAAGGAAATGGCGCAGTATCTGTCATATACCGTTGGACACCTGAACCACGCCGTATACTGGAAGGCATAAAGGAGGGAGTGAAAGAAGAAACGAAGAAAGCGGTGCCGTAGTGGAGGGATCCGGAATAAATTCGACCACCTGGGGATCTTTAACGCGCACTGACATCACAGAGCAGATGGGCGCCTTAGCGTTTTTCCTCCATAAAAACGCAGCCGCAGAAAAATTTAAAATTCGATTTTTGTGGTCATGCTGGCAGTAAAATTTTATTGAATGCCCTGGGGTGGGTTTTAGAGAAGAGTGGAGGATTTCACCACTCCCTTGCCTGGGTGGTAGTCCTCATACCGGGACAACATTGGTGGTAGCAGCTGCCCGCTCTCTTTCGACCAGAGCCTTCTGGGACTCCAGGTCCAAGAAGCCGGACAAGGTCACCTTCCAGACCTGCCTCGTTGGCTGATTTACTCTCTTTATCTGCGGATTTTCCAGGCAGGCCCATACCATATGATATGCGTCTCCCCACATCTCACAAAACTTACAGTACACCGAAAAAGTTGGGTCTAAGCGTTTTAGAATCGCACGGCTCAGAAACGACCCCGTTTGCAGCTATCTGCGGTGTCGTTCCTCAGCTCTATCCAGGCCCTGGCGGGCTCTGGGAACGTCTGCCTACTGAGGCGCAGATGTGTTGTAATGCCCGCATATGTGGTAAGCGGATTCGGTACAGGAGTCCCGACAGAGTCTGGGAATGGCGCAGTGTGTCTCACATATCGGCGGACACTTTACCAGCGCCGTAAGGGAACGGATAAAGGAGGAACTGAGAGAAGGAAAGGAAGAGAGTGCTGCCGTAGTGGAGGACATCGGAATAATTTCGACCAGCTGGTGATCTTTAACGTGCGCTGACACCACGATGCAATGTCAGATTTCGAAGGGCGGAAAAATGTCTTACAACAATATTACGAATTTCTATTTTTATCGAAATAACTCGTGGCTGCTCTACACATCATTAAATCTGGCTTTAACTGTGTAATTCCTTCGCAATAAATTTAACTAGCAATCTATATGTAAAAACTGGAGCGTCCACATCGCGCTACGGATGTATACGGTTGTTCGCTTACGCGAGCATCACTGAGCATAATAATAATAATTGGTTTTTTGGGGAAAGGAAATGGCGCAGTATCTGTCTCATATATCGTTGGACACCTGAACCGCGCCGTTAGGGAAGGGACAAGGGAGGGAGTGAAAGAAGAAAAGAAGAAGGAAGTGCCGTAGTGGAGGGCTCCGGAATAATTTCGACCACCTGGGGATCTTTAACGTGCACTGACATCGCACAGCACACGGGCGCCTTAGCGTTTTTCCTCCATAAAAACGCAGCCGCCGCGGTCGGGCTCGAACCCGGGAACTCCGGATCAGTAGTCGAGCGCCCTAACCACTGAGCCACCGCGGCGGGTCATCACTGAGCAGCGAGAATGAAACCATCAACCACGGAAGAGCGCGCAGGTACGGACAGACGTTGCAACGACGCGTTCAAAATAGCGCTTCCCAGTACGTCCCCTAAGCCCACTTTCCACTAGCTGTTTGTGATGGCTCAGTGGTTATCGTGTTCGGTTGCTGCCCCGAAAGACGCGGGTTCGATCCCGGCCGCGGCGGTCGTATTTAGATGGAGGCAAACTTTTCGAGGCCGGTGTACTGTGCGTTGTCAGTGCACGTTAAAGGACCCCAGGTGGTCGAAATTTCCGGAGCCCTTCACTACGGCGTCCCTCGAAGCCTGAGTCGCTTTGTAACGTTAAACTCACATAAACGATTAAGTACAGCCGCGGTCAAAAATACGCGGCCCACGGCTACGGCGCAAGGAGCGGCTGCGGGGCCGCACCACGACGCTGCTACCTGCGTCCGGCGCTCACAGCGAGGGTCCAGAGTGACGACAAAGCTTCGCCCTCACTCTCCCCTGAGCACGCCACACGGCTGATGAATGTCAAGTGCAGCGTTCAGCCGTTTCGCGGCTGACGGTTAGTACGAAAGAGGGCTCTGCAAAGCGTGCTGCGTGTGACTTTCAGCGCCTACTCGAATATCTCGTCTTCGTTATGCACAGATCGGCTACGGCAGGCGTGCGTTCGGCAGTTCGACTAAGTGCGTCTGCCTGCGAAGCGTCCGAGTTCGATTCGCATTCCATAGTTACGCGCGCCTCGCGTCCGTATACGCCGCGCTCCAGTGCCCGGCGCTTGGTCGAGTTAACCCTAATTACTAGCTGGAGCTCGCTGCTTTAAAATCATTAATTTAAAGCTAAAAAAATCAAAGCACGTTCCTGCTGCAATGAAATTACGAGTAACAAACTACCAGAAACAAAACAGGGCTTCACTGAGTTCACAGACCTGGGTCCTGACGCAAAAATAGCTTGTTCTGCCCTATTTCTTGAGCACCGTAATGCCCGTGCTCCAAATCTCACCACGCATGGGCGCGCGGGGCATACGAGAGCGAAGCAGTATCGATGTGGCAACGGCGAACCGCGCGCAATCCCCTTCATTACGCGTCTGGCAAACGGCGCAAAGCGGAGACGCGCCCCTTCGTGGTGACAGTCAGCCGCGAAACAGCTGAACGCCGCACTTGACATTTATCAGCCGTGTGGCGGGCTCAGGGTAGAGTGAGGGCGAAGCTTTGTCGTCACAGTGGCTGCATTCCAATACTCTAGACGTCTAACAAGACGTCTAGTGTGACGTCTAAGAACCCGTCTACATGTCCATGTGTTGGAACTTGTCTACTGCACACGCCGCCTCGTGGTATAATAATGTAACTAAAGCTTATAAACAGTTGTACTATAATTTTTCTCAAACTGAGCAATAACGATCATTAAAAACGTGTTTTCAACAAGTTTGCACATTTTTTCTGCAATCACTTTGCGCGTAAACCGGACTGGTGGATGCGCCTATCGGTCAGTCTACTTGTAGCAGACGGGGCTGCTCTCCGAAGACGACGCTAAAGAGAGATACGGTTAATCTTTTATTATTGATGCTAAACTGTACATGCTCCTCGAACGTGCTCGTCCAGACGGTCCTGTAAACATAAGAAAGGATACGAGAGACTGTAATCAATATACGCGAAATGCGATACGGCATATATACACCGCAACAGAAAAACGCACGCGTGCCATTAAACCTGCTGTCTGCCGTGCGTGGCACTCGGAGACGGCGAGAAACCTATAGACAGCAGCGAGCTTTAATCCTGCAAAGACTGAAATCAATTCGCAACATGCCGATGGGTTTTTTCTGAGACTATAGAGATAAAAAAGTATGTACGCAAAAGAGTTGATGCAACTAACTAATACAGCAACAGAACATATTTTTTTAACCGTCACGCTAGCCGTCTTAACGCCCGTCGAGGAACCCAACGACAGCGACGAGTATTAATCTCTAAAATAAAGGTGCTAATTAAGATCCGGCATCGTCAGATGCCCAATCACGTAAACAGACCTACAGCGTCCGCTGCTGTGGCAAAGCTCTCAACTGCACGATTTTCTCCTGCGTGATTCACTGCTAGGAATCGCACGTCCACGGAGATTAATTAGCCACTAGTTTGCGTACCAAATAACATAATGGAATGACTCACATTTTTCCTTTCCTATACTCCGGGTACAGTCCGACGCCTGCAAGAGCACGACTCGCTCATCAGCGTACATCAGCCATCTTTAGACAGCAAGTTAGCCTGCATCGATGTAGACTTCGACGAAGCAGTCATCTTAGACGGCTTCGTGAGAAATGGAACGCGTCCCAAGATGGCGGCTGTCCGGCTGGACGTCTAAGTAGCCATCTACTTGGGAGTATTGGAACGAAGCCTCTGAGCAGCTTCGCAGCGAGCGCCGTACGGAGGTAGCAGCGCCGCGGTGCGGCCCGCAGCCGCTCCTTGTACCGGAGCCGTGGGCCGCGTATTTTTGATCGCGGCTTTACGTGTCCACAGACTCCACACGAAGGCTTGGATTGGACTTTCCGCACGACCGGCAGCAACGAACGCCGCAGAGAAAAGTCAGCATGGCGGCGCTGCATGCGCACGTGCGGTATCCCGCGGGAGCTCGTGGTGGCGCTGTGGTGGGCACCGCTGTCTCAGTCACCACTGCAAGAGACGAGGAAGACGCTGGCACGCGGCTCCGAAGCCCGAGCCCGACGACAACGATCAGTGTTCCGTTCCATCGGGTCCGCGCAATGGCCTCATTCAACGAGAAGCTCGTCCAGGAGGTGAAGAAGCACACGCAGCTCTGGGACCAGCACTCCAGGCTGCACAAGGAGGCCGGCTACCGGGAGGCCGCCTGGATGGAAATCGCCGCCGCGCTGGCCGTGACCGGTGAGCCGCTGCATGCTGCGTTCACCGCACACACAGCCGGCCTCGCGCTCCGGTCTCGAACGCGTACGTGTCCGACGAGGTGCACTGCAACCTCGCAGCTGGCTTCGTCGCAGACACTTGGTGTGGACCGCGTCTTATACGGTGTAGCTGGCACCGTACGATGCGGAATCGGCCTCCTTTTACGTATTGCCGTGAGCCTTGAGCTTCCGTAGGCTCCTTTGGCGTGCTGATGGCACAGCTGATGGTGCCTATAGAAGGACGTGTCTTTTGGATGAGCGCGCGTTTCAGCTGTTCGCGTCATTGAGGATGCTTTGCCGGGAACGAGTGTCGTACCGATGATTGCGGGCTCATAGCCAGAGTGTCTTCGCGACTAGCTGCCGCGTAGAATTGCGTGGTCTCTGGTCCGTTGTCGACAGGCGTCCTAGTTGACGGTGCCTTAGATCCACGAGCTGCTGCATCTGGTCTGAACCTTCTGCTGCCACGTCAGGTCTGTACCTCGAAGACTGCTGGCTCTCTCGAAGCGATATTAGTATTTTGCTGCCGCGTCCAGTACTGTGCCGGAAGCCTTTCCTCTCACGACTGCCCGTCGTCGCAATTAATCAGCCGTCGGTGGCTGGGGTACTAAAAGGCCTAGGCCAGGCACGTGTCCGTGGGGGTTGGGGGGCCCGAGCAACTCCTCAATGTCAAGCACCTCCACCCTCTCCTTTCCGTTCTTGAGGCAGGGCCCTGTAAGAAGTCCTTTGGGCCCTCCCGAAAAAATTACTGGCTACGTGCCGGGCCTAGGCTACTTACTGTCAGGATAACGTAACGTTCGTTATTTTCTTTCATTTGCGTTCGGTTTTCTTACAGCTATAGATATGTGAGGCAGCACCATCTTAAAAGGCACCGATTTCGCCGTCGGCCTCCCAATATGCCATAACCAAATACCCGGTTACGGCGTTAGTGTGCTTAACACCAGAACGCAGGATCGAACCTCGGTGCGGCGGCCGCGTTTCGTTGAATATGGCAGAAATTCCCGAGCCCTCCACTACGGAACCTTTTTTCCTTCATTCTCTTAGTCCCTCCTTTAGCCTTTCCCTTACGGCGCGGTTTAGGGGTCCGCCAATATGTGAGAGAGATACTGTATCATTTCCTTTTCCCAAAAAATAATTACCCAATTTTCTCACCCGCCGCAGTGGCTCAGTGGTTAGAACGCTCATCTCCTGATCCGGAGTCCCCGAATTCGGACCCGACCGCGGCGGCTGCGTTTTTATGGAGGCAGAAGGCTAAGACGCCCGTGTGCTGTGCGTTGTCAGTGCACATTAAAGATCCCCAGGTGGTCGAAATTATTCCGAAGCCCTCCAATACAGCACCTCTTTCTTCCAGATATTGCGCCATATACTTTCCCCAAAATCTAAATATTATTATTATCAGTAGCAGTAGTAGTACTATTAATAATTTTCTCACATATCTCGGTGGACACCCGAACGGCGCCCGTAAGCGAAAGAAAATGAAATGAAATAAAAATGGTTTCAAGGAAAGGAAATTACGCCTGTATCACATATCTCGGAGTACCACTTGCCAGCCACAAAAGTAAACGAATCAGTTTTTTTTACGTTTGACTTTATTAAACCAGCCAGGTATGAAAATTCTAGAGCTTACAACTTTTTTGCGATTAGCTTCTTGTTTATGTGAGAAGTGTTAACAACTGACTACGGTTTTGTCGTGGAGGAATTTTGCGCATCGGTTGTAAATGTGTGCGGAGCTTCACTGCAGACAAGTTGCATGAGACTATACATACCCCTCACGACGATGCACTGTCATTTATACTTATACCAAGATTGACGGGGCGCTGGAAGAGCGGTTTCTGTTTTAACGAAAGCTATATACTAATCGTGGGGTGCCCCTGAACGCGACAAAGGCATGGTTGTTTTCCCCCCAAACCGCGCGTTCCCTGGCGCAGTGGAGGAGTGCCAGACCCGGTGGCGCACCCTCCGGGACACGTACCTCAAGCGCAAGAAGCGCCGGCGCGCCGGCGCCAACGGGCAGTGGAGCGTGCTGGAGCGTGATCTCGGCTTCCTCGATGACTTCCTGAGGCCGCGAACGTGAGTGTTGTGTACAGAGCGTGAAAGAAGAAAGGAGGAAATAGGTGCCGTAGTGGAGGGCTCCGGTCGAAATTATTCCGGAGCCCTTCACTACGGCACCTCTTTCTTCCTTTCTTCCTTCACTCCGTGTGTGTCTGTTGTTGCCAGTTAGAGAGAAAAGGAAAGTGCACAGGCCTGCTCAATGACTCTAGCCGAGCCACAATCGCTACCTCGTGCAGATAGTAGGGGAGTTGAAAGATGGGATAGAAAGACAGGATAGTAAAGACGCGCTAAAGACAAGGCCGATCCCGGAGGTAGTGGAATACCGGGCCAACCGATGGCGGGAGTGAAGCATCCTTCAAACTCTCCGCCACATTTCCAAAAATAAGTCCAATTGGACCCGTAACAGATACTCTACTGGGGCCGGACTTTCACTCCCTCCTTTATCCCTTCCCTTACGGCGCGGTTCAGGCGTGCAGCGATATATGAGACAGATACTGATTCATTTCTTTTCTGCCAAAACCATTTATTATCATTATTATTAATACAGGAAGACACCTGCCCGCCTTCGCGTCACAAGCACAACCTCGCGTGACTGCGACGTGGCCCAGCGGCTACTTAAGCGAGCGCCCGGTTTTGCCATGCTTTACCGTCCGCACAAAGCTGCGCGACTCGCACTAGATCGCCGCGATGCTGGGTGGCACGCAACCCACTGCGTACGGCATGTCCATTTCGCGGACACAGGGGGTCTGTGTCTGGGAAAATTAATAATAATAATTCACGAGGCGTCTCAGGCTTTTCACGAGGCGTCTCAGCACAGTGCACAGAACCGCCGTAAATGAGCATAAGCTGTGGGCGGCTGGCGGAAGGAAATTAGATTGGCCAACGGGCGAACTCGGAAGTTAGCGGTTACGGGGTAAAAGCCACTATAACACCGCACTCTGTCAGCCCGAGTTTGAGTGC